>NW_004955430.1:7680387-7701037 GCF_000276665.1 Chinchilla lanigera | reverse complement strand
AACCACTTCCAAGTTCATAAATTCAGTAGTCTGAGAGACCAGAACATAGCCCAGCAACCAGCTGGAGACCACCAAATCCCCAAATGGAGCAGCCGAAATTTGGCCAATAATACAGAGCTGTTCTCAGAGTGCAAATTTTCTCATTAACACTCATTCCAGGGCTGGGGATTTAGCTCAGCGGCAAAAGCGCCTGCCTGGCAAGCGTGAGGTCGTGAGTTCGATTCCTGGTACCGGAAGAAAAACAGAAAAACAAACAAACAAACAAACAAAAAACACTCATTCCGCCATTCCACAATCCCATACTGCATAGATTTTTATAGACTTTCGGGGTCCATGCAAGAATTTCAGCAATCGCTGGAACTACTTCCTTGAGAAACATGTCCACCCCTTGGACAAAAACCTGTGGACTAGCCAGCCGCTCCTGGAGGCAAACTGCTGGGGTGCTGCGTCTAACAGCCCCAAGCCTGCCAGTCTCCAGCAACAGGGGGGCTGCCCAGGCTGAGGTGATTAGCTGTGGTGTTTCCACACCCTTGGGGGAAGAGAGGAAGAACTCCTAGTGAGCGTGAATGTCTTCATCTTAACATCATCCGGATGTCTTAATGGTAATAATTTATTTTCTTTTTTTTTTTTTTTTTTTTTTTGAGACAGGGTCTCGCTAAGCAGTTCAGGCTGGCCTTGAGCTCACTTTGTAGCACAGGCTGGCCTCAAACTCACATCTATCCTCCTGCCTCAGCCTCCTGAGTGCTGGGATTACAGGCGTGTGCCACCACGCCCAGCTAATAATCTATTTTCTTTCTCACAAACTGGCCCAAGCTTGTCTTTAAAACAAACAGTTGGGCCAGGGATCTAGCTCAGTGGCATAAGCACCCGTCTGGCAAGCACAAGTCCTGAGTTTGATTCCCGGTACAAACAAAACAAAACAAAACAGTAAACTGAACATGATGGCACACACCTGTAATGCCAGCACTCAGGAGGCTGAGGCCGGAGGATTGTTGTGAGTTCAAGACCAGCCTGGGATATAAAGTGAGCTCAAAAATAAAATAAAATAAAATAAAATAAAATAAAAAAATAAAGTGAGCTCAAGGCCAGCCTGAACTGCATAGCAAGACCCTGTCTGCAAGAAAAAGGGAAAGGAAAGGAAAAGAAAAATTAACTTGAGGCAGGGTCTTGCTAAGTGCCTAAAATGCTCAGGCTGGCCCTGAACTTTTGATCCTCCTGCCTCAGCCTCCTAGAGTGCTGGAATTAAAGGTGTGCATCACCATGCCTGGCTACATTTCTGTACTTTTACCACAAGTATAAAACAACTATATCAAAAAAGTACCGTAGCATCTATATCTCTCTGCAATTCGCTTTTTCTGCTCCATATTAGGATTATGAAGTTGATGCAGTGGATACACGAAGAGATGCCTGCGCTGCCTCCACCTGCAGCGACTCCAGCTGCCTCAGATCACCTCCCAGCAGCACCTACCAGCTCCGCCGAGCAGGCCCCTCGCGTGGCTTCGGCCCTTTGCCCCGCACAGCCCGCACATGGAGGCACCAGCCTGGCAGCCCCAGGGAGGCGCAGACGCCCCCATCGCCAGTGAGCAGAGGCTGCGGGAGCCCCAGCACCCCGCCTCCTCCAGACGCACAATTCCAGAGGCGTCTGCACACTGCCCAGGGCGCCAGCAGAGCCGAGCCCCTGCCGCCCACTGCTGTGGCCATCCTCATGCGCCCTCATGCTGGTCTCTACTTCCCAGCCTCCTCCTGGGGCCGCCCCCACCTGGGGGCAGTCCTGTGTCCGGCCTGCTCTTGGAACTCGAACTCAGCAGAATTCTGGTATGTACATTTTCGTTTCTCTGTATTCCACTTTCAATGGCATAATTTATTTTACAAGGATATGCCCTATCTAATTGGAGTATCGTTTTAAACTCGCGTTTTAAATGACATTTAATGGTTGAGAAATGATCAACACACAATGAAATACAAAGCTAAATGTAGCCTCCTCGTTCCTAAGATGTCTGCGTCATCCCTAGCATGCAGCGTGTTTGCATGCGTGTCCACGCCTGTGTGCGCGTGCATGTGTGCGTACATGCGTGTGCGTGCGTGTGTGTATAGAAAACCCAAGGGTAATGTTATGATATGAACCCCGTGCCTCTCTCTGTACAAAGGAGAACACAGGCCACTTTTTCCTCTCCTACAATTCGTATTTCCAGTATAGTCCCCAAAACCCAACATTTTTAAGTTTAAAGCTACACAAATTATACAACCTTAAACAGCACGAAGGTTGCACAGGCTCTTCCTGTGTGAGGTAGGCATCCCAGAGGGATCCAGGGGTGAGAGGAGAGGCCCCGAGTTGGCCCTTGTACAGAACGCAGGGGCTGGAGGAGGTACAGCAAAGCAGACTTTGCTACTGCAGCCACCTCGTCTCCGCCATGTCCAGGAGACACTTCCTAGAGAAAGCTCATGAGCCACCATCCCACAGGAATCTGCATCCACCTCTCCCAAAAGGGTCCCTGTTCTTCCAAGGGAAGCGCCCCACCCAGAGTTCTGGGGCCACTCTGACTGGGTGAAGGTACTGGTTAAGAACCAAGCATGTGCCAGGCATGGTGGTGCATGCCTGTAATCCCAGCACTCGGGAAGCTGAGGCAGGAGGATCACTGCGAGTTCGAAACCAGCCAGGGCTACAAAGTGAGCTCAAGGCCAGCCTGAGCTGAATATCAAGACTCTGTCTCAAACAGACAAAAAAAAAAAAAAAAAGAAGCAGGCACGTGATTCAGCTTGGGCCAGTGAGACACAAAGTGAAGGCTGCCACAAGGTCTTTCCTGCTACAAATAACCAGCTTTAGGATTAATCAAAACAACACAGAGACCCAAAGAACCCAGGTCCTTCATAACATCACGGTGCGGCCGTGGGATTCCTGAAAACTATCACCTACGCTGCCTGGGTCTGCTGGCGGGAGCCCGTGCATTTCCTTCTGCAGGAGCCAGTGTCCAGTCTCCCTGCCGGCTGCGGAAGGAACCGAATAGCCGGGCCCCACCTCCAGGCTCCTCTCCCTCCAACTGCATCCTGCCTCAGTCTCAGGAGCATCGCACCATCTGCCCGTATCCCTGCCCCTTCAGCAGGCCCTGATGCCAGGCAGCATGACCCAAAACCCCAAATCTACTCCAGACCGGCAGCCCCACACCTTTCAGACAGCTGTGGATTACCCGGGAGCACTCTACTTCCCATGCACGGAGCACTTCACAAAATGTAGCTTGTTAACTCTTCACTCCCACTCCTTAGGTAGAAACTGTGATTAGATGATTATCCCGAGTTTACAGTCTAGTGCAGTAGGGACTGCGGCTCCAGAGCAACCATGTAACTCAACCCCAGGTCCCACAGTAAATCCTAGCTTCACTCAGACAGCTGCCTCATGCCTAATTCATTCTCTCCTCTCTCTCCCTCTCTCTCCCTCTCTCTCTCTGTCTCTCTCTCTCTCTCTCTCTCTCTCTCTCTCTGTACCCCAGGTTGGCCTTGAAATCCTCCTGCCTCAGCCTCATGAGTCAGGATACACCACCATGGCCAGCCAAATCCTCATTCTTAACTATGATTTCCCTTCTCCCAGAAACTCAAGGGAAGAAAGCAGCGCTCCCGCCTACAAGCGGGACATTAAAAAAAAAAAAAAAATTACACTCAGCCTCATATCCCATTAGCTCAAAGAACACCATTCATTCCTCGAGATTAACAGCATGAGGCATTTCAGAGGTCCGCTCCTGGAGTCTATCTTGCTTCCCAGAGCCCACAGCACACACTGAGGGGAAGGAGGGCTGTGAGCTGCAGAGTGTGTCAGGACGCTGTGTTCTATCTTATCTGCCACAACCGCCATGGACTCCAAGGGAGCGCAAATCAGCTTCCAGGGAGACAGGGTTAGGTATTTCATAACCGCATCACATAAAAAGTGAAGATGCCGAGTTGTCCTGACATCATAAAAACAACAACAAGGGTACAACTCTAATACAGAGTTTCTCTAGAATCATTTTGGGCTGAAATTGTGTACTGTACATTTCACAGAAAATTCAAATGAAAAAGAAAAAAAACTTTCTAATAAACAACTCTTAGACCCCATACACATGCAGAACTCCACCTGATAATTCTCTTATTAAAATGCTGGCTCCTATTTCCTATGAAACATCAATCCCCGCCCGCGACTGCCTCCCCCCGCCCCCCCGCAAGCCCACCAGCCGCCTGCGGTCGGTCCCCAGCCTCAGCTCCCCAACACCCGTGCCGGCCGGGACTGCACAGGTCCTTGAACAGAGCATCTATCCTGACGCAAACTCCCAGTGCACACCTAAAATCACAAATACAGAAGTACTGATCCCCGTAACTCAACGCCTTCCCCGCTCAACTGAGGGACCCTTTCTCATGCACCCAAGGGGTCCTTTCTGCAGTCTGAGATGCTTTGGTAAAACCAGCATGTATTTCTTTCTTCAGTTCCTCAGATAAATCTGTTCTTACTACAGATTTTAGCAACCTCAGCACACCACTATTTTTTCCTGTCCTTACTAAGTGGAGAATGTTCACCTTTTCACTTAAAGGAAGAACTTTCCAAGGGGCTGGGGATTTAGCTCAGCGGCACAGCGCCTGCCTGGCAAGCACAAGGTCATGAGTCTGATTCCCGGTACCGGAGGAAAAAAAAAAAAGGAAGAACGTTCCAGCTTCTCCTGGGCAGAGCCACAAACCAGCATCCACTGCCCACCATGGAGGTGGGCACAAGGGACAGAAGGGTAACCCCAGCCCTGGGCGGGATGGGACGGACAGTACAAGGGCTTGTCACGCTGCTCGGGATGGTACACAGTTTAAGATTTATGAATTGTTTATTCTGCAGTTTTCCATTTAGTATTTTCAGACTGCAGCTGGTTTCAAATAACTAAAGTCACCGAAAGCAAAAATCACCAGAGAGGGGGACCCCCGTGCATTTCTGCTCAGCTCCTTGACGCTCTCATCGGTCACGGGGCATTCGAGAGATGAGATTCTCTCTCCAGTCCCGACCCTTCCTCAGTCCCTGGGGGAGAAAGGTTTAGGGTGATGCCAGGTTACCTTCTACACACCTCTCAGACTCTTGCTAATTCACCCTTCTAACCAAATGAGAGCAGGCCTCACGCAGAGAGCAGGCGAGCTGCTGGCTGGGATTTAATAGCACTGTTTTGGTTTTATTTATGGTTACCTTCCATTGACTTAGTGACACTACTTTTCCACTTATAGTGACACAGTCTCCTCAAATACATCTGCTGTAAAAATGAGTCAACTGCAGGGGAAATAGTACACGAAAACTGAAACAGTGACAGCTGTAGGATATGGCAGGATAGGACATGTGTTTCCCCCTTTAGGAATGACCAAATTTTGGGAAACACAGAGCTAGTCCGGTTCTCCTATAAGGACGGGAGGGGGGCGTTCTAGTGATGCAGAAGCAGGTCTGGGAAGAAGAGCTGAGTCCTGCAATCACCTGGGACCCGCAAACTTGCCAAATCCAGGGTGGCCTGGACCTTTCCCAGGGCCGGAGTCTGGGGTGCCAACGAGGAGTGGGGTTAACACCTGCTGATCGTATGGACAGCACCTAAAAGCTTGAGTAGCTGGGGAAACAAAAGCCATTGTGCTAGTGTTTTAAGTTTCTGCCCGGTCACATGGAAAAGAGCACCTGGGCTGACTCATTTGCTCCCATTGTTAGAAGTAAAGGTCTGCGTTAATCACTCAGCCCAGTAAGATCTTCACAAGTTTACCTTGGGGCGGTGGGGAGTGCTACTGCTCCCTGTCCCCACAGAAATAACCTACAAACCACAGGCAGTAACGCTGCTGTATGAGAAACCTGGCCCCACCGTGAAAACAGCAGGGAGCTCGTGTTCCAGGGAGAGGAGGAAGCAGGTGCTTTACGCCAGACACAGACTGACCCCTCCAGCCAGCAGGACAAGCACCCGCAGAACTTTTAACCAGAACAGAGAACGCTGCCCCGGCCCGAACCTCCCCACTCATTCGGGTCTCAGGACAGATTCACTGCTGCCAAACTCCTCCACCACCTCAGCCCAGCAGTCCTGCCATACAGTGTCCAAGCACCACTGCAAAGCCACTGTCGCAAGCGCCGTGACACGAGGTTAGATGTGCTCGGCGCAAGGCCACACCCAGGGACGGCGAGGAAGTCTTGGCAGGAGGTGCAGGCAGCCCCACCGTGATCCCAGAAGTCAAAGAGCCAGGATTAGGAGGAGGAGGAGGCCATGCCCAGGGCCAGGGCAGGCAGGAGACAGGCTCCCGCACACAGCCCTCTGGCTCCACATCAAGGCACACAAGGTGGTCCGAGCCTCTTCCTCCTCGGCAGATTTACACTGGAAGACCCCATGCACCCTCGCAGCTCCTTGCTCTGCCCTTCACCCCCACTCTGCTAAGCACTGGAAGGGAAGCAGGCACAGCCCCCACAGCACTGGCATAAAGACATTTTTCTACAGTAAGCGGGAGGTGTGAGCCTCACAGCAATAATGTTGACCCTAAAGAGCTACGGATGGCCAGGCATGGTGGTGCTCGCCTGTAATCCCAGCACTTGGGAGGCTGAGGCAGGAAGACTGTTGCAAGTTCGAAATCAGCCTGGGCTACACAGTGAGAGCTCAAGGCCAGCCTGAACTGCATAGCGAGACCCTGTCTCAAAAAAAAAGCAAAGAGCTGGACATGGTGGCGCACTCGGGAGGCTGAGGCAGGAGGATCACTGAGTTTGAGGCCAACCTGGGCTACACAGTGAGACCTTGTCTCAAAGAAAAAAAACAAACAGGCAAAAAAGGAGAACAAGCCCTCAAGGATAGCATCTGTTTCCTATCCTTACAGCAACACTGGCCAGAAGACCTGTAAGTGCCATTTCCCATGGTTCCTACTCAAAAGTTACTCAGGTGGCCTGTCTTTTGAAAATAGTCTTTTGGGTATGAGGCACCTTTGACCTATTTCTGGGCATATTTTTTCAGCTACCTTTCCCTCTCCTCCAGGCCCAGGGGCCATCCCAGGTCCGGAACTGAAAGGGAGTTAGGGAGTGACGCCACTCTCGGGGCACTTACGACCCTCGAGGCCTAGCCGGGTACTGCGCCGGGACTGTGTCAAGGGATCTCTGACCGCCCCGGCCTGGGACCGGAGCACTGCAACAGCCCAGGCCCTGGATCTCAGGCCAGCACCAGCTCCCAGGCCGCCAGCGAGGAAGTGGCAAGGTCTGTGAGATCCAAGCTCCTGAGCACTCAGAACACGGCTCAATCTATGTCCAAAAGCGGCTTCCATTGCACTCCTCCGTCACGAACAAAGCTGAGAAAGGCTGATTCCGTGGGGCTGGCGTCCTGAGGGCTCCTGAGCAGACGGTGCCTCCAGAAGACTACCCCCATGGAGACCTCAGGACCGTGTCTCACACGCGCATCTCAAAGCGCCCAGGCAAGCAAGAGCAAACCCAGCTGCCCAGCGACATTCTGCTGGGGATACTTTTCAAATACTTCCAAACTGCTGCACAGCTGAAAACTAACTGAGTTTCCACGCCGGGCTAGCCATGAGACAAGGTCACCGCCATTACCAAACATAGCAACCATTATTAACAGACCCCAGCGGTCCCAATAAAAGTTGGTCCTAAAAACTTTTAAGAGACAAAGTGGCTGGAACACCCCTGCTCCATGGTTGACCAGAACATATTTCTGGACCGAGGGAGATTTCCAAACCATAGTGAAACTCAAACAAGACCTCCAATTGTCACGCTGGCCATGGCTCGGCAGTCATCCAAGGGCAACTCCTGTCACAATCATCAGTATCACCAAAATGACCTCACAAGACATTTCCAGTTCACGATCTCCTGCCATGTTTGTTTGTTTGTCTGTTTGTTTAGTGTGGTAATAGGGATTGAACCCAGGGCCTTGGCAATTAACCCTCTTTATTTTTGTGAGGGTCTTGCTAAATTGTCCTGGCTGGGCTTGAACTTGCCATCTTCCTGCCTCAGCCTCCCAGAATGCTGGGAATTACAGGAATGTGCCACTATGCCTGATTTAAGCTCTCATTTTTCTTTCTCTGAGAGAAGGTATTTCCTTCTTCCCCATTCCAATCAAAGGGCAGCTTTAAGAGAAACCCCTGCAGGCAGAAAAAGATCTGCTGAAATTCTTCACAAGTGAGGTATTCTTTCCTTAAATGCTTGTCTTTGTCCTCCCAATTTTTTTTTCAAACCTAAAAACTACAAATAGATCTTTTTAATGACCAAATGACCCAAAAAAGGCATTAGAAATTAATTTCAAAGACACATTAATCTGACAGTTTCAAAGTCTCAGGGGAAATTCATTTAGTTTTCTATTGCTCAACAGTTTAAAAGTATTTGAAAAGTATACCTAATGTACTTAAAATTTTACTTTGAAGGTGGGCGTGGTGGGGCACGCCTGTAATCCCAGCACTCAGCAGGCTGAGGCAGGAGGATCGTTGCAAGTTCCAGGCCAGCCTGGGCTACAAAGTGAGTTCAAGATCAACTGGAATTGTATACTGAGACCCTGACTCAAAAAGACCAAAAAAAAAAAAAAAAAAAAAACCCAAAATTTTACTTTGAGTAGGATGGGAAGATTAAAATGTCCAAAGGTTGTAACTGACTGGCCGCTGTGGGTGCGCCTCAGTTTCCTCATCCAGATGATGGGATTATACCAACAATGACATCTCAGGAGTTGCAGTGAAGTTTCCTTTGGCTTTGTGAAGAAACTTACCACTTACCACTCCCTGGTACCTGGTAGGTGCCAATGTACACTCACTGTGTCTAACGACACTATTATTATGACTGCTGTGACCTAGCAGCTTCCTATGAAGTTCACTTTCTCTTTTTATTTTAAGTTCACTTTCTAAGTTTCACACAGCAAGTTGGAAAAGGCCTCATTCTTTAGTAACAGAAGCAAATTCTGAATGTTCAGAGGACCAACATGAAATGCTGCGCTCCTTAAGTTCACCCTCAGTTTCCAAAGTGGGGTGTTCCTCGAGGGCCCCAGCCCGGCTGTCCTCCACGCACCATCCCCGCCTCACCACTGGCTGCAAAGAAGCACTGTTTTGCGTTTTCTGAAAAGAAAAAACATACTGCAAACAAGTCCACGGTACTGGACCTTACTGCTCCACCGGGACGCTACTATTTATTCAATGCAGTTTATTACACCCCTACTAGGTGCCAAGCCTCAGAGCCACAGAAAGAGCACCTGACACTGGCCCTGCCCCTGGAGCAGTTAGGACCCACGCAGAGCGGGACAGGCAGGCCAAGAGACCAGCCTAGAGGGCAGTGGGAGTCAGGCGGGGCCCGGACTCCACCTCACAAGGGATCCCACAGATGTCAAACAAGAGAGCCAAGGGACAGGGACAGAGACCATTTGATAGGAGCTCCACGCCCGCAGGAAGCGGAATGTGACGGCTGGTGGCTCCCAGGATAGAAACCACCCCCAGCACCAGCACGGCCTCCTGCAGTGGAGGCCAGGAATGTGACAAGCCACTGCACAGGTGCATTCCCCCAGACCTGCCAAGAACACTTGGGGCTCGGCCGGTAGGTGGCCAGGAGTCTGCTGAAAGGGCCCTGTCCCACAGGCAGCAGATCCGTGGGTTCCAGGCCACACCTGGGCCTCCGCTGAGAACTCCTGCACTCAAGTCACAGAACTGCCAAGTCACACGGGGCTTTCAGCGCCCAGCCCCTCAGGCCTCTGGAGGGTGGAGTCCCGGTCCCCAACCTCCCCACTCAGCCTCTGGCTACTTTGCCACAAAAGGGATAATCACTGTTCTTGAGCAAGAAGCATCCGACAAATCCCTTCACAGAGGTCCAGGGAAGGTAGCGCAACTCACACAAGACAAAAGGAACCAGCCTGCTGCGTACCAGACTGGATGGGAGCGGGAGAAGGGAGAGATGCTGAGAATCTGCTCTTAACTCCCGAAAACTGGGCCGTTCTCCATGAGAGGCTTGCCTCTCCCTCAGGCCCGCCGGGCGCTGGGCAGAAAGGAACACCATTCCGCCTGTCAAAGCAAAAGCTGACCGCTGCTTACATTTTTCATCTCAAAATCTGAACTTATATGCCACAGCAAATTGACAAAGTCCCTGCCATAAATCCACACCCGTTTCCCTATATAGTGTGAATGCCAAAATTCCACCCTGTGTTCTAAATGACTCCGGCCTCATTGGCTGCCTTTATATCTGAAAGGAAATTCCAGAAAAGTTGTCTGGCATGGCAAAACTGGCCTTATAAAAATACCCAGAAAGGTGACCTATTTAGTCAAAAGAGCTTTCAGATCTCCATGAGAAAAGGAATTCATGCCAGCATAAAGGGCCTTCAGAGAGGGAGAACAGGAGTGTTGTGTTAACGCCCAGACCTTTCCACAAGCCAGCCCCGAGCTGCTGGAGGCTGAGCAGGACGGCCGCAGAGCCCGGCTCTCCCGGCAGGAGCCGCGGGCGCACCAGCCGGGCTCCGGAGTACACAGCAGCAGGCCGGTCCCGAACACCAGCGGACGGTGGCAAGCGGCTGCCCGCTGGCCGGGGCCACCAACTGACAAGGGCTGGTGCCAGGCCAGGACAGAAAGGCAGCCGCGGCTTCCAGGCAGGCACACCGGCACATCCTCCCACTGGTCAGTGTTTGAAGGCAGCAGAAGGAAGGGGTGTGGGCGAGGAGCTCCTGACACAGCACAGCAGGGCCAGCGGCCAGTGTCAGCAGGGACCTCCCGGCACAGGTGGCTCTCAGCAGCCGCACACTCGCCTGCCCCGTGGTGTGCGCGGAGAGCTTCGGCCTCCAGGACGCAGAATGGGGCCAGGAGGAATCCCAGGCCACGGCCTTCCCCACAAGCAGGCCCTGCCCAGGAAGCAAACGAAGACTGAGAAATACTTCAATGTCTCCACAACGGGTGGGGGCTCTGGCCCAAGAGTCCCTCAGTGTTAGAACAGGAAGGCAAATGGACCCAAGAAAGTTTTGACTTGTAGGACATTTCTGTGTCACGTTAACCAAGCCCAAACAAGTAAAATTTGGAGCAAAACAGACCTGAAGCAGTGAGAAACAGTCCCTCAACCAAGCATGGTGGCGCACACCTATATAATTCCAGCACTCGGGAGGCTGAGGCAGGAGGATCATTGTGAGTTCGAGACCAGTCTGGGCTACAAAGTAAGCTCAAGACCAGTCTGAACTGCACAGTGAGACCCTGTCTCAAAAAGACACACACATACACAAAACCACAGTCCCTCCCGGATCGTCTCACTCCAATAGGTTTATTTTACCACACAAAGTATTGAACCTGACTGACTGACATGAAAATAGTTTACATCATGCAGACAAGCATTGTGCCTGGCCATAGGATGAGGCAAGTCTGAGCCTGGGTTTTTTCATCTGTAAAAAAGGAAGATATGGGACTGGGGATTTAGCTCAGCGGCAAAGCACCTGCCTGGCAAGTGCAAGGTCGTGAGTTCGGTTCCCGGTACCGGAGAAAAACCAAAAAAAAAAAAAAAAAAAAAGGAAGATATGCACCCTCTAGCTTCACAGGATCCATAATGAGGATTACAAATAAGGAAAGTGGCTGGGCAAACTGGGCAAGGTGGCGCATCCCTATAACCCCAGCACTGAGAGGCAGAGGCAGGAGAAATGCAAGTTCAAGTCCTGCCTGGGCAACTTGGTGAGACCCTGTCTCAAAATTAAAAAAATAAAGAAGGGCTAAGGATGTAGCTCAGTGCAAAGGCCCTGGGTTCAATTTCCAGTGCCACCAAAAAAAAAAGTATCTAGGCAGCCAGACATAGTGGTGCAAACCTGTAATGCCAGCACTCCAGGAGGCTGAGGCAAGAGGATTCCAACTTCAAACCCAAGCTGGGCAACTTAGTCACTTAGCAAGACACTGTCTCAAAATAGGTAAAAATGGACAAGAAACGTAGCTCAGTAAAAAAGCCCTGGTTTCCATACCCAGTACTGCAAAAAGAAAGGAAACGTGGGCGGGGGCACAGCTGAGCACACACCTGTAATTCATGATACTTTGGAGGCTGAGGCAGGAGGATCGTAAGACTGAACTGGACAATTTAGTGAGACACCCTACAAAGGACTGGGGATGTAACTCAGCATTCTCTGGACTCAGTCCCCAGTGCTGAAAAAAAAATAACACAGAAAATAGTAAAAGTAAGGCATCCAGGCCAGGTACAGTGGAGCACACCTGCAATCCCAGCACTCAGGAGACTGAGAAAAGAGGATGAAGAGTTTGAGGCCAACAGGGCTACACAGTGAGTTCAGAACCGGCCTGGGAGAGCTGGGCGTGGCAGGCAGGTGCCCTCCGCAGCGCACTCTCTACCTGTGCCGCCTAGAAAAGCCACTGCTGATGATGGAGAGCGGGGGACGCCACCGCGGCGCTGTCGCCGGCACTCGCTCAGTGGACAACCAAACTGTTACTCTGCGGACACTGTGTTAACGCCTGGCGAGGGCGGTGTGCTTCTGCCGAGTGGGACAGGCAGAGGCTGGAGAGTGACGCCAGCTGTTCTCCGGTAGTCTGTCGTCAGACTGCAGGGATTCGGAAAAAGCCCAGTTTTCGTAACTGGTTTGCAGAAGAGTTATGACATCCATCTACAATGTATCAAATGAACAGAGATAAAAAGTGCTTCAAGCCGGGCGTGGAGGCGCACGCCTGTAATCCCAGCACTCAGAAGGCTGAGGCAGGAGGATCGCTGTGAGTTCAGGACCAGCCTGGGGTACAAAGTGAGCTCAAGGCCAGCCTGAACTGCATAGTGAGACCCTGTCTCAAAAAGGCCAAAAAAAAAAAAAAAAAGTGCTTTGAGGTTCTCAGGGGACAGGCAGTAGCTCCCTACCTAGCTCAGCGCTTTTCTTACCCTCTCCAAATCATTGTACTAACGAGGTCTGATTAAACACCCGTTACTTCCATCCTTGATACCGTTTGGGAGCTGGCACCTGCGGTTCAATTACTCCACTCTAAGGAAGCCGGTTTTATCGTCTTTCCCAAGAAACACTTTCCCTAGCACACAGACTCATCTCCCAGGAATCTAGAAAGTCCAAGACTGCTGCAGAGTCCCTGAACAAGAAAGTGCGATTGTTCACTACACAATAAACCTGAGCTCGGTTAGTGATCACTGGGCACATTTCAGTGAATACCTAGTTTTACAACAGTAACGGAAGCCAACTTTGGGTCACAAAAGGCAACTGTAATCATTATAAAAGCAGGAAATAGCACCCACCCAGTTAAACTGCTATGACTCCTTCCATGGGATTTGCTCAACTAAACTTTTTTTTGGGGAAAAGGGTTACAACTATAGATCCAGCTCCTCAGGATAATCAAAGATGAAAATTAAGTGCAGAACACTAATACGGGACGGGGGACCAACGTGTGGGGATGTGGCCCAGAAGCGGCACGCTTGTCCAGCATGCTCAAGGCCGTGGGTTTGATCCCCAGCACCACAAAAAGGAAAAAAGATAAAATAACTGAATGTAGAAACATAGGCCTTCAGGGCACTATAAGGTGCATAAAATAACACTACTACAGCCAGGAAAAACTAGGTCTTCTACTTAGATTTCTTATATAAAAAGAAACTAAATTTTATAAAACTTAATGTATAGACTGATAATGGTATACGGATATAGCTTATAAATACACACAGATGGGAACAGAACATGCGGGTATGGTGGCACACGGCCATAGTCCCAGTGCCTAGGAGGCTGAGGCAGGCGGAGTACCTCAAATTTGAGGCTACCTGGGCTACATAGCAAGCCCCTATCTTATAAAAACAAAACAAATCATGCCGGGCGTGGTGGCACACGCCTGTAATCACAGCACTCAGGAGGCTGAGGCAGGAGGATCATTGCAAGTTCAAGGCCAGCCTGGGCTACAAAGTGAGCTCAGGGCCAGCCTGAACTGCATAGCGAGACCCCGTCTCAAAAAGGCAAAAAACAAACAAATCAAAAAAAAATCAAAACAGGAAAAAGAAAGAAGAGGGCACATTCCAAACCTCCCGCTGAGCAACACTGCAAGAGACCTGTGTTAGATGATCCACTCCAGCCAGGTCCACCCCTCCTGCCCTGGCATAGCTACTTTTCTAGTTGCTAAGACAAAATCCTGGATACCCATTTGTTACAGGAGGAAAGTTCTATTTCAGCTTGCAATGTGTAGAGGTTTCAGCGTGTAGGCAGCAGGGTCTAAGGCAGGGCAAAGTGGAGCAGGCAGACGTGGCAGGCAGCTTCCTTCTGCCCTTTACATTCCCACCAGGCTGCCTGCCAGCGTACCTATGGGTACGCTTAACCCCAGCAGCACACACTCTAATCCAGCCACCTTTGAAACACCTACGACCACATTAGGCTGGGGGACACCTAGACGCAAGCCACAACAGACCCCAGCTCAAGGAAAACACACGCTTGCTCAGAGGCCCTTTGTGAACCGGCCCTATTTACCACTCCTCTCATCCAATTTGTATGACCTCCAACCTAACACACTTTCCCCTACGCTCGCTTGACTAATTCTAGTCACCTAATTCTAATTCACGCGTTAGCCCTCAAGTGAAAGGCCCCTTCCTCCAGGGAGCCGTCCAGGTTGCACACCGCCGCCTGGGGGTAGGTTCTCCTCCTCTTGAGGGGGTGGCACCTGGACCCTCACTAGGCACAGCAGCCCAAGATGGGAGCACTGGGAGACGGCTGAAAATGTGGACTCTCAGCCCTCACCTCTCAGCACTGCATGTCTAACCCGGTCCCAGGTGATACGTGCGTGCCTAAAGGGGCGAGATCTCTCCACGTGCTCTCGGGGTCTCTTCTTGCCACACTGAGCAGCGTGAGGCAGGCGGATGATACGACTCTTATGCCTATGGCCCTAGCACCTACCACGGGGCCTGGTTCAGGGCTGGTCTTTCATACACCCGCTAAATGGAAAAGGATGAAAAATAAAGGGGGACCTTGGGAAGAATCTTCACCAGAGGGCACAGCTGGGGGGAAATAGCTAGGTGAGAGCAACAGCAGTCCAAAAATACCTGGCCTGGCCAGAGAATAGAGGGAAGATGAGACAAAGTCCTGGACTTGGGCTAAAGCACACAAAGACCAAGAACGACAATGCCAGACTGTGCTGGAACTTAACTTAATCAAATATAATGCTCTCTAAGGAGAACCAGGCTCAGAAACATTATGGTCATGGGCCAGCCTTGTGCAGCTGTTGGGCGCAGAGTAGGGATCAGAGTCCAGGCAGTGTGGCTTCAGGGCCGTGGCCTGAATCACAAGGCTGTATCCAGCAGCTCCTAGCATGCACTGACCATAAAGAAAAGAGGATGACTAGGACCTTCGAGCCCCTGCAGGCAGGGCCTAAAAGCTTCTAGTTCTGAGCATCTGCTGCCCAAGGAGCAGGACAGTCCCCCTCCACTGCACGACACTGGCCTCTAAGCGCAGAACCAGACCCGGGCCCGCGAGGGTCTGCAGGCAGAACCTGGCTCCCACCCGGGGTCCTCCTCAGCACCAGCTCTCCAAGACCGAAGGCGGCTGCTGACTGGCACGCTGGCTCCGCCACCACTGGAGGAGCTCCGCAGAGGCCCAACCACCATCTGGAAGTGATTTGGCCCAGAGATTCCTGAACCGGGTGGGAGGTTGGAATGACCAAGCTGCCTCGGCTCCCAGAAACAAAGCTGGTGTGAATGGGCCCGCAGGCAGCCATAATACACCAGGGGTCATCCCCTTCCAAGGTAGGTGGGGGCTGGGGATATAGCTCAGTGGCATAAGCACCTGCCTACCAAGGTAGGGACACCCTCCCAGGAGCCCCTAACTTTATTTTAGCAAGTAGGATCAACACAAGCCAGCCAAGAAGTCCTACCCAGAGCAGCGCTAACTTTAAGTACGCTTTGCCTGCGCAAACCCCTCCAGGTATTAAGGGAGTACCCTATTCAGTGAACAAGCACTGGCATATATGACCTAAACTGTTCCCAGCACTTCTTTTCCTCAACCACTTTTTAAAATATTAACGTTTTACATCTTTGTAACAACCTTTAAGGAGGTAGTTATCCCGTTTTATCAATAAGAAACCAAGGCACAGAAGTTTCTTAAGAGCTACTCTGTCTCAAGTGGGGTTGGAGCCAGCACTCCTTGCTCCCAACGGCCCTGGCTGTTGTGCTACCTGGATGCAAAAGGAGCAGCAGGTGTTAATTCCGACACCGCAAAGCTACTCTTTAAGCACTCTGTCGGTCTGGGTTACCCTGGCCAGGAGACACAGGCAGTTCAGGAAAGAGCAGAACTTAGGGTTGTTTGTACGTTGGTTTGGGGGTGACGGGACAAAAGGGAGAGGAAGGAAAAGGGCCTGTGCAGGGTGGATGGCCTCCCGCCTCCCTGGAAACTGCCCAGGACCGGACGCCTTGGGAACGCAGCCCCGCCTGCTATGCCGGCCTGGCGCAGGTAAGGCCAGTAACTCCTAGGGTCAGGCCACATCTTCTGAAAAGGAAAGCATTCCTGTCTCTACAGGACCAAACCTCAACACACTGCCCAAACTTCCAGGCAGCCTGGAACTCATTCTCAAGCTGAGAGACCCCTTTTTCTCCAAATTGGCTCGGCTGCCTGGTGTCAAAAAGGGTTTTGGAAAAACAAGTAAATAAAACTGCCAGCTCCTGGCAGACAGCTAGAACTAAACATGCTGAACTGCCCAGGACATAACAAGAAACTAAGAACACCCTCAGCCTTGGGATGGAGCCTAGAGCGGGCCCACCTTCCAGGGAACCACCGCAGTAAGCAGTCAGGGCTGGGCGCGGGGCAGAACCACCAGCGTCTCCGGGAGCTGCACCACCTCCAGTCTCCCGGCTGGGTGCAGGAACGTGATTCTAAGAGTTCCCACAGTGTACACTGCTGGGAGTCATCCAAAGCACATAAAACCCAGTATTCATTCAATCCTGCCCTCCCTGATTGTGGAGTAAAACATGATCCACTGGGTAGCAGGAAATCTCAAAAACCAGAAGCCACCGGGGAAGATGGAGCAGCCATTCCTCAACAGATTCAGCCTGGACACACGGCACAATCTGACCACCCACCTAAGCGGCAGGGCAGGCCACTCAACTCCTGGAACCCTCATCACACCCGGCCTGTCACCCACCCAAGGCCCTCACACCTCTGCTTGGTCCGGGGCTAGAGGTTCAAAGTGCAGGTACACCACGTGCCATCCTGACACCCAGACCTGCAAAACCTACTGCTGCAGGTGCCTCTGAGGCGGAGAAGAGCTGGATTGTACTCGTCTCTGACACCGGAAGGAAAGTCAGTTAAGGCTCAAATTCAGTCACCGTTGACAGTATTTGCTAGTTGGGTCACCTGCTTGACAGTAATTGCTGTCAAGGATCATCATGAATATTCAATGCAGGTGATCAACAGAACACAGGTAGCAAGTGTCCCCAAACAGACCTAATGTCCTTGTCAGAACAAGGGAACATAACATAAGCCTTAAGAAGAAAACTAAAATCCTGCTTGGATATGACTTCTTTTTGTCTGTTTCTTCCTTTCTGGTAGGGCCATTAACCCACATCAGCCGCCGGGGCAGAGCCAGCAGGCCTCAGGCTTTACCCTCAGACCAGTCCTGGCACCTGACTAGACTCCCTCTGGTCTCCAGAGGCTGGAAAGCCTGCTTGCTCTGAGATTTTTCTGGAGAGCAACTAGGCACGAGTCATAAATGTGGTCACACCCTTTGACCTAGGAACGCCACTTCCGGGAATATGTCAGAAAAAAATAATTTAAAATGAAAAGTAAGCTGGGTGTGGTGGTGCGTGTCTGCGATTCCAGCACTCCCAGACACTGAGGCAGGAGCAGGGCTGCCACAAGTTCGAGGCCAGTCTGGGCTACATTGTGGGTTCGAGGCCAGCCTGGACTATGCACCCTGTAAAACAAGACACTGTCTCAAATACAATTTGAAAAAGAAAACAATGTAATTTGTGGTGGAAAGAGGGCTTAAAAAAAAAAAGGGAAGAAAGAAAGAAAGAAAGGTCTACAGAAAGAAGCTAAAACAGCCTTCCGGCCCATTGGAGAAGAACTAAGCCTGGAAGGTCAGGACAGTGCAGGTCTGAGGCCGGGAGTGTTCAGGAATGAACTGGTAATCCCAGCTAGTAGCCTCTAGACCCAGCTACTCAGGAGGGAGGCAGAGGCAGGAAGCCTGGCTTGGGCAAGTCAACATCTGTAGAGACAAAATTTTCCCCATACCCCCCCACCAAAAAATGTTTAAAAAGTAAAAAGGGCTGGAGATGCAGCTCAGTGCAACAGCTCTCTGGGTTCAATTTCATACCACAAAAGAAAAAATGAAAGAAAACCTCGAGGACCAATTTTAAAAATGTAAGGGACACGGCAAGGTCTAGAACAGGACCCACAAACTCAACCCTGATGTGAAGGCATGCTGGAAGCAGATGCCGCCTGTGTAAACAGCTGGTAAATCAGGCAGTCTAGGATTTTCTGATGCTGCGGTTTCCTTTTTTTTTCTTTTTTTTAAGAGAGATTTTATGTCATGTTTGGATACTCCTGGCTTACTTTAAATTTCTTTGTGCAGTTAATTAAATAAATACACATTTTTAAAACAAAGAAGTATGGATCCAAGTCGAGCTCAGCCAGGCTTGAAATTCCTCAAAGGCTGGTTTCTGAAAAGGAAAGAATTCCAGAATTCTGAGGTTCTCCCTCCCCAGTAGAAGAGAGGGCCCCCCCAAAGAAGACAACAGCACCCCACCCCCAGCAGCTTGGCTCTGAAGAGAAGCATGCTGGGAGGGCAGGCTGGCTCCTGAGAGGGCTGGAGAGTGGCACTGCAGCTCTGTCCCAGGAAGCCGGAAGCAGCCCCACCGGCCAGGTCAGGTGTGGGGAAAGGGCTGGGCGGGGCTGGGCGGAAGCTCGGCCTGGAGGGAACCCCTTTTCCACAGGAGAAAGTGCCAGCTGCCACACCCACCTCCCTTTCTTTCATAAGCCCTTATTTCCTTCTTAGAGACCCCAGACCCAGTCACTCCCTCCCGAGCAGCACACCCACAGTGCAGGCACACCCAGACTTTTCCCAAGCTATACATACGGTGTACGCACACGTGCCTGAGCGCACACACACGCACCGCAGCCCCTGGCCCTGCTGTCACAGCCCACATCCTGGGCAGCCCTGCAAGCCCTGTGCAGGCCTCCAATTACCGCGGGCCACAAGGGAGAGCAGAAGGGGACCCCCGACACCAGCTCCCTCCCTCCGCCTCTGGAAGACCCTAGAGACAGGGTAGGGAAACTAAGCCTCCTCACTGTCACACACTGTCTCCCATTCCGGACCCTACTTATGTGACACTTGGCAAAGTCAATCAACCCTCTGGAGCCCCTTATCTGTAAAATGGCCTGCGAGCACCTCAGCGGGGGGATATAGAAGGACTCACAAGGCTGTGGACACCGCAGGCCACAGCGGGGCCCTCTTCAAGACAGCAATCACCACCAAGTGCGGTGGTGCACAGGCTTAACCCCGCTCTTCAGGAGGCTGAGACAGGAGGGTGCTAACTTCGTGGCCAGCCTGGGGAACCTGTGGCCAGAACCCATCTTGAAACAAAATATAAGAAGGCTGGGGGCATTCCTCGGTGGTACAACACTGGCCTAGCAGGCCGGAGGTCCTGATTTCAATTCTCTGTACCGCAAAAAATGGCAGAAAAGAGCAATTACCATTCTCACCACCATCTCTAAACTATCTCCACCTGAGGGGACCTGCAAGCGCCCGGCCGGGAGCAGTAGAAGAGAAGGGCACACCCCCGCGCTCCTCTTCCAACCTCCAGGTCCACACCCATTCCCATTCCGGCGAAGGCTGGGAGGGAACCGGGCCCCAGCCTCTACCTAGGCCGGGAGGCTCCAACCGCGGAGAACGGTCCCGCCGCAGCCCTCCCGCCCGGCCTCGGAGCCAACGCCCATTCGGTGGCCGCCGAGCGCACGGGCTGGGGGCAGAGGGCGAGCGCTCCCGGGCAGCGAAGCTGGGGCCCCGCCCCTGCGGACGCCCCGCGGGTTTGCAGTCCTCGGGCTCCGACCCCGGCGCCCCAGGTTCGGAGGAAAGCCACACCTCCACCTGCGATCCCAGCCCCAGCGCTCAGCGCTCAGCCCACAGCCGCCCCGGGCGCGCGGTGGGGCACGATCGCACCGGTCCCAGCCCCACGAGGGCACCGGGCAGGAGCCCGGGTGCCTAGTCCGCTCCCCAGGGACGGCCGCCCCTGGCCTCCGCGCCCGCACCCAGCGGGCAGCGACCGCGCGCTCCGGGGACCCCGGCCCGGCCCCGCACTCACCGATGGACACGAGCTTGATGCTCTCGCGGTCCAGGAACTCGAGCGCCACGGACACGTTCTCCAGCTGCATCTGGCGGAAGGTGGGCCGCTGGTGGTACTTGCGGTACATGTGCTTCTGGCTGAGCACCTCGAGCAGCGCGATGAGCCGCAGCCCGTCGCTCAGGTCGGTCTGCAGGTTCCCGATGCGTTTGTTCACGCACTTGAGGTGCTCATTGCACCAGCGCGTGAAGGTGTTCTGCTGGATCTTCTTCCACGGCGCGTCCTCCGCCAAGTCCTTCTCGGTCACCGGCATTCTGGCGGCGGGGAGAGCGCACAGCGCGACGAGCAGCCGGGGACTGGCGGCGGGAGGCCCCGGGGCCGGGGGAGCGAGCACAGAAGCGGAGCAGGAGCGGGGTTCGAACACGCTGCTGCTGTAGCCGCGGCCGGAGCTGCTCTGCGGCCACCCGCCCCTGC
>NW_004955430.1:7675131-7680287 GCF_000276665.1 Chinchilla lanigera | reverse complement strand
CGAGGCGCTCGGCCCCCGCGCCTGCGCACTCAGCCGCCCCGCCCCGAAGCACCGCCCCGGCCGACCCTGCAGCAGGCGGTCCTGGACCACGCTCGCCCCCTGCCGCAGGAAGAGGGTACTGCGCCCCGCAGCCGGCAGGTCCTCGGAGGACCGACGTTCTGTTCCCACCACCCCTGGCAGGCAGGATGTCCGGCCGCTTAAGGAGAAAGTCCCCCGGCCGGCCCCAGAGCGAGAAGACTTGAGGCAGGGCCTGCACAGACTAGGCAGGGACCGTGACTTGGGGAGCAGCAGAGCCGGTGGGGAAGCGTCCATCATCCGCTATAGGATTAGTAAAGTTTTTGTTGAGCTCTCGCTCTGACGCAGGAGTGCACAGCCTGCTGTTCAGTTATCACAAAGTGCAGCAGGAGTAATAAAAGTGAACAGTAAACTGGGTGTGGCGGCACACGCCTGTACTCCTAGCACTAGGCAGGAGGGTCACAAGTTCTCTCCCAGCCTGGGCAACTGAACGACTTATCAAAACCCTGCTCAAAATAAAAAATCAAATAAAATAAAATAAAATAAGGAATGAGGCTGTAGCTCAGAAAGAAAGCCCTGGGTTCACTCCCAGTACCTAATAATAATGTTTGCAATCAGTCAGCTATAGCTGACGTAACAAATTATCCAGGCCATGTCTTACGGGGACCGGACAGGAGGAGGGGGCCCTAGGGATTGAACCGAGACTTTCACATTGAGCTACATCTTCATTCCTTTTTGGGTTTCTTGGGTTTTTGTGGGGTTTTTGTTTTGTTTTGTTTTGTTTTGTTTTGGTACCAGGAATCAAACTCACAGCCTTGCGCTTGCCAGGCGGGCACTTGTGCACTGAGCTATATCCCCGGCCCAGTTTTTGTTTTATTTTGAGACAAGTTCTTTTTTTGTCTTTTTGAAACAGGATTTCACTGTGCAGTTCGGCCTGGCCTCAATCTCACGATCCTCCTGCCTCAGCCTCCTGAGTGCTAGGGTTACAGGCATGCGCCACCACGCCCGACTGAGACAAATTCTTGCTGAATCGCTAAGTCATCCAGGCTGGTCAAACTTGCCATCCTCCTGCCTCAGAGTGCTGGGATTAGGCAGGCTCCACCCTGTGCACCTAAATCCTAGTGTCTTTTAAAAATACAAATTTCTGAAAACAAAATTAAAAAGCCAGGCATGGTGGTGCATGCCTGTAATCAGAGCACTCAGGAGGCTGAGGCAGGAGGATCGCCAGCCTGGGCTACACAGCGAGTTAAAGGCCAGTCTGAACTATATAGTGAGACCCTGTCTCAAATAAAACAAAAAATATATAATAAAATTAAAATTTCTTGCCAGGTGTCATGGTGCACACCTGTAATCCCAACACTCAGGAGGCTGAGGCAGGAAGATCATTGTGAGTTTGAGACCAGCGTGGGCTACAAAGTGAGTTCAAGGCCAGCCTGAACTGCATACTGAGACCCTGTCTCAAAAAAGACCAAAAAAAAAAAAATTCTTATCTTACAATTCCACAGATGTCCCACATGGCTGTCACTAAGCTGAAATAATTGGCTTCCTGGATCTTCAGGAAAGAATCTGTCTGCTTGTCTTTTCCAGCTTCTAGAAGCTGCCCGCACGCTGTGGGCTGCGATCCAGTCCTTCGTCATGTGCAGAGTCCTTCTGACGCTGTCATGTCTGCTTCCCCCAGTCTCATCTTCCTGTAACTTTTATGGACCCTTTTGATTATGCTGAGCCAGTGGGTCAGTGCAGGTTGATCTCCTACCTTAAAGTCAGCTGATGAGCGACTTTAATGCCCTTTGCAGCCTTCATTCCCCTTCATCACACAGGGTACTATTCATAGGTCCTGGGAATTAGGGTGGGAACGTCTTGGGGGCCATCATTCTGCTTACCACCCCATGTACAAACACCTACTGTGTGTCATGCAGGTTCCGTGCAAGGTACTAGCACACAGTGGAGGACTGTGTCCAAGCCAGGACTCTGCTATGCAGTGCCTGAATAATGACAAGTAATCGCCAGCATTTATACAGGAGCTGCTATGTGCTTGTGCCGAGCACTGTGCTAAGCACGTCGGACAAGAGTTAACTGAGAGGTTAAGCAGCTTGCCCAGGCTACACAGCACGGTCAGAATTGGAAGCCAAGTCCATTAAAAAGGCTTAGGGTAGAGCCAGGCGTGGTGGCGCACGCCTGTAATCCCAGCACTCGGGAGGCTGAGGCAGGAAGATCATTGCAAGTTCAAGACCAGCCTGGGCTACGAAGTGAGCTCAAGGCCAGCCTGAACTGCATAGCGAGACCCTGTCTCAAAAAATAAAAATAAAAAGGCTTAGGGTGTCCTGGGACGGAAGGGGGCTCCCAACCCAGGCTTGTGGAGGGGTCAAGGCAGACAGGCTCCTGAGAAACAGGGGTGAGCAGGATGGGTGCATGGGCTTCCAGCCCTGGGGTTGCCCAGAGGAGGCCTGCAGTTGTGGGTTCAGCGTAACTGTTCTACATTTGTACACTTTTTTCAGGCATATAGCCTCACGCACTGAAGCGAGCCCCGCAGCCTGGGGGGAGAGGGTATGTTCCTTGGTGCCAGTGCAGTGGCACACTCCTGTAATCCCAGCTCCTAGGAGGCTGAGGCAAGAGGACTGCCACACATTTGAGACCAGCCTAGGCTACATAGTGAGTAAAGCCAGCCTGAACTGCACAAATAACACCAAAAAAAAAGTAGAATGAAACAGGTTAAATTACAGTAATATCTTTAATTCAGTATTAAAGTGACCAGCAGTCTTGCTCTGCCCAGGACATAGACATTTCCTGGGAGGCAGGACTTTAAGGCCAGGCAAACCAGAACAAGTTGGTCACCTCGCCAGTATATCCGAAACATCATCATTTCAACATACAATTGAACTTTTAAATATTTTGGTACTGTATTTTTACTTCTTTTTTGGTACTGCCTTTCAAAATCGAAGTGTATTTTATACTCATAGACAATGTCAATTCAGATCAGCCACATTCCTTTCTTTTTTTTTTTTTTTCTTTTGAGACTAGGTCTTGCTGTGCAGTTCAGGCTGGCCTTGAGCTCACTTTGTAGCCCAGGCTGGCCTCGAACTCGCAGTGATCCTCCTGCCTCAGCCTCCTGAGTGCTGAGGGTTCACTACTTACAGTAGCATGTCAGGATATTCCTAATGTACAAAACAAGAGTAATGATAATAGAAACTTCTATTTCTAGAGTATTGGCATTATCTCATTTAATCTTCACAGGAATCCTAGGGCACATTGTTATTATCCCTATTTTACAGGTCAGCCAACTGAGGCTGGAAGGGGTAGTCAGATGCCCCAGCTCACAGAGTGGCAGTGCATAAATATGATGACAAGCAATAGTCATAGTTAAGAACAGGGACATGGAGCAGCCTCTGACTTTATTCCCTTCTTGTCTCCCACGTCAACATCAGGCCCCCCAGGAGGGCTGATCAACGAGAAAGGTGTCTGTAGCGCTGAGCTGGAGTCCTCGGAGGGAGGTGCTACTGCTGCTGTCGCGATTATGACTACACCTTCCAGAGTGGCGGCTGAAAGCTCCAGATTTGCTCATCTGTTTACTCATTTTATTTTTGTGATGCTAGAGAGCGAAGCTCGTACTTGCCAGGCAAGCGCTAGGCGATCTACACCCCAAATCCCAAGTTACAGATTTAAAAACCCACTTTCCAAAGGGAACAGAAAAGGAGAAACAGGCCTTGCAAAATAATTTTATGTCCTCTCCAGGGCGCGGCCCCCAGCCTTCTCTGCCCAAGGGTGGGGGCCTTCTCAGTTGTAATTTCACACCCGCGTCCACACCCTATCTACAAGAAACAGAAACAAAATATATCCAAGAATATTTGCTCTTCCTCCACCCCGCAGAAGGAAAGGAGCTAGTTCCCAAGCAGCTCCCTGAGAGGTGAGGGGCCCACGCCCCAGTCCGCATTCTGACAGCCCTGGGACCAACCCGGTGGGGAGCCGGGAGGAAGCCCCGGTGGTGGGAAGGAAAGGGAGCAGCCTCTCCCCATGGGGGGGCAAAAGGCAATGGGGAGGCCGGGTGTGGCAGCGCATGCCTGTAATCTCAGTGCTCAGGAGGCTGAGGCAGGAGGGTCATTATCAGTTCAAGACCAGCCTGGGCTACAAAGTGAGCTCAAGGCCAGGCTGAACTGCATAGTGAGACCCTGTCTCAAAAAGACAAAAAAAAAGAAAGGCAGTGGGGTATTTTGAAGGTCTAGAAGAACCCACGTGGAGAAGGCACAGGCCCTCAGCCTGATCCGCCCGCTGCCAACCACCTGCTGCCGTGGGGCTCAGAGCCAGCTGGGCAGCACTCACAGAAGTCACTCTCTGCTGGACTCGCATCTCGGGCACGGGGACCCGAAGCAGGTTCCCTCCTTTATGCTCACACCTGGACTTCATGCCCCTTCCTAGAGCCAGGACCTGAGCAACAGCGTCTTAGCGTGGGGTCTCTTTTTGAATCTTTTCCAGAACGCTACGAACATGGTGCTATTACTAGCATGGTACAGGTAGGGCACCTGAGGCGCCGAACAACTGGCGAGCCACTTACTCAAGGTTCTGTGGACTCTAACGTCAGCATCTGGAGCCACACCTGGCTTTAACCAGCTCCAGAGCGCAGTGCGGAGCCCCGCACCCTCCAGGCCCTCGGAGCACACCAGCCGGCCCGGAGAGGGTGAGGCAGGGGGCGGCGGCAGCCGCGGCCACTCCTTCAGGGCGTTGCTCACTCAGCGAGGAGGGGAGACGGTGCCTGCCAGGGGCCTCGGCTTCCTCCCAGGGCCTGCCCACTCCGGGTGGACACAGGCTGGAGCACCCTCGAACCCACCCCAGTCCTGCTGGAACTACAAAAGACTTTTAAACTGCAAATGCCTGGGGCCCTCTTCCTGCGCAAAGCCTGGCTTCTGCTTCTTGAGAAGATTTATGTATAAATCTGTCTTTTCTTTCCTTCTCTCTCTCTTTCTTTCTGTCTGTCTGTCTGTCTTTTAAATATCAGACAAATACCAGAAAGCACTTCTCTGCAAAAGAAATTATGTCTACCCGGGCATGGTGGCACACACCTGTAATCTCAGCACTCAGGAGGCTGAGGCAGGAGGATTGTTACAAGTTTGAGACCAGCCTGGGCTACAAGTGAGCTCAAGGCCAGCCTG
>NW_004955430.1:7667620-7669071 GCF_000276665.1 Chinchilla lanigera | reverse complement strand
GGGCCTGGTGTGTCGGTGCTTCTCTGTGGCCCAGCAGTTCTCGACTGCGTGGCCGCGGCCGGCCCGGGGCCGGTACTTGTCTCCACGATGCTTCCCCCTTCCCGCTTCCCCCTTCCCGCTTCCCCCTTCCCGCTTCCCCCTTCCCGCTTCCCGGGTGCCTGCTACCTGAATTTCCTGGCGACTCCCCGGGCGGGCGCCTGCGCGGCAGGCTTTTTTGGTCTTTTTGAGACAGGGTCTCACTGTGAAGTTCAGGCTGGTCTTGAACTCACTTTGTAGCCCACGCTGGCCTCGAACTTGAAATGATTTTCTTGCCTCAGCCTCCTGAATGCTGGGATTACAGGTGTGCGCCACCACGCCTGGCCAAAAAACAATTTCTTAAAAAGTTAAACATACACCTACCACATAATCCAGCTATTTCACTCATAGGTAATTACCAAAGAGAAATAAAAGCAAGTGTCTATAAAAAAGACTTGCATGTTCATGCCAGCTTTATTGTTTGTTTGTTTGAGGCAGGGTCTCACTATGTAATTCAGGTTGTCCTGGGACTCACTATGTAGCTCAGGCTGCCCTCGAACTCATGATGATCCTCCTGCCTCAGCCTCCTGAGTGCTGGTATGACAGCTGTGCACCACCAGGACTGGCCTGCTTTACTTACAATTGCCTATATCTGCAAGTGACACATAGACCCATTAACAAGTGAAGGAATGAACAAATTGTGTAACAGGAAGTGCTGCCGGGCCTGGTGGCGCACACCTGTAATCCCAGCACTCCGGAGGCTGAGGCAGGAGGATCGTTGCAAGTTCAAGACCACCCTGGGCTACAAAGTGAGCTCAAGGGCAGCCTGAACTGCACAGTGAGACCCTGTCTTAAAAAAACAAAACAAAACAAAATCCCGGGGCTGGGGATTTAGCTCAGCGGCAAAGCGCCTGCCTGGCAAGCGCAAGGTCGTGAGTTTGGTTCCCAGTACCGGAGAAAAACCAAAAAACCAAAAAACCAAAAAATAAAAAAATAAAAAAAAATAAAAACAAAAACCCAAAACTAAAAAAACCCAGGAAGAACATGTTTCTATTCTACATAAAATTCTGGAAAGGACAGACTAATCTGTAGTGAAGAAAAACCAGTGTGGTCCTGGGGATGCAGCGGCAGGCAAGGAGGGCTGGGAGGAGACCCCAGGTCTGAGGAGCGGTCTGGGACGGTGGATGCCTTCACCGTCTTCGCTGTGGTAAGGGTTTCACACGCGCACCCGCAGAGACCAGTGAGTAGCGCGCGGGTAGATGTCAGAGCACCAAACTGTACACTTCGTGTCAGGTCTGCTATTTGTGAATCATAGAAGGAAGGGAGGGAAGGAAGTAGGGAGAGACAGAGGGAGAGCGAAGAGAAAAGCAGAAAGGAAAAGAAAGCAGGTGTGTTGTACTTTTGCCGGCAGAAAAGCATTAAGGATAAATGCAAAG
>NW_004955430.1:7664012-7666680 GCF_000276665.1 Chinchilla lanigera | reverse complement strand
AGGCCAGCCTGAACTGCATAGTGAGATCCTGTCTCAAAAAGACAAAAAAGAAAAAGAAAAAGAAAAGAAAAGAAAACAATTAGAACACGGTTGGCCAAGACTTAAGGATGTCTTGGAGCTCCTGTACAACAGGTGCAAGAGGTTTGATTTTCCCCCCTATACTTTCTGGGGTGATAAGTATGTTTACTTTTTTTTTGTGGAACTAGAGGTGAGCCCAGAGCCTCTTTACAATGAGCTATTCTACATTTTTAATTCTGAGACAGGGTCTTACTTAGTCATTAGATTGCTCAGATGCTGGGCTCAAAAGTGTGCTCTTCCTGCCTCGGTCTCTCAGAGTGATAGGATTACAGGTGCACATCCCCACACCTGGCTTCTATATCACATTTTTTTTCTTTTATAATGCATGTTAGCAAAACAGAATAGTGAGGCTTGTTTTGGAAAATTGGGAGCAATTTTTTTTTTTTTTTTTTTTTTGGTACCAGGAATCAAACTCAGGATCTTGCACTCAGCAGACAGGTGCTTATGCCACTGAGCTATATCCCTGGCCCTTTATTTTGGGAAATTGGTATATGGGTCAGGAATAGTGGTGCACGCCTGTAATCCCAACACTTGGGAGGCTGAGGCAGGAGGATCACTGCAAGTTTGAGGCCAACTAGGGCTACAAAGTGAGTTCAAGGCCAGCATGAACTACATAGTGAGACCCTGCCTCAAAAACATGCCCCCCCCGAAAAAACTGGTATATGCACTCAACGTATCTTGACCACTTTCAATCCCGTTACCTCCTCTCATGCCCTGTTTGTCTTGTTGGCACACAGCCCTTCCTAGTGTGTAGTGTATCAGCTCTGCACGCGATAGAACTTATTTATCTCGCTTATACTCTGCCTCCCCAAACAGCTCCAGGAAGACACCACCGCCTAGAATGTGCCTGGTCTGCAGCAAGTGCTTGGTGAACACCTGACGTCGTGCAAGTGAGCGAACCCTTGCTGGAGGTTTCAGAACGGAAGCCCGGCTCCACTTCTGCTCAGTCTCGCGATGTTCGTTGTGTTGTCTAACCGCTGAGGCTGCACCTGCCTCAGTGGTCCAGAAAGAGCCACAGGTCACCCGCAGAGCCTAGGAGAGAGGTATGGCCATGCAGGGAAAGAGCCAATCTGTTACGGTTTGTGTCTGATCTGTCCGGAAAGACTCGCTGTGCCCCAGGGCTGCTGCGGACAGGGGTGGGGGAGTGCCTGGGTGGTGAGGACTCTCCTGTCACCAAGATGGGAGGCGGGGTCCCCTTGAAGAGGGCGGGTTGTGAGCTGCACCTGGGTGCTGTACCCGGTCCCCAGCCCCTCCTCTGGCTCTCGTACCCTCAGCTGCCCGGCTGCTCTGGGCTCAGCAGCTCCCCTCCGCCCGCGCCCACCACGATGTTCTGCCTCACCGCCCCCTGCAGCAGTGGAGCAGCTGACCGTGGATAGAATCCTCAAACCTCCAGCCAAAGCGATCTTTGCGCCGCTAAGCTGGTTTTCCTGGGCATTCTGTCACGGCGGTGAGAAGCTGATGGGTAATCTTCGATGCTCCGAAAGTTTCTCAGGGTCTGCTCCGTGCCAGGTGCGTGCCAGGCACGGAAGGTGCGGGCATGGATCAGAAAGCTCTGCCCTCCGGAGCTGCCACCTAGCCGGAGACAGACGTGGCACCAAGAGCAGCCTGAGTCCCGGCTCTGATCTGCCACGACCGAGCTGAGTACTTCGCACCGGTCCACGCTGCCCTGTGAGCTCGGGCCCACCCGCAGCCCTGTTCTACACACAGGGAAACTGCAGCAAGAGCTCAAGAAACAAACGCCCACCCGTCCCCCAGATACACGTCCACGGGAAATGAAGACGTGTGTGCACAGACTTCTACATGAATTTATCAGTGGGTTTCCCTTCTGGGGAGGGAAACCAGGCCCTCACATATGCTGGACAAATGCTCTACTACTGACCTACACCTCCAGCCATTTTTATTTCACTTTGAGACAGAGTCTGTCTAAGTGCACAGGCTGGCCTCAAACTGGCAAGCCTCTTGCCTCAGCCTCCCAAGTGCTGGGGTCACGGTGTCTGCCACCACATCTGGCCACTGGAGCTGTAAATCTTTATGTTAGTTTATTTTCAGTTCTGGGATCTGTGTTTGATTCTTTTTAAATTCTTTTTTGGTTCCAGGAATCAAACTCAGGACCTGGCACTTGCCAGGCAGGCGCTTGTGCCACCAAGCTATATCCCCAGCCCTTGATTCTTTTTTTATAGTTTCTAATGTTCTGCTGAAACTCTTGTTGTCTAACTTGTAAATATATTAATCATAGCTATTAGAGTCCTCCTTCAAAGCTGGGGCAACTCCAGACTTCAGCCTCACCTTTCTGGCCATTTCCAGGTATTGCTGGCAGGGAATTTGCCCAGCTGTGGCCACCCAGGTGAGGCCAGAAACACCTGCACCCCACCCCCAGCTTGAAAATTGAAAAGTAGCTGGCGGCAGTGGCACACACCTGTAATCCTAGCACTTGGGAGGCTGAGGCAGGAGGATCACCATGAGTTTGAGGCCAGTCTGGGGGCTACATAGTGAGTTCAAGGTCAGTCTAAACGGTGTATTGAAACCCTGCCTCAAAAAGACAGGAAGACAGAAAGAAAGAAAGAAAGAAAGAAAGAAAGAAAGAAAGAAA
>NW_004955430.1:7660751-7661967 GCF_000276665.1 Chinchilla lanigera | reverse complement strand
CAAGCCTGTAATCCCAGCACTTGGGAGGTTGAGGCAGGAGGATCTTTGTGAGTTCGAGGCCAGCCTGTGCTATAAAGCAAGCTCAAGATCAGCCTGAACTATATAGCGAGACCCTGTCTCAAAAAGACAGAAAGAAAGAAACCTACAGCCTTGGTATCATTACGAGGAAACCATCAGGACCCAGATGGGGGGACATTCTACAAGATGGAGGTCATTCTACAAGATGGAGGTCATGGTTTTCATGGGGGGACTGTTACTAACTAGAAGGGAAACTTGATAGCTCAGGTCTTAACCTGACAACCAGGTAACCTGGGTAGACTCTTGGAACAGAAAGAGGACATCAGAGGGGAAATAGCTGAAATCTAAATCCCGTTCAGAACTCAGGTACAGCAATTTTTTGTAGTATGTAGTCCAGGCTAGGTTTGAACTCGCTATGCAGTCCATGCTGGCCTCAAAGACCCTCCTGCCTCAGCCTCTCAAGTGCTGGGATTACAGGTGTGCACCACTATGCCTGGCAAAGCCTCCTGTATACGGCTTCCTTTTTTTTTTTTTTTTTTTTGTCTTTTTGAGACAGGGTCTCCCTATGCAGTTCAGGCTGGGCTTCAGCTCACTTTATAGCCCAGGCTGGTCTCGAACTCACAACGATCCTCCTGCCTCAGCCTCCCAAGTGCTGGGATTACAGGACTGCGCCACCACACCCAGTTTATGCCTTCCTTTATAAATTGTCCACATGTCCCCTAGGAAGGTGCTGTCAGCATGTGGGGCCACCAGCAACACCTTATTGCCCTGCCTGATTTTCTTGTGGCCTCAGACAAAATTCCTTCCGGGCCGCGCCTGTTTGTGCTGGACTCTGCTGTGAAGCCACGCCCCTGCTCCTCTCCCCAACCCCCCACTTTTTTCTGTCTCCACTCCCCTCCTGTGACACCATCAAGTGTTTCTCCTGTTGCTCGGCCCCACCCAGCCCCAGATGAAGGCCGGGCCCACCTCACACCTGCCTCAGCAAAACTGGGTGGAAACACAGGGAATGGCCCCTTCCTTCCCTGACTTGTGAGACTCCAGGATGCGTTTTCTTCCACGGTGAGTCCCTCACTGCCCAGGTCTGCACCGTCTGTGCACTCCCATAGGCAGGGGCCGTGGTTTTTTTTTGTTTTGTTTTGTTTTTTTGGTGTATGTGGGGAATGGCTCCAAAGTAAGGTCTGCAGCCGGGTGTGATGGC
>NW_004955430.1:7641728-7660131 GCF_000276665.1 Chinchilla lanigera | reverse complement strand
AAAATAAAATAAAATAAAACCAAACACAAACAAAAAGGTGTGATCAGACCCCAGTGAAGTGGCACACACCTGTAATCCCAGCTAGTGGGGAGGCCGAGGCAAGAGGATCACAAATTCTAGGTCAGTTTAAGCAATTTAGAAAGATCTTATCTCACAATAAAAAAGAATACAGGCAGGAGTGGTGGCACCCACCTGTAATTCCAGTACGCAGGAGGCTGAGGCAGGAGGATCATTGCAAGTTCCAGACCAGCCTGGGCTATGAAGTGAGCTAAAGCCCAGCCTGAACTGGATAGCGAGATCCTGTCTCAAAAAGGCAAAAAATAAGTAAATAAATAAATAAAAATAAAATAAAAAAGACAGGGATGCAGCTCCATGGTAGAGCACTGGCCGAGCTTGTGGAGTGCTGGATCGCATTTCCTGCCTGGGCTGGGGGAGCAGGAGGGAGGCAGGGAGGAAGGGCAAACTGTAATCTATTCAAACAGGAGACCTCAAGCTTTCTAGTGAGGCAGATGGAAAGTAACGGGTTGAGAGCGCAGTACAGGGCAATCCTTCTTGTAATAGGAGAACACAGAAGGGCTCTCAGATTCTAACTTCAAAATTCATGAGAACTTGACATTCTGTGAGCTGGGAGTAGAGTCAGTTTGGGGGTGGGTGACGGGCCTCGGCTCAGTGGGGGCTGGCACTTGATTTAACCCTCTGCTGTTGTTCAAATTCTTAAAAACTTTCTGGTCAAGGATCCACGCTGTCCTTTTATATCAGGCTCTATAAATTATGTTGCCAGGGGCAGGGTGCGGTGGCGCACACCTGGGAAGCTGAGGCAGGGGAATCGTTGTGAGTTCGAGACTACCTCATCTACAAAGTGAGCTCAAGGCCAGCCTGAACTGCATAGCGAGACCCTGTCTCAAAAAGACAAAAAAAATTACATCGCCCGTTCTGCAAATGTACTGGTGTCCATGTGTGAGGGCTGCAGCCCCGATTCTGGGCGCTTGGGAGCGAGGGGGAGCTGGTGAGACAGAGAGGAGCAGTGAACAGAAAAGCAGGAAGGGGCTGAGGCAGGAGGGAGGCATCCCCAAGGAAAGAGCTGGGCTAGGAGGTGAGTGTTTTCAGGAAGTCCTGCTGGAGTGGGAAACTTGCCTTTTAAATTCCTAAGAAAGAACCCTGCAGTAACTTGCCCTTTTGGGGAGGGGGTTGGATTTCACTGCTTTGTTTTCCTTTAGACAGGGGCTTTGTAGTTCAGGCTGGCCTTAGACTCACTATGTAGCCTTGGACTCATGGCAATCTTCCTGCCTCTGCCTCTGGAGTGCTGGGATGACAGATGTGCACCACCACACCCGGCGCGGGATCTGGCTTTAGAGGGTGAGCAGGTGTGCGTCAGAAGTGGGTCCTGTCCGTTTCCTGCAAGCAGCACAGGATAGATGGTGGATTGGGGCTGTGCTGGACACCAGCCACAGTGGAGTGTGTTCCCCGCAAGAGGAGAGTAAACCGATAAAACAGGCTGAAGGCCTCCACTGTTCTGACCCTGCTGGATCTAGGCTGAGTCTGACCAGGGGGACCAGTTATTCCTTTGGGTCTCAAAATCATGGGTTTTTTTGGTCTTTTTGAGACAGGGTTTCACTACGCAGTTCAGGCTGGCCTAGAACTCTTGGCGACCCTTCTGCCTCAGCCTCTGGAGTGCTGGGGTTACAGGCATGTGCCACTCTGCTTGGCAAAATGATGGGGTTTGAGGGGCAGGGACAGGTGCTTCCAGCGGAGAGCTCCTTCTGGGGGTCTCGGAGAAGGGGAAAGCCCAGTGAGCAGGACCAGCAGGCGCCCGGATCCTGGCCTGGGCCTCAGCCGAGTTCCACTTGGCAGCTGGCCGACCCCCTCCCCTGGCCCTGACCTTGCCCCACAAAGTGTCTCTAGCTGAAGCCCCACCCTGCCCTGCCCACCCCACCTCCACACCTTTGTCCCCACCTGAAAGCACACCCCTCCCACAGCACCGATCCACTCCCTTCTGGTCCTCAGGGTCAGGGCCACGCCCGGCTGCACCACTCCTCTGAACACCTGCAGCTCGGCGGGTCAGGGCCCAGCCAGCGTTCCCAAGCTTCCTTGGCTTACGCGATCACCTCCTCCACTGCCAGCATCCAGGTTCAGTGTTAGCTAGGAAAGCGCAGTGTTAGCTAGAGTGAGAGAGAGACCTGAGTTCAAATCCTGACTCCCTCAGTGTGGATAGAGGTGAGGATGGTGCTGTGGGTTTTTTGAGAGGGTGCTGACCGGGGCTGCTGATGTGGTTGTTGTTATGACTCGAGATTTTATTCAATTATTATTTTTTGTTTTTTCTTCTGGTACCAGGAATCAAACTCACGACCTTGTGCTTGCCAGATAGGTGCTTTGCCGCTGAGCTAAATCCCCAGCCTTTTTTTTTTTTTTTTTGCCTTTTTGAGACAGGGTTTCGCTATGTAGTTCAGGCTGGCCTCAAGCTCACTTTGTAGCCCAGGCTGGTCTCGAACTTGCAATGATCCTCCTGCCTCAGCCTCCCGAGTGCTGGGATTACAGGTGTGTGCCACTGTTCCCGGCTTATGATTCAAGATGAATGAGGAGGAGCCTAGACAGATACAGCAATGCGGGTGACAGCAGCAACTCAGATGTAGCGCTCACCGTGTTCCGGGCAGCGCTCGAAGGGCTTCATGTGGAGTCATTGAATCATCGTGCTCTTCCTGGGATGGCGGTGTCACTACTGTCCTCCTGCTGGAGAGGAGGACGCTGAGGTGCAGGGAAGGCTGAGTGATGTGCGCACCAGCACGCAGGTGTAACGGGCAGGCTGGCTGCAGGGCTGTAGCCTTGCCCACCGGCTACGCGGGCTCTCAGCCAGCACCGCACTGCCCTTTCCTTTGCAGCCTGGGCTGGGCACTGCCAGTCTTGCCAAGTTGGGGGGAGGAGTCGCTGCCAGAGGAAGCCGCCCTTTGTCTTTAGATACTTGTACTTTGCGGTAGCTAAGATGGTGGCGCCTCGGTTTACAAACTGAGTTTGTTTCACGATGTGGGGGAAGATGGCCGCATTTGTGTCCATGTGATGAGGACAGCCACGGCCATGTTTGTTGCCCGGATGTGAAGTTTGTGAATGGGAGCAAAATTCTGCCAAACTCTCTTCTGTTTGCAAACCGAACTGTTTGCGCACCGAGGCATTTGTGCACCGTGCACCGAGGCATTACTGTATGTACTGAACAGGAAGCGCGCTCGAGGAATTAGGCGAGGAGGAAAGCATCTCGTTCAGTCCTCAGCACAACCCCCTGGGTTAGGCACCACTGAGCCCCATGCCACCAACAGAACTGTGCTCAGACATCTTAAGTGACTTGCTTGAGGTCACACAGCGTGACCTGGCAGCGCGGGGACCCGAGCTCAGGTTTGGGCTGCGCAAGCTCTCTCCCCTCTGGTGGAGGCAGACAGGTCCCTTCCTGCAAGGTATGTTTGGGGCCTAATTGGCTCTTCTCCCCTCTCTGCAGCCCACAGTTCACAGCAGCAGGTTTGGGGCGGCTGGGCGTGGACAGGCTCAGCCCCCGGATGGGGTGAGGTGGAGGTGTGCCGGCCTCTCACTTGCTGGCCCACACCCCACTTACCCAGGCGGGAAGAGGCAAGCTCTACCCGGACTTCTGGAAAGCTTGGTTTTCCCAGGAGGCAGGATGAGGGAGGAGCAGCTGCCCTTTCCAGTGAATATCTGGGGAGGAGAGGTCGCCCAGGACCTGTGTGGGTGTCGCCCTCCCTGGAGTCAGGGGCTGAGTGAGGTGACCTGGTGGGGGCCTCTCCTGTAGAGGACTAAGGCCCCAGAGACAAGAAAGTGGCTGGGCATGGTGGTGCACGCCTTCAATCCCAGCATGTGGGAGGCTGAGGCAGGAGGATCGCCATGAGTTCGAGGCCAGCCTGGGCTACACAGTGAATTCAAAGCCAGCCTGCATCACAAAGCAAGACCCTGTCTCAAAAAAAATAAATAAAACCAAAAAACAAAACCCCCCAGAGACGTGGAGGTGGCTTTAGCCACCATGGTGGCAGCGCCCCGTCAGTGCCGGAGGCTGGGCCAACTGGGGCTTCTTGCAGATTTTGTGTGGTTCTTCTGCTCACTCCCATTTCCGTCCCCAGTCCCCATGGTCGGGTACCATGTTCTGTAGGCAGGTTGGTTTGGCTGGCTGTTGAAGGATCTGACCGCTGCCATTCACATTAACCGCCCCCCCACTTGCTGTGCGTGAGTGCCTGCTAGAAATGTGTAATCATGGGTTGATAAGGCCCAGTAATCATAGCCGCAGCGCATAACGCCCACCATTATTCAGCCCTGAGCTTGACAAGTAACGGACAACTCCCGGTGCATTCTCAAGCCTTGCTTCTAACTGGTAACCGCAGCTCCTTTTCACTGACCTCCCTAACCCTTATGCCCACGGCCCTATAAAAACCTGTGGAACCTGTATGAGTGTAGCAGTCTGGTCTCCAGCGCCAGAGCGGTCTCTCTCAGGTTTGTTCTGAAATAAGCCTGTCCTGTGAGTTCCTACCTCTGTTTCTTTTCCTTTTTACTAACAGGTGTTAAACTAAAAAAGACAGCTGGGCATGGTGGCGCATGCCTGTAATCCCAGCACTTACTCAGGAGGCTGAGGCAGGAGGATTATTGCAAGTTCGAGACCAGCCTGGCCTGTGAGTTCAAGGCCAGCCTGAACTGCAGAGCAAGATCCTGACTCAAAAAAGAAAGAAAAAAAAGCACTGGAGATAGTGGTGACGGTCCCACAAGAATGTGCACTGTACACACAAGGAAGGTTGAAATGCAGACCATGGTGGCACAGGCCTATAATCCCAGCACTTGAAAGGCTGAGGCAGGAGGATTTCTGAGTCTGAAGCCACAGGGAGTAGGGTGGGGAATCCAGGAGGGGTTCCTGGAGACGATTTGTTGAACCCATAAACAATAGGCCTTTGGCCAGGATCCATAATGCAGCCACCTTCCCAAGAGAACAGGGGAAGGGGGGTGGGGCGGGTGGAAGGGGAGGGGCCGCGGAGAATTTAATAGGCAGGTGGAGCCCTCACCCTGATCTGCTTTGCCCGGTCCTGGAAGTCACCCCAGGCCCTGTGGCCCAGACCTTGGCCCTCTCCTGAGCCGGGCAGGCTGACAGTGAGCAGACGACCACGCCTGGAGCTTCTCCAGCGTTACATACTCAGAATGGCTGCTACGTTCTCCGGGCAGAGACAGCCTCCAGGCCTCTGTTCTGGACAAGGGGGAGCGTGCGCTATGCTGAGGCCACCAGCAACTCAATTCCTGAGCTGGGACCTGATTGGCGGGACCCAGGACTTGTCGGTTCATGAGCCTGATTACTCATGTAGCTCTGGGTTACAGTCCTAGCTAATCTGTCTTTCACTAGTGTGTGACGTCAGCTCACCCTGCTGAGCCTCAGTTTTCTCCTCTCTGGAATGGAGGTGTTCACTGCGCTGCCGTCCCGGCATCCCCGGGAGGATAAGGAACAGGCCGCACAGGCGGTGCCCGGCAGTGCTGATGGCTGGTCAGGGGCTAGGCATGGGCATGCATGCCACACCCACAGGGGACAGAGGGTTACCTTCAGGCTCTGTGAGGAGCTGGAGGGCAGGTGAGGGTTTCTTGGCATATCCTGGTTGTTAACCTTCTCTGAGCCTCAGTTAACCTCTGCAAAAGAGGGCTAAGAGTAGGAATGTGCCAGGCAAGGTGGTGCACACCTGCAATCCCAGCATTCAGGAGGCTGAGGCAGGAGGATCGTTGAAAGTTTGAGGCTAGATTGGGCTACACAGTGAGTTCGAGGCCACCTTGGAATACCGACTCAAAAAACAAAAACAAACAGAAAGAAAGAGAAGAGAAGAGGAGAGGAGGGGAAGGGAAGGGAAAAGAAACAGCAGGGCCGGGATGTAGCTCAGTGGCATAAGTGCTTGCCTGGCAAGCCTGAGGTCGTGAGTTCAATCCCCAGTTAAAAAAAAAAGAGAGAAACAGAGTAGGCGCTTCCCCATCTTGTGAGGATTAAGTAAACCGATGCATGCATACAGCAGGTGCTTAGTAAGGGTCAGATTTTTTTATTTCCTTCGGCTCTGGCAAAAACCTTCCAGTAATTTCCATTTCTCAGAAAGGGGAAGAGCCCAGGGAGGGGGAGTACTTCCCCCAAGCCACACAGAGGTCAGTGGTATTATTACAGACAGCTAAGTTAGGAAGAAACAGTATAGGCCATCAGACAGGGCTGGGAAGGGAGTCAGTGCCGAAGATGAGAAGACATCAGAACAGGCTGCAGGGGCATCTGGAGAAGATTAAAGTCACAATGGCCGCAGTTACACACTTCCCTAAAGGGAAGCTTGAGATTACTGGCACCACCCTTCTGAGATTCCCATATAAATAACCCATTATCTCATTGGGGTGGGCCATCCTCTCCTACCCAGTAAGACCGAGACCAAGACCAAGCTACTAAAACTAAGACTAAAGACAAGACTAACACTATAGATTGTCAACCAAGGCTAATGATGTCGTCCCTATGCCCTCCTACCACTGGATCAATATTACCTAAGCAACTACACTTTTTTTTTTTTTGTTTTTTTTTTTTTGAGACAGGGTCTCGCTATGTAGTTCAGGCCGGCCTTGAGCTCACTTTGTAGCCCGGGCTGGTCTCAGCTCCCAACTATCTTCCTGCCTCAGCCTCCTGATCCTCTTGCCTCAGCCGCCCGAGTGCTGGGATTACAGGCATGTGACACCACTCTCGGCTGCGACTATACTTGTAATCTTATTGGTTGATCATAACTTTGTCCCCCATTGTACCCTCCTTGTGATTTTTCTCTATAAAGCTTCTTTTGAGAAGAGGCCTCGCTGGCAACCCACTTGGGACCCCCTCCTGTCTTGCAGGAGCTATTCCTATTCCCCATTCCTTTTCTCCAATAAATATTCCTACTCTTAACCTCCCTTGCTCCTTAGAACTCATTCTTTCACTTCAGGGAACACGAAATCGGTGTACCCGACGTCTAGCACTTCCCCTCTGTCAGTAGGGTGAGTCCTTAGGCTGTGCCATCAGCTTCCTGAGGCCTGTGATGAAGACCCAGCAGGTGCGGACAACAATGCTCAGGCCAGGACAACTGACTCGGGCACTGTAACCAGCTGACAGCAGCTTGCAGGGCATTTGATTCCCGTCCAGTCTCTCATGTCTACTGACTCGGCCTCCCAGAAGGTCGCGTTGGGAGGCTGTGCCCTGGTTTTGAGCTCTGCTTTGACTCTCGGGGGGTGGAGTTTCCCCTACATTCCTGTCACTGACGGAAGGACCGTGAGTCTAGTCAACTGCAGTACTGCTAAGCGTACTACAGTCTACCACAGCGTTCTTCAAAGCTCATAGCCCCTGTGTCAGTCCGCTTCTGCTGCTGTATTCATCTATTTTGTGAGGCTGGGGATCTTGCCAGGGCCTAGGCAGGTGCTCTGCTGCACCACTACACCTCCAGCCCCTCAAGGCAAATTTTCTTAACAGTTCTGGAGTGGCTCACTCCTGGTGATACCCTTGGATGTGGAAAAGCAGGTAGGTGAGGAGCTACCCCCAGGACAGCGGGGGTCTCGTGGCTTTGGGCCGCCTCTCCCTCCACCTTCCCTCTCCTCACTTTGTCCCTGTGGTTTGGCTACTGTCTCTACCTCACAGGAGATCAAGCTGTTGGGCAGGCAAGACTGGCTCCACCAATCAGCGAGCCCTTCCTTCTCCAGTCCATGCTGATTGGTTCCGGGGTGGCACGTGACTCAAGCCACGCCATTTTTCTGGGGCTTCTCTGCCAGACTCTTTCGGCTGGCAGGACCTAGGCCTCTGGCACCCAGTGGACATCGTGGTTCCACACAGGGAACAATACCTGACCTGACTACTAAAAGCTGACAGGGCAGAGTCAGCTCTGATGACAACAGGCGGTGCAGTGACATGAGTCAGAGCCTTCCCTTCTTTGGAATTGCTTTTCTGCCTTGACTAATAGGCCCTGGTCTCTCCCACTGAGTTGGGAATTTCCTGGTCTTTTATCTCATCTTCGAGCACCACACCCTCTTCCCCTTCAAGAGCCTGGAAGAAGATGCTGCCAGGCAGACAGGGTCACCCAACCGCTCATTTGTGAAGTCAGGTTCCTCACGGAATGTCTGTCTGGCCTGTGGAGAACACCTGGGCTCGCGGCTCATCACACAGCTCATCACACAGACGAGGGGAACCCTCTCCCTCGGGATCACTGGGGTGGGACAGTGGTTTGTTTGGGCTTCTTGGAGGACCCTGCGTATGCTATGGGCAGATCCCTGGGGACCCGCAAAACTGGAAACCCACCCTGCCCTGTCCTCACCTCCAGTTCTCTTGAACTGTATTTATTTATTTGTGGGGGACAACTTGGTGTTTTGTGTATTTTTTGGTACCGGGCATCAAACTCACAACCTTGCGCTTGCCAGGCAGGCGCTGTGCCTCTGAGCTACATCCCCGGCCCTTCTCTTGGACTTTCAAACGAGTTGTTTATGAATTTTGAACTGGGCTGGAATCCTGAATGTGCTGCTACATAGCTGAGTGAATCCGAGAGATTTCTTTCTCTGAGCCTCAGCTGACTCATCTGCAAAACGTGGACAGTAGTAACACCAGCCCTCTGGGTGGTCGTCACTCGGTGAAAATGATAGGAGGTGACACAGGTGAAGCACTTAGGACCCGGTAGTTGGCAAACAGTTGATCCATTTTGGGGGTGAGAATAATATTCTGAGAACATCTTCTATTTGCAAAGTACAGACTGAGGAGACGCCCTGGGCCACCCCTCCCATCTTCGGCAAGAGGGGCGAGGAGCCCCCGCTCCGTGGGGCCAGCTGTCAGGAGGGCGTGGGAGCGGGACGCGCTCCCTCCGGGACTCCGCCTGGCTGCCTGCTGGTCCTGGCCGGCGCAGGGCCTGGTGTTTGCAGGCTGCCCCACCACACCCGGCCCTCGCCCCCGTGAGTCAGCCCCACTCCTTAAGCCTCTGCAAAACTCCTAAGTCACTTCCTGGCGGCCCCAAACAAAAGCCTAGAACCTCAGTCCAGGAACCGGGCCCTTATCGCTCCTGGAACCCGATAAGCAGGGCAGGAGGGCCTGAGTCAGCCGGAGGAGCTGTTTCAGGACTCTCCCTGGCCGGCTGCTCCCAGCCCACTCTGCAGCCACACCCCATTCTTTCTCTGGCTGCCCCTGTTACAGGGATGATATGGGACCTCCAAGAAGAAGCGTCCATCGCCACCGCGGGCCTCCAGCACCACCTGCAGCAGCAACCGGCCAGAGCGCTCACTGGGAGGAGCCGCAGGCCAGGAGGTGGACACTCCCCGGGGCTCATCTGGCGGGGTGACTCCTCCTGGGCCTGGAGATGCGGTAGGGGACAGGGACAGGGTGAGGAAGGAGGGCCGGCAGGAGGTGAAAGGGTTGGTGCCCCACCTCCGGCTGGAATGCTCTGTTGGGGTGGAGCCTGGGCTGCGGGTGAGGCTCCCTCTCCGTCCCCCTGGTCCCACCCCTCTGGTGGATGACCTGACCGCTCCCCACTCAGGAGCTGCCCTCCTCCTCACCGCCGCGTCTGGAGGGAGGGGACAGGAAGGGCACTAAACAGAATGAAGACGTGTTATGTACGTGTGCCAGCTCCCCATGATGAACATGATCACTGTGTACTGCAAACATGGACTATAAACATTAAAACAAAAACGCGACTGCTGGTCTCACGTCTATGCAGGATCCTGCTGTGGCTCCCCACTGCCCTTGCGGGGGAAGCCCGGTATCTTAGCCCATTTGGGCTTCTATACCCAGAGGTGGTTTACAAGCACAGAAATGTATCTCCTCACAGTTCTAGAGGCCGAGAAAGCCAAGATTAGGGCGCAGGCACATTCCATGCCCAATGAGGTCCAGCTTCCTCACTAGCTGCCTCATAGACAGCCTCCCCGTATCCTCCCAGGACTGGGAGGCAGAGGTCTCAGGACTGGTTAACAAGGCAGGAATTGCATCCGTGAGGGCCCCACCCTAGCTGCCTACTTACCTCTCCCAGGCCCCACCTCCTAACACTGTCACCTTAGGCGCTAGGATTTCAAGCCAGGACTTTCAGAGGGACATAAACGTTTAGACCATAGAGCTAGGTTCCCTGCTGACTCCTAGGGCCTCCTTTCTTGCATGCTCTAGAAGAGGACCACAGCTTCTTGGGCCTCTGGGCTTCTGCTACTAGGGAGGTGGGCAGAGGTTGGGGAAAGGGTCCTGGAGGAGGTGGCACTTCAGTTGTCCCAATGCTCTGACTGGCGGGAGAATGGCAGGAGAGTGAGGCAGGGGAATCCCAATCTCGGAGCGTTCAGCAGCCACCTGAGCGAGGGCCCAGCCTCTTCCCAGGCAGAGGTTTCAGGGCACGGGCAGGAAGCTCAGCTCTTGGCCAGCTGTGCTGCCTTGGACAGGGGCCTCTGTCTGTGCCTCTGCTTCCTTCTCTTTATTTATTTTTTGTTTTGTTTTGTTTTTTCTCCGGTACCGGGAATTGAACTCACGACCTTGCACTTGCTAGGCAGGCGCTATGCCACTGAGCTAAATCCCCAGCCCCTCTGCTTCCTTCTCTACAGCAGGCTGGGGCTGCCTGTCAGGTGCTGGTGGAGAGGAAGAAGCTTGGACAAGGTCTGCGAGTACCCAGGAGGTGCTCGGTCCAGCCCCTCTGGGACAGGGGTTTTCTCTGGAGCAAAGTCTTGGCTGCTTCCCTGATCTGGGCCCAAGGGCCACAGCTGGGAGAAACGGGCCCAGGCCAGGCCAGCCCAGATTTTCCAGCTGTTCCTGGCCGGTTTTGCTCTGTGGGCTGGAGGAAGGAAATTCTCCACACAAAGACAGGAAGGCAGAGGTGCTCCGCGGCAAAGGCAAAGCTCGCAGGGCGCCTGATGCGATTCAAGGCCTCGGGTGCTTCTGGAGCATGGGCAAGAGGTCACAGCGCTGGCGCCCTGGCACCCAGACCTCCTGGGTCAGCACAGTGTCACAGACGGGGAAACTGAGGTCCAGAGGGCTGGGTCTGCTTTCAGTCACACAAAGGCAACAGCTTCAGTTCTTCCTCTTTTTTTTTTTTGTCTTTTTGAGACAGGGTCTTGCTATGCAGTTCAGGCTGGCTCTGAGCTCGCTTTGTAGCCCAGGCTGGTCTCAAACTTGCAAGGATCCTCCTGCCTCAGCCTCCCGAGTGCTGGGATTACAGGCATGTGCCACCACGCCCTGCCCCCCTCTTGATTTAACTGAACTCTCAGACAAATTTCAGGTCTCCTCTGGTGCGGAGGAGGTACAGTGGTCCCAGCAGCCAATGCCTTTCTTTCTTTCTTTCTTTTTTTTTTAAAGAATTAAATCATGAACTTATTTTCATGAATTCAGAATTATAAAACTGGAACAAACCTAGTTCATTTAGCTTATAAATTTTCAGAACCTTATGGTCAATACTTAGTGATGTTTCCTTGAACAGATAACCAGACTGGAGTACTAGCTTCTTTATCATGAATGAACAGTCTTGCTCCTCCTTCTGTACACCTAACAAGAACGATCTCTTCCCTGCATTTCATTACTGTCTGAATACAGACGGTTCAGACTCAACATGCTTGCAACTGGACTTCCGTCACCCCTGCAATCCTGCCACTCCTGTGCTCTCGGACTTTGTAAATAACTCACCATCTTTCCTTTTACCCCAGCAGTCCACCTGGCTATACTCTTTCCTCTTGACAGTGCCTTTCTTCCAAAGACATCAATAAACACAGCAGCCATCCAACTTGCTGGCACATGCCTGCAATCCCAGCACTCTAGGAGGCTGAGGCAGGAAGACTGCAAATTTGAGCCTAACCTAGGCAATTTAACAATTCAGTGAGACTCTTGTCTCGAAATAAAAAATAAAAAAGGGCTGAGGCTGTAGCTCAGTGAGAAGGGCCTGGGTTCATTCCTCAGTATTGAAGAAAACAAAGCAAAGACAGTAGCCAAACAAACAAGAGTTTAAAAAACAAAAAGAAGAAGCTGAGCATGGTAGTTTACACCTGTAATCCCAGCACCTAGAAGGCTGAGGCAGGAAGATCTCTCCGAGTTCGAGGCCAGCCTGGGCTACATAATGAGATCCTGTCTCAATAAAAAAAAAAGCTCAGGGGAGGGGACATCTGTCTATAATCCCAGCATTTTAAAAGGTGAGGCAGGACACTACATAGCAAGACCCTGCCCCCCAAACAAAAACAAAACCCTAGCAGCAGTGGTGGCAGCAGCAACGATTGCCTCTGGCCTGACCATGTGGGTCCGCCTGAGAAGAGAGGAGTCTGGATACGGACAACAGAGCCCCTTCCTCCTCAAGTACAGCGTGAGGCAGCTGCGAAGTGTGCCAGCTTTCTGCCGTCATAGATGGCGAAGGCAACCAGGTGCAGTACAGGTCTCCAGCGCCTCACCCTGGGCTCAGGGCGGCTGCCGTCCCTCATCAGGACCGGTTCTAGTTCCCTTCATCTCCAGTGCGGTAGTGGCCTCTGCCGTGGAGACGCTCTGCCTTCTGCTGAGCTTTATTCACAGGCTGACACTGCAGCCCAGATTGCCAGGACAGATCAAAGCTGACATCCACGTTGCTTGGGGCTCCGTTCTCCTGGCACGCCAAACTGCCCTTATGCAGCCAGGGGTTCGTGATGCTGAGCTGGGGAGGTAGGTGTCACAAGTTCAACTACGCCTCCCAAAAACCTCTGTTACAGTCCCCACGCCCAGTACCTATGCGTATGACTTTATTTGGAAGCAGGAACTTTGCAGATACAATCAAGGTAAGATGAAGTCATACAGGATTAGGATGGCTCGAAAGCCAAGACTGGTGTCCTTATAAGGACAGGGAGGTTTAGAAATCCAGATACACTCATGAGGGAGAAGGCCTTCCTGGGGCAGACTGGAGGGAAGCATTATAGGCGGGGGTTCGCCAAGGACGGCCAGCCACCGCCACAAACGGGGAGCCGCAGGGAGCAGATGCTCTGCCCGGACGGAGCCAACCTTCCTGACACCTGACTTTGGACTTCTGGAATCATGAACTTCCAGAGGACCAGTTTCTGCCGATTTAAAAGCACTCAGTTAGGGGCTGGGGATTTAGCTCAGCGGCACAGTGCCTGCCTGGCAAGCGCAAGGTCATGAGTTCGATTCCTGGTATCAGAAAAAAAAAAGAAACCAAAAGAAAGAAAAAAAAGCACTCAATTGGCGGTAAACTGTTTTGACAGCCCTAGCAAACAGAGCCATTTCCTCGAAGCTTGTCCTCGTGCTGGTTTCCTTATTACTAAGGGTTAAACACTATGCACTTGTATGAGAGCCTTCCTGAAATTTCTCCTCTGCCGTAGCACAGACCCAGGGCGGCCCCCTGTCCAGGGAGCGCTGTGCCCGGTCCTCCGCACCTCTTTTCCAGGCACCAGGGACAGCCAGGCTTTCCAGGAGGACAATGGCCTCTCACCCTTGGTTGCTTTTAGCAGGAAGCACAGCCAGTCTTGGCAGCCAGAAGCTGAGCGGCAGAGGGCAAAGGGAAGGCGACCTTTCCAAACCTAGCCGCATTTGAGGGGAGGGGGGGAGAAGACTCATAAATCTGTGTCAGAACAGCTGGCGGCTGGGCTCTGTGACACACAGCCGCAGCCGAACAACCCACCGTGGACAGTGAAATCACCCTGAGGCTGACTCATTCAGGCTGGCTGGGCAATGTGGGCAAGGAGGAAGTCGACTTCCCGGGCCCAGATAAGAGCGGCACTGGTGGACAGGGCTGGGTGCGCCCGCTGGCCCCGCTGCTCACTGAGGCTCGGGGCGGTAGGAGCCTTGCTCAGCCGCAGCCTGGGCGAGAGGCGAGTGCGGCTAGGCTGAGCTGGAATCCCAGCTCCCGCACTCCCTCAGCCAGTGTGCTCAGGGACAGCAGTCCGACCTTGAGCTCCCTTATTTGGAGCGCGGCCTCCCTTCCCTCAGTTCCCTTAAGGCCTTGATACTCAGGGATGAGAAAGCACAGGGCCTGACATGAGGCTGGCACAGAAATATGAAAATAAATTAAGTCATCTGCAAACGCGACTCCTTCAGCTTTTTTTTTGAGAAACTCACTGTGAGCAGGAGGGTGGGAGGCAAACTCAACCTTAGTAATTTTTTTCCAAAAATGGAAAATATCTTTTTAATTTAAAAAAAAATCTGTAACTTCAGGTGGGCCCGGTGGTGCACACCTGTAATCCAGCACTTTGGAAGGCTGAGGCAGAAGGATCGCAAGTCCGAGCCCAGCCTGGACAACTCAGGGACTTAGACTGTTTCAAAAAGGGGGAGGGGAGCTGGGGATGTAGCTCCGTGCAAAGGCCCTAGGTTCAATCCCTAGTACCAGAAAAAAAAAATGACTTCATTCCACCAATCCTAAAAGGATCCCTCACCTCTCACCCCCTCCCTTTTTTTTGAGGTAGGGTCTCGCTCTGCAGGTTAGGCTGGCCTTGAACTCACTTATGTAGCCCATGCTGGTCTTGAACTCAGGATGATCCTCCTGCCTCAGCCTCCTGAGTGCTGGGATTACAGGCACGTGCCACCATGCCCAGCTCTCAAAGCCTTTTTAAAAGTACATGCCATGGCCAGGCACGGTGGCGCATGCCTGTAATCCCAGCACTCAGGAGGCTGAGGCAGGAGGATTGCCTCAAATTCCAGGACAGCCTGTGCTACATGGTGAATTCAAGGCCAGCCTGAACTGCAGAGCAAGACTGTCTCAAAAAAAAAAAAAAAAAAAAAGTACTTGGGGCTGGGGATTTAGCTCAGTGGAACAGCGCCTGCCTGGCAAGGGCAAGGTTGTGAGTTCGATTCCTGGTACCGGAAGAAAACAAACAAAAAGTTCATGCCATGTAGCTAGTAGTTTTGCTACTTCTAAATGACAACAATTAGGGAGGCGTGGGGCCTGAAGCGTTCAGAAATCTGGAAAGTAGTTGGAAATAGAAAGGCATGGCTTACACAAGAACAGGTTTACTAGCTGATTTTTTTTTTTTTTTTGGCAGTGCTGGCGAGGGAGCTCAGGGCCTGGGGCATGTTGGGCAAGTGCTCTTCTTCTGAGCTATTGCCAGCCCAGGACAGGTTTATTTTATTTTATTTTATTTTTTTCTTTTTTGAGACAGGGTCTCCCTATGCAGCTCAGGCTGGCCTTGAGCTCACTTTGTAGACCAGGTAGTCTCGAACTCACAACGATCCTCCTGCCTCAGCCTGCCGAGTGCTGGGATTACAGGCGTATGCCATCATACCCGGCTAGGACAGGTTTATTTTTAAGCCAGGATTCAATTTAACAGAGCCACTGGGTCACCTCATACTCAGCATTACGCCAACTAAACCAAACAGGTAAGAAGCCATCCACTTGGCTGCCCCGGAGGAGAACGGCTTCACAAGCACCTGCTGACTCTGAGGAGCACACGGTCTCTGGGTACACCGTGTTGGAGAGGGTTCCGAGCAAATTTTTATTTGTTGTTGTTTGTTTTCTGAGACAGAGGCTTGATATACAGTCTAGGTTGGCCTTGAACTCATGGCGATCCTCTTGCCTCAGCCTCCTGAGCGTTGGTATTACAGGCGGGTACCACCACGCCAGGAGTAAGCAAATTTTTCTACTGATGGACAGCACCAGCCTGGACTGCAGCAGCAGGCAGATCCAGGGCTCTTTCCACTCGGCCGTCCCTCCCCTGCCTCATCAGCTCTGCACAGAAATCTCCTTTGGCCCTGAGTCTACCCGTGCAGCCCCAAGTGGGTCAGCACTACCACAGAAGTGAAAGGAGAAGGGAAGGAGGGGGGCCACCAGCCGGGACCTCGGGCTACGACTGAGGCTTCTGTTTGCCTGCCCTGCCGTGTGGAGAACTCTGCGTGAAAACAATGACCAGGAAGGCGGGGAGGGTCTGTTCCCCAGTGAGGCCACCATGCCTCCCTCTTCCTCGATTATCGAAGACCCGCTGCACTGGAAGTAAAGGAGAAGCTGCAGTGTTTGGGGCTGACATGCCAATGCCAGGGGGAGACAGCCAACAGAAAAATCAAGGGCCCCTGTTGGGCATGGTGGCACACACCTGTGATCCCTGCCCTCTAGAGGCAGAGGCAGGAGGATCGCCGTGAATCCCAGGGTACCCTGGGCCACACAGTGAGTTCAAGGCCAGTTTTGTTTTGTTTTTTTGGTGCTTTAAACAGTTTATTTAACTGAAATGGACTTTATTTAACTGCAGTCACTTCCATTTATTTTGCTATCTCTTTCCCCATGCTGATTTACAGGGTCTTCAAGCCAATATAAATATTTCAGAAATATGTGGTCACGTGGGTATACACCTAAACACACCTCAGCGATATCTTTCTGCAAGAAAAACACTGAAGCATAAAGACCTGATGCAGTTAACCAGGTGGGATGAAAATCTGCTCCGGGTATTTGTTTCTGAGGTAAACGCACTGAACACCTGTTCAATTAGAAAACCATCCTTACAACACAGGACGGCTTTTTCTGTTGAAGTGGGGCCTAGAACACCTAGCGGCAATCCGGCGCTGAACGGCAGAGCTCCATCCCCAGCTTAGGCCATGAATTCACCGGCAGTAGGTTCCTCAACCCAGGCTCCTTCCCACTGGTTCTCACAAAGCGCGTCTCTGGGCGGGGCGGGCTGGCGCTCAAAGCCGGGGACCTTTCTCTTCGGCTTCCTTCTTTTTCTGCTCATGTTCCTTGACACGTTTCAGGACGCTGTCCCGACTCTGAGTACTTAATATGCTCAATACGCACATTAATCATCCTGGCAAGCATCTTGCCCTTCACTTGCTTGTTTACAACCCGCCCACAGCATGCTGGGTAAACTGTAGACTCTTCCTGCTGTGCCGGGGTAACATTTGTGTGGCGTTCCTTTTGGCACGGACCCATTCCCTTGATATCTACAATATCACCCTTTTTGTAGATTTGCATGTATGTGGCCAAAGGAACAGCCCCATGTTTCCTAAAGGCCTACAGAACATATACCAGGTTCCTCTTCTCTTTCCCTGTGTGTTTGTCCTTTTGCAAATTGCTGGAAGACGGCGGTTCTGGCCCTCAAGGCCAGTGTGAACTGCATAGTGAGATTCTGTCTCAGAAACAAAAGCAGCAAAAAACCCCCAAACCGAACCAACCAAAAACACACACACACTGGGCGTACTCGTGCCTCAGGGCCCTGGCGTGTCTACACTGCCAGATACCTTCTTTCCCTGAACTCACATGGCTCCCCTGCCTCCTTCACACTTCTGCTCAGACGCCACCTTTCAAAAAGGCTGCTGGTGATCACTTTATAGAAAATGGCCCTCTGGTGACAGTGGTCCCGACCCACCATACCATGCTGCTTCCTCCAGGGTCCTTACCAGGTCGCAATGTACTTCACAATATACACAAGTTCATTTACTGTCTCTTTCCCCTACACTGTACGTTCCACATGGGCAGGGATTTTGTTGTCAGTCTTACCATTATGTTTGGCATGTAATAGGTGCTTAAAAAATACTTGCTAGGCCAGGTGTGGTGGTGCACCCCTGTAATCCCAGCACTTGGGAGGCTGAGGCAGGAGGATCGTTGTGAGTTCGAGACCAGCCTGGGCTACAAAGTGAGCTCAAGGGCAGCCTGAAGTGCACAGCGAGACCCTGTCTCAAAAAGACGAAAAACAAAACAAAACAAAAAATATTTGCTAAATGTGGGGATATAGCTCAGCAACACAGTGTCTGCCCGGCAGGCGCAAGGTCCTGAGTTCACTTCCCAATATAAAAAATTTTTTTTTGCTGAATGAATAAACAATGGTTAAAAGAAAATGATGGGAAAAAAAAAAGAAAAAAAAAGAAAATGCTGGATATGGTGGTGCACACCTGTAATTCCAGGACTCTGGGAAGCAGAGGAAGAAAGACTGTGAGTTTAAGACCAGTCCAGGCAAGTCAGTGAATTAGTGACACCCTGTCTCAAAATAAAAAAACAAACAAACCAAAAGGGCTGGGGATATAGCTCAGTGCAAAGGCCTTGGGTTCAATCCTAGTGCCAAAGGAAAAGGAAAAATAAAAAGCAAATAAAAAATAAAAAAGGTAGCCAGGCATGGTGGTACACAACTGTAATCTCAGCACTCGGGAGGCTGAGGCAGGAGGATCCTTGTGAGTTTGAGGCCAGTCCGGGTTACAAAGCGAGCTCAAGGCCAGCCTAAACTGCATAGCAAGACCCTGTCTCCAAAACACAATAAATAAACAAACAAATAAATAGATTGCCATAGTCTGCTGACATGAGTCCTTTTTGTCATCTAGAATATCTGGCAATTGCTCTGTGCTAGGCACTGGCCTAAGCCCTTGTCAGGCGTTAACTTACTGATACAGGTACTATTATTATTCTGTTTTATAGGCGAGAAAACTGGGTCTCAAAGGTTAGAAATGGCAGAACTGGGAATATGTCTAGTTTTGCCAACTCTACTGTAGTTCTCAGCTTCCACAGAATGCTCAGCCCAAGCCAGA
>NW_004955430.1:7639064-7640668 GCF_000276665.1 Chinchilla lanigera | reverse complement strand
GCCCGTGGCTCCCCGTGCGCCGGGGGCCTGCATCCCTTCTTCATATTTTAATTTTATTTCTGGAGAAAGAAAATAGTGGTTTCACCTGTCCGTTTATCCTTCCTTTACCTTTCTTAGTCACTTCTCATCACTAAGAAAGTGGGACCCTAATGTGGGAGGGTGTCCTCCGGGAGCCCCTGAATCCCGGTCGTTGGCAACGTGGTTAAGCACATAGGGGGCTTGGGGACCCCGCTCAGATGCTGGAGGGCTTTCAGGCGGACATGAGGACGGCAGCTGTTACCTCAGGTTGCAAGCGGTAGGAGTGAGCAGAAAGCCTTCCCCGCAACCCCGACAGTGTAACTGCTTTCCTTTGTGTACTAGCCTGCTGCACACTAACCCGATCCACGCCACCTTTACCAAATCCCATTTGGCTTTTGTTTGTTTTTTTTTAGACAGAGTCTCCTTATGTAGTTCAGGCTGGCCTTAAACTATGTAGCTCAGCTTCCTGAGGCAGGAGATTACAGGCCAGCGCCACCACACCTGGCTGTGTTTGGCTCCGAAGCTGTGACAACACTCGTATTTCCCCCAGAAACAATAGGTAGACTTTCCCACAATGACCCCATCCCACACTTCTCAGGGTGGGTTTTGGTCTTGACAGGATCTTGTCAGGAGAAAATAAATGCTCTGACAACTTTTTAATGAATTCCCCGAGATTCATAAGATCTCCCTTCCCCCTTCTCCTTTAAATGCTAGTAAACACCAAATTAGGGCAAGAACCAGCAGTCCTAGTACGATGTAAAAACCCCAGAGAACGCCTTTGTTTTTAGGAAATACACACTGAAGCCTATAGGAGCAAAGGCAAACAATTCAGAGAATAAACGTGTGTAAACACATACATACACAGTCAGGGAATGGAGCAAAAATGTAAACAACTGGTAAATCTGGGTGAAGGGTAAATGTTAGTTCCTTATATTATTGCAATTGTAAATCTAAAATCAGGACACAACAAAAAGCTACGAAGACTAGGGAGTGCTGAATTAACTGAGGTACTTGGCTTCGTGTGCTCAGAGAAGCTGAGCGAAGGGTCCACATCCTTTCTTGTACTAAACCAATGCAGTTCTGGGCATGGTGGCTCATGTGTGTAGTCTTAGCACTCAGGAGGCTGAGGCAGGAGGAACGCTGTGAGTCCAAGGCCAGCCTGGGCTACATAGTGAGTTCAAGGCCTGCCTGAACTACATTAGCAAGACCCTATCTCAAAAGAAAAGAATGTAGGAACTGGAACAAGTGTGATTGGCCACTCCTCATGGCTCTTTCTGGACTCTCTTAAGCGTTCTGGTACAGAACACATCCTGCTCCTGGAGCCCTGGAGCAGGGAGCCGAAGATCTGAATCTTTTTTTTTTAAGATCTGAATCTTTGTACTGCCATTTTGTAATCACGTACACCCTCTGGGGTCAACATGGAGAACCTCTGAAAATCCCCAGGATATAACCTCAGACAGTGGGATGGGGCCTGCTAGTGCAGAGACCTGCCTTAGGAATTTATAACAGTTCAATAGAGAGAAACAGGGCTGGGGATTTAGCTCAGCGACAAAGCGCCTGCCTGGCAAGCGCAAGGTCGTGAGTTC
>NW_004955430.1:7630554-7631744 GCF_000276665.1 Chinchilla lanigera | reverse complement strand
ACAGGGTCTCACTATGCAGTTCAGGCTGGCCTTGAGCTCACTTCGTAGCCCAGGCTGGTCTCAAAGTCACAATGATCCTCCTGCCTCAGCCTCCCAAGTTCTGGGATTACAGGTGTATGCCACCACACCCAGCACCAAGCATTTCTTAACTGAGTGGGTGTAAAGCCATTAAAACCTGGTACAATATGGAGTAGCAGAAAAATCACATTTTGGTTCCCAACTTTCTAACTATGACTCCAAGTTAAAAAGCTTTGAATTTTCTCCCTAATAAGCAAAAAGGTGAGAATGGACGCCTCTAGCATTATAATTTCATGTACACATGTAGAAAGCATGTTCAAAACTGTAAGACTGATCGTTGAATGACAATTAGAATTCGTAAATACAAATAGACATTAGCCCCTTTAAAAACAGTTACGGTACTTTGGCAAGTTAATTACTCATTCAACTATAGAAACCAATTTGGAATACTTTTTGTTTCTAATTCAAAGCAATTCCAAACAACTTTTTAAAAATTCACTTGGGGCTGGGGATTTAGCTCAGCGGCACAGCGCCTGCCTGGCAAGCACAAGGTCGTGAGTTTGATTCCCAGTATTGGAAAGAAATAAAAAAAAATAAAAATTCACAAGCCATAGCACTTGGGAGGCTGAGGCAGGATGACTGCTGTGAGTTCAAGACCAGCCTGGGCTACAAAGTGAGCTCAAGGCCAGCCTGAAAGGCATATCGAGACCCTGTCTCAAAAAAAAAAAAAAAAATCCCAATAGTTAATATGGCACAATGGTGCATGCTTGTAATTCAAACATTTTGGCGGAATGAGGGAAGAGGACTTGAAATTCAAGTATCTTCTCAGCAACTCAGTGAGAACTTGTTTCAAAAGAAAAAACTGAAAAGCCAGACATGGTGGCATATACCTGTAATTCCAATACTCAGGAGGCTGAGGCAGGAGGATTACTGCAGTTCAAGACCAGCCTGGGCTACAAAGTGAGCTCAAGGCCAGCCTAAACTGCATAGTGAGACCCTGTCAAAAGAAAGGGAAGAAAGGAAAGAAAGGAAAGAATGGGAAGAAAGGAAAGAATGGGAAGAAAGGAAAGAATGGGAAGAAAGGGAAGAAATAAAGGAAAGGCAAAGAAAGAAAGAAAGAAAGAAAGAAAGAAAGAAAGAAAGAAAGAAAGAAAGAAAGAAAGAAAGAAAGA
>NW_004955430.1:7624339-7630454 GCF_000276665.1 Chinchilla lanigera | reverse complement strand
CCACGACGCCCCGCAGCCTGCTGCTTCTTACAGGCCAGAGCGAGTCTTCCCGGGGGTGGGCAGGCTCCGCACGCTGTGGGCGCACACCTTGCCGGTCTCCTCCTGCCTCAATCTTTGCTCCCACCTGCTTTCCTTTCCCAGTGTCTTCTCCAAACCTGCTTTTCCTCCAGGTCTCAGGCGAGTATGTATGGAACTACTCCTTCCCACCTTCCCTCGCGGGATAGGCCCACATCTTCCTTCCCTCAAGGCCTGCCCTCAGTCTCGCTCCTTCTCCTGTCTCAGGCGGCTCCCTGAGGTCACTTGATCTGGAGTCAGTTCGAGCCAGCAATATAATTCGGTTGTGCAAGCATTTCATGTTTCCCCTGTGCGCGTGGACAGGAGCTTATTTTGAACTAACCCATCCCATTGCATTCTTTGCAGTTCAGATCTCTTAGAGAGCCTTGCCCATGTTTCTATTAGCACGTTTGCAGTAAACCATTACACTCATCCTGCAGAGGTGGGGCACGTACATAACACATCTTTTTTTAAACATCTTTTTGGTCTTGTTTTTGGTTTGAGACAGGGTCTCACTATGTAGTTTAGGCTGGCCTCGAACTCCGTGACAATCCTACTTCAGCCTTCCAAGTGTTGGATTACAGGTGTGCATGACCATGCCTGGCCATAACACATTTTAGTATTCTTTTAAACTTCACTATGTAGCCCATGCTGGCCTTAAACTCACAGCATTCCTTGTGCCTCAGCCTCCCAAGTGCTGGGATTACAGGTGTGTGCTGCCACACCCAGTTTAGGGGGCTGCTCTTTTTTTTGGAGACAGGGTCTCGCTATACAGTTCAGGCTGGCCTTGACTCACTTTGTAGCCCAGGCTGGTCTCGAACTCGAACTCACAGCGATCCTCCTGCCTCAGCCTCCCAAGAGCTGGGATTACCGGCGTGCCACCACACCGGCTGTAAGGGGGCAGCTCTTGAAAGCACTGATTGCTGCTGCTGCTCTAGTGAGCACTCAGTGTGGAGGGCAACCCTGTTACAGGACGGTAGAGCAGAGGGAGCTGAGCTCAGTGGCTCTAGGCCAGCTAGAAGAGGTGCACTGCAGTAACTGAGGAGGAACCATGAGAGCAGGTGAGCTGTGGTAGCACAGAGATCAGCACTAGGCCCAGTGTGGCTGAAACAGGAGACACATTTAGAACTGTAATGACAAGGAGCACTTTATCTGATGGGTGTCCAACCTTTGGGCATTCCTGGGCCAAAGTGTGTGAAGAATTGTCCTGGCCATCTATAAAACACATATTTAATGTATGCAAGTTACAAATTTTCCTTTTTACATTTTTTTCATTGTAGCATTAAGAAAGGAGGGTGAGATAACCACGAAACTAGTGAGTAGTTGATGTTTCTGTGAAACTGATGCATCAGTATCTGGTTCCGTGGAAGTGACTGCCCAAACTTAGTAAGAAAACTAAGCTGGCTGGGGTGGTGTACGCCTGTAATTTCAGCACTCTGGAGGGTGAGGCAGGAGGATCACAAGTTCAAGCCCAGTCTGGGCAACTCTGTGACTCAGTGAGACCCTGTTTCTTTTTTTCTTTTTTTTTTTTGAGACCTCATTTCAAACTAAAAAAAATTTTAAAAGGGCTGGGGATGTGGCTCAGCGCAAAGGCCCTGGGTCTAATACTTAGTACTAGGAAAGCAAGAAGAAAAAAGAGAGAGGGAGGGTGAGAAGAAGGAAGGGAGGGAGGGAGGGAAGGAGGGGGAAGGTACATGCTGTTCTATAGGCACACACAAGCAGGCAGAACACTGCTGTGGGTAATTGCCATGTTTTACTTGCCAAATCACACTACTGCACCTAGTATTAATACATGTAGGTTTTTATTCTGTGTGTGGCAGGTATGGGAGGCAGGCTGTGGGTGTTCCCTCCCCTTCAGAGCCTTCTGTTGTCTACGTAGGCTGTCTTCAAGCCCCACGCAATCGAGTCATGAACAACTCCCTAAAAATCACAGAAGATTAAAAGTTTATGGTACTTTCTTGTTGAGACAGGGTCTCGCTATGCGGTTCAGACTGGCCTTGAACTCACGATGTAGCCCCGGCTGGCCTTGAACTCACAGTGATGCATGTGAGTGTGCCCCCATGCCCGACAAGTTTATGATCTTGTGGGGCTGCATTATTAGCTGTCCATGCTTGCATGTGGCCGCTGGGCCACAGGGTGGACACACATGCTTTACAGTATGAAATGCTGTCACATGCAGTGTGTGCTCCCTGTCCCAAGGAGTCTCACAACGGTGAAGCAGCTGCAAAAGATTTACCTTCACTCAATCAAAAGCACACCAATGTACAGTCTTAGTGTAGTCTCTAGTGGTCCAGGGTGACCAGCGAATAACAAGGGCAAGCAAGTCTTGTTTTGTTCATTTGTTTTTGGGTACTCCTTATGAGACCCAGAAGTCTCTGAAAACCAGACTTTTGGTTTGGTGCTCACCAACTCATTTAGCAGGAATCTCTTTTTTTTTTTTTTTTTTGGTCTTTTTGAGGCAGGGTCTTGCTATGTAGTTCAGACTGGCCTTGAGCTCACTTTACAGCCCAGGCTGGTCTTGAACTCGCAATGATCCTCCTGCCTCAGCCTCCTGAGTGCTGGGATTACAGATGTGTGCCACCACACCCGGCCATTTGGCAGGAATCTTGACCTGAACTGACACATGGTAATTTATAGTTTTTACTTATTCCATTTAGTTGAATATTCATATGGCTCATTACAAGTATTTTACACTGTATGATTGCTTCTTTTCGTTTTCTGAGACAAGGTCTCGCTATGTAATTCAGATTGGTCTTGAACTCACTATGCAACCCAGGCTGGCCTGAAACTCAGTGACCCTCCTGCCTCAGCCAAGTGCTGGGATCACAGGCATGTGCCACCACACCTAGCATATTTTTGAGTGTTATATGCACTATATTACTTTTCAAAAATACAAATAACTAATTAACTTTTACATCTAAAACATCTGGCCTCCAGGGTCTCATAAGGAACTGTGGACCAGGTTTCAGTGGTACATTAAATGTACCTTATTTTTAAGGAGCTATTATGTGCCTCCTTGCCAACTGGGGTTTGAAGACAGGCAAGTGCTCTACCACCAAGTTGTATTGCTGGCCCTTTTAAAAACTTTGAGATGGGGTCTCATGAAATTGCCCAAACTGGCCTTGAACTGGTGATCCTCCTATCTTACACTCCCAAGTAGCTAGGACTATGGGAATACACTACTACACCTGGAAGCCTTTCTTTAATGAAATGAGTTAATAGTGGCCGGGCCAGTGTGGTGGCATATCCTTGTAATATCAGGTACTTGGGAGGCTGGTGTGGACAATTTAGAGACCCAGTTCCAAAATTTAAAAAAGGCAGGGGGTGGTGCTAGGGATGGAGTTTGGCATTCTGAGCTCAATTCCCAGTACTGGAGAAAAATTAAGCTTTTCCTATGTGTTTTGTTAGAAACCTTGGCAAAAATTACAGGTTTGGCAATCTTGACTCTAGCTCTAAAATTCTTTGAACATCTCCTTGAACTGTGAAGTCCAACTCTGGCATAACGAGTAATGCACTGGCACTTTACAAACCCAAGGTTTACTAGGACACAGGCTGCCAGCTGGTAGCCCCAACGGCCAACCTGGGCCTCAGGCATGTGTGTCTCACAGTGCACTTTCCCCACCCCTTTTTTTTGAGACAGGGTCTTGCTATGTAGTTCACACCTGCCTCTGCCTCCCATGTGCTGGGATTGCAGGCGTGAGCCACTATACTCGGCTCTCCCTTCTCCTTTAATCTGAAAAGTGTACAGGAAGCCCCGTTTCTAGTTTCTCTTAAAAATGCAGATATTGACAACTTTGAGTGACCTAACAATCAGTTGGAGCCCTCTCTACTTGCCAGCTGACCCCTCTGTTGACTTGAACACCCAATTTGCTCCACTGCCCCTGAACACAGGACTACAAGAGATGCCTGTCCCAGGTTAGGACAGATGCTTAGCAGTTCTCTCCAGAATGGTGCCCTCGCCAATGCCTCCACACAAAACTAAGACACAGAGGTACAGCAGAAAGAGGAAAGGTTAGAAGGCCAAAGCAACTTGTTCAATTCAGTGGGCTCCTTAGCCGATGACCCAAAATAATTTGCTCAATTAGGGATTTTTTATTTTTTTATTTTTTCTTTTTGAGACAGGGTCTCGCTGTGCAGTTCAAGTTAGACTTGCACTCACTTTGTAGCCCAGGCTGGTCTCGAACTCACAGTGATCCTCCTGCCTCAGCCTCCCAAGTGCTGGGATTACAGGTGTGCACCACCGGATTTTTTATTGTTGTTGTCTTTTTGAGACAGGGTTTCACTATGTAGTTCAGGCTGGTCTTGAACTCACTTTGTAGCCCAGGCTGGCCTCAAACTCGCAGCAATTCTCCTGCCTCAGCCTCCTGAGTGCTGGGTTTACAGATGAGTGCTGGGATTACAGATGTACGCCACCATCCACAGTTTAATTAGGAATTTTCCTTCTACTTTCACAGAAGTCCCTGTCAAAGCTATGATTATCAGGAATACTGAAAAACAAAAAAACAAAAAAACAAAAGGAATACTGTCTGTCACAGCCTGGCTGAGGCCCAGCTGCCTAGAGCCTGTGTATGACATGATCCTTTGTCCACAAGGATGGCAGCATTCAGAGGAAAACCAGTTTGAAAGGACAGTGCCCATTTGATTCAAAGATCTATTTAAAAAGAAGCCACAATAGAAGGTAAAACAAAGATAGGAAGTTTGAGTTACTCAGCTTTCTTCAGTTAAAGCCAATCTTCCTATTTCTCCTTCACCCCTGTAAACTTCACTTTCCTCCTACCACCATTCTACAAGAAAATACAGGAAGCTGCTAATTGTACTATCACTACTTACACCTTCCCTAATAGACAAAGTACAGTGGCTTTTATTTTCATTCAATATTTTTTCAGCCCTACTGGGATTAATACCTACTCATCTGATTCATTGATTTCAACTCCTGTATAGTGCACCAGAATTTAGCCACATACTATAATTAATGTTTCTCTACAGATGAACACTTTTTAAGTTTTGCTCTGACAAAGAATGTCTCTGTGGCCGGGCGTGGTGGTGCAGGCCTATAATTCTAGCACTCAAGAGGCTTCAGCAGGAGGATCACCATGACTTTGAGGCGAGCCTGAATTACACTGCAAGACCCGGTCTCAAAAAAGAAAGAAATCAAAACTAACTTTTGATAGATTAGCTATATAGTGCCAGAAGAGGTGTGAGGGGGGCGGATAATTATCTCAGATCCAATTTTCAATCAAAGCAAATTGACATACTATGCAAAGATTATATGGACAGTAAAGTAATTCATGACAGAAGGCCAGGACTGAAAGAGCAGAAATGGTACAGGTTTCCATGCTGGGGGGGCTCCTCCCTTGTCTGCAACGAGGAAGGCCTCACCTAGGGGAAGGGCCCTGTCACTTTTGAGGGAGAATGCTGTTCAAGGGGCACGCCGGCTTCAAATTTTATGTGGATGATGGGATAAATACACAGCGAAATTTAAGATGAAGAAAACTCCTAGGGTATTATTTCACAGAGAAGTGCAGATCTGTGAAAGGAAGTCTGGCTACCTAGACGCGCTCTGGCCAGTCAGGAGGTGAGAATGCAGCGATGCAGAGAAAGCAGCAAGAACACAGCTGACAGAAGTGCCTCTGCCTGACTCCCCCTTTCCCCTGGCCCCTTTAGCCTTCATTCACGGTGCTCTTGTCTTCTTCACGGGCCTTACAGGCTTTATTCTGGTGTCCCTGCATTACAGGCTAACAAGTCCCGTACCCTATGATCTCAGCCAAGACATGCTTAATCTACTGAGTGAGCAGCACTGTGAGCACCAACAGTGAGATATGGAAACACGGGCCGCCACGTGCAAGGCGCGCGTCCATCAGCGGGCCCCCGGCCACCAAGAGCACAGCCCCGACAGGGGCAGTCCGGAGAAACATCTTCCCCTGGCTTAAAAAAAAAAAAAAATCCTTCATTAAAAAAAGAAAGAAAGAAAGAAAGAAAGAGAATCCTCGGGCTGGGGATTTAGCTCAGGGGCAAAGAGCCTGCCTGGCAAGTGCAAGGTCGTGAGTTCAGTTCCTGGTAC
>NW_004955430.1:7615187-7622494 GCF_000276665.1 Chinchilla lanigera | reverse complement strand
TACTGGGAATCGAACTCAGGACCTCACACTTGCCAGGCAGGCACTGCACCACTGAGCTGTATCTCCAGCCCCAGGAACATATACTGACTACAAAAAATAAATCAGAAAACAGAAAGAGGAAGGGAATTTACACAAAATCACTAATATTGCCTCAGTATAAATTTTTTCAAGTCTTTCTGCTATAAACATATCCCATATGGCTATGATTTTTTGCTTTTATAAAACCAAGGTTATTCAGCACTGGTAACCTTTCTTTTACTTAACAGTATGAATTATCTTTCCACATACTTTGCAAGCACAGAAATCTGTAGGGTACCAATATTAATTAATGTAACCAATGACCTACTGAAGGATATTTAGGTTATTTATCTACTACTCTTACAAAAATTCTGCACAAAATGTCCCAGTAGTTAAATTTTGTGCATACAGATTTGTTCTCAAAATAAAATTTCAGAAGTGACATTCTAAGCCAGGCCGTATTTTCAACTCAGTAGACTTTTTTCTTTCACAACTGACTTCCATTCTCTTGGTAGTAGGTTTATATAGACACTATGAAGAAGTCAAAAGTAACTTGGGTTAAGTCTGGTGACTAAAGTGAGAGATCAAACTATTTAAAACTATTTTTGGTTAAGAGCTTCTGATTATAAAGCAATGGCACTGGTTTCTACTCGCGACTCACAAGCAGCTCTAAAAGGCTATTACAATAGGAATTCTAAAACTGTTACGGGCAATTGGTTGATCATCAAACTAAAGTATGTTACTTCTCAAAGAGACAATTATGAAAGGGACAAACACAGTCAGGTAAAGGTACTTGCTTAGGATTCATAACATTACAATCAAACATCAATTGAATATGTAGACTTTTTTAAAAAGACAGGATCTCACTATTCAGTTCAGGCCAGCCTTGAACCCACTATGGAGGCCAGGCTGGTCTCAAAGTCACAGTGAACCTCCTGCCTCAGCCTCTCAAGTGCTGGGATTACAGGGGCATGCCACTACGCCTGGCACATACATAGACATTTTGAACAGGTGAGTTAATCAATTCATTTAAAATAGAATTGGGGCTGTGGAGGCTGAGATGGGAGGCTGAGGCAGGAAGATCACTGTGAATTTGAGGCCAGCCAAGGCTAGATAAGCAAGTTTTAAGGCTAGTCTGCACTACATACAATGAGACCCTGTCTCAAAAAAAAAAAAAAAAATTTGGAAAGAAAAAGATGTACTAGGTCCACCTTAAACTTTAATATTTAAAACAATTTTTCAGTAGGATATTCTCTAAACATTTTCAAACCATTATTTATTACAATTATTGAATGGTATTTCATATACATTATCTTTTAAATTTTCATACAACCATCACAAATGTATTATTTTCTCTACTATACAGATGAGGAAAAGGAGATGCAGAAAAGTGATTTGTCCGAAGCAACAAAATCAGTAAAAGTCAGAGCTAAGAGGCCAATACAAATCTTCTGTTTAACTTTACTTTTTTTTTTTTTTTTTTTTTGAGACAAGGTCTCACTGTGTAGTTCTGGCTGGTGTTTAACTTACTATGTAGCCCAGGCTGACCTCAAAATGCAGTGGTCCTCCTGCCTCAGCCACCTGAGTGCTGGGATTACAGGCATGTGTCACTACATCCAGCTAGCTCTGTTTAACTTTAAATACTGTTTTCATTTTCTGACCCTGCCATGTAGCACCTTTGAAAATGTATTTTATATATATTTTGCAGTACTAGGGATTGAACCCAGAGCCTTTGCACCAAGCTATACCCCAACCCTTTTTATTATTTATTTTTGAGACAGTGTCTGGGTCAACTGCTAAATTACCCATGCTGGGATGTGATCTTCCAGCCTCAGTTTCCTGAAGTGCTAGGATTACAGGTGTGAGGCAATATGCCCAGCTTCTCTTGAGTAATTTTTAAATGTATCATTATAGGTCATTCCATTCTTAATTGCTGTGCTTTAAATTTCTTAATGACTACCACTACCTGAGAATAATCCCACCTTTGATTTAACCTGGAAGCAAACTGAACAAAACTGGAGGTACTGCTTATGAATAGGCTCATTTATATTCTTGAGAAAAAAAATGGAAGCAACTATAAAAACCCATTTATTCAATTTGAGTAAAGTAAATATTGGTACTAGACCTTATATTTAATGAGTCTTATCTGGCAAGTAAGTCACATTTTAACAATAACCATATGAAAAGGAGGAAAAATTAGAGAAGTTAAATAAAAGGCCAATAAAACCTGGAGGGAACAGCTCTGTGTTTTCTTTTAAGCCCTGAAGAACATCAAACATACGTTATGTTGCATAAAGAGCCATTTCTAGGAGAGACTATTAACAACTGAACAGTGGAGTCAGCATGAAGGATGTCAATGATATCCAACTCAAACATGCATAGGGAGAGTAAAGTTATTTTATTAAATCATGCACATCACTTGTGTTAGTGCAAATAGTTTAATCTGTACTCCAGAAATTCTAATGTACTTTATATCTTTACAAAATAGATTTCAAACAATTATTTACTTTAAAAAATGTAATTCTGAAGTTAAGCATTTCAGAACAATATTTGCAATAACCTATATACAAGAGGTACTGGGTACCACTGGCATATTAGCATTCTGTGGTGGAGTGGCTTCCTGCAACAGAAAATGATGAACTAGATGACAGTATTTTCTACAAGTCATTTGTGACTAATTCCTCCATAAATCTAGTGACCCTCCCAATGGTAATTCCAAATAGCTTAAAATATAACCTTTAGAATATAAACAATGACTGCCAAACATTACAAGGCAAATTATATTCTTAACTCTTATTTCAATATTTGGCTAGACCTGTGTATTTCCACAGAACATTCAGGCCGATTCACTTGACATTCCCTCCTAGTCTTTACTGATTGAAAAATTTAACTATGTGATAGTTGAGGATATCCTATAACTAAATAAACTTTATTGACCAAACTATGGTGCCGCACAAAACCATAGCTAAACTTTCACTTCTGTGTTTTAAATTTATAACATCAAGCAGTGTTTAGGTGCTTATTGTGCATGGAACACTATCAATCTTGGAATAGTGCTGCTAATTAACATAAAGCCCCAATTAACCACAATAAAAAGAAAATAACCATTTGTATTCCCAACCAGGGTATCTGTTGGTAGGTAACAACAGCTCACCTTGAACATGAATTCTCCGAAACATCATAACCAAATTAAGTCAATAAAAGCTTATCTAAAGAGATATAATTCTTTCTTCAATTAAACATGCTTGGAGGAACAGATGACAGGAAAAAAAAAAAATCATGCTTCCTAAAATGCTGTATATGAGAAAGTAACTTGGCTTTTAAAGAAAGTATCTCTTTAAATACATGAGGTTTAATAAATTACATTCCAATTGACTTAGCAGTTTGGTTGACTGCACTGAAATTGTGTAATTACTGTGTCTTTGCTCCCAGAAATACTTCAGTTTGCTCAAGAAAATACACACTCTCATGGAAAGTTTTTCAAAGTTGATGTCCTCCACATCTTCAAGTCACATTAAGGCTGAACAAGCGTGCACATATTCCTCAAATTATCACTATAACAGAATATTTTCCAAATGTATTTTTCCTTAAAAAAAATCCACACAAATAGTTGTCTCTAACTCTTGTTCCCAATAGCTCAGTGGTTTTATAACAAGTAAAAATGGCGTAAATATGTAAAAAATATATATATATATATGTGCATATATTTCAAACTAATAGGCACTGAGCACACAGGGCCTCTCTTCCCATGTATGTATTGTTTGCTTGGTTTGGGTAGTTACCGAATCAGAAAGACAAATTATCTGGCCATCAGAATTCAGAGTAAAATACCATAAATTTAATGGTATAAATAATTTGGTGTACCAAGAAGCCTACTTTAGGCTATCATAATATTCAGAATCTCAACATACTAATTTAAAAATTACATGAAAAATTGCAAGCAAATTATTGCTTACAGTAGAATAAAGTCACAATTTTATATTCTCTCTATAGACAGATACATTTTTATATAATTTAAAGCAATGACCCTACGTCTGTGTTCTTGCACTTCTGCTGTTTTAAGAGGTAAAAAAGGAAGAAAATGGTTCTGTTTGTCCCCAGCATGAGTGTGATGCCAGCTTCTAGAGGGAGGACGGTGTACGGACTCAAGAAACGCTCTCACGGAGAAGCTCTGGCCAGACCTGGCACATACAGCACGATGGCTGTCACCGCAACCAGGGCAGCCAACATGGGCATCCAGGGCCAGGGTTTCTGTGTGGAAAGAAACCAAGAGTCAGTATCACATTGCCCCCTCTTTTCATACCTATCAGCCCCTTGGTTCCAGAGGGTCCTGAATACATAATAGAACATTGCAACCATCCTCTCTTTGCATTGAAAGAATAAAGTGTAAAAAGAAAAATGAGAAAAAGTACAAAGAAAAAAAGAGGGAGAAAAGAAAGCAAGCAAGTGTGCACGTATAAACGCTCTAACAGGACCATTACCATGCAGCCCAAGAAAGTCCTGGGCTGCTTTCAACTTGGACAGCTGAAACCCAGTAGTGACTTTTTCTTCTTTGGCAGGGTCAGGGATGAGACCCAGGGCTTGTGCACATGAGGTAAGTGCTCTACCACAGCCCTAGCCTCCTTCCTATTGGTGACTTCTAAAAACCCTCTGAGCTCTGCCTGCTTTATTTGCCCTGGTATCCATATATGGATTCCAATGTAAGTAATGAATATATAACTCATGTCTGTAGCATGTTTCTGCCTAAAATGTTTATTTCTTGATGAAAACCAGACTGGTGTACTGGAATACTTTTATATAGGGGTTGCTGGCTAAGGGACAGAAAGAAAATGGGCTAGGCTTTTTGTTTTGGTTTCTTTTTTTGAAACAGGGTCTCACTATGCAATTCAGGCTGGCCTTGAACTCACTATGTAGCAGAGGCTGGCTTCGAACTTGTAGTGATCTTCTTGCCTCAGCCTCCCTAAGGCTGGGATTACAGGCCAGTGCCACCACACCTGGCTCGGGCTAGGCTTTTGGTCCTCTAATTTGAGACAAAACCAGATGAGGTTCAAGCACCATTAGGGATCTTGTCTTTTTTTTTGAGACAGGATCTCCCTTTGTAGCCCAGGGTGGCCTTGAACATGAAGCGATCCTCCTGCCTCAGCCTCCTGAGTGCTGAGATTATAGGCATGTGCCACCATGCCTAGCCAGGAATCTTGTCTAATACTCTCTCATTTTTTTCTTTTTGAGACAGGTCTCACTATGCAGTTCAGGCCAGCCTCAAACTCATAGTGATCCTCCTGCTTCAACCCCTCAAGTGCTGGAATTATAGAGATGCACCTCTACACCCATGTCAGCTTGCCGATATTTCTGATAAAGACTTTGTTCACCGTAATAAAGCTATGTCATCTTTTTTCTTTTCTTTTTCTGTGGTACCAAGGATTGAGCCTGGGGCCTTTCACACTCAGCAACATCCCCCATCCTTTCTGTTTTAGGACAGTCTCACTAAGTAAGTTGCCCAGGGTGGGCTCAAACCTGTGATCCTCCCAGAATGTTGAAATTACAAGCCGGCACTACCATGCCTGGCTCTTGCTGTTTTCTCATATGTTTTTCTAATCATATGCCAATTAGAGGCAAGCATAGGTGGGCTATTCCCTGTTAACTTTCAGAGGGCTTCATAATCTTAATTTGCTTTGATTGGTATCTTTACTTTTAGTAATATTCTGAGAGTCTTACTGAAAAAGTCATTTTTCAAAGAAATATTCTGATTTGCAGATTAGGGTTTAGGAAGATATGTGATAGCTTTTTTTTTGTATCAGGAATCAAACTCAGGACCTTGTGCTTGCCAGGCAAGCACTGCGCTGCTGAGCTGTACCTCCAGCGTCTGAGATAGCATTTATATTGTAAAGTAAATATACAAGTAAATTCATATTGGAGTTGAGATTGTGTGGCAATGGTTCATTATGCTAATCTCATTCTCTTTCTTTTTTGAGACAGGGTCTCACTATGCAGTTCAGGCTGGCCTTGAACTCACTATGGAGATCATATTGGCCTTGAATTTGCTGCAATCTTCCTGCCTCAGCCTTCTGAGTACTAGGATTACAGGTGTGCACCACCATGCCTGGCTCTCTTTCATTTTAATAGCCACAGTGCAAACAAGCAGAAGTGCGAAACAGAGAAACTCTACACTAAGGTAGGGAGTAGGGAAGAGAAGGGGAGGAAAGCTGGCTGAAAACTTCAAGGAGGCAAACTCTTCATTTCTCAATCAAATCTGATTAAAACACAGAATCAGGAAGTAGATACTAATGTTGCAGAAATTCATTGCTTACTCCAGTTTGCTAGAGATAAAGACTCAGTTAAAGGAAGCATATTAACAGTTGGTTAGGTTGGAATTAATTCATGGTTAGCATTACTACAAGGAAACAAGACAAAACATTATGTGATTAGTTGACTATTCATTCACTGGTATGACACAAATACACGGCATACTAAATGAAGGGTTTGCTTTGGGTAACAAAATACCCGTGTGGTTTTGCCATGCACTATATTACAAATATGGCACGAACAGATGACGGGGACACACAGACAAGGACTCAACAGTAGTGCTTGTACCTTTCTCTACCACAATGGACCGAAACACCAAAACAGGAAAGCCAGGAATAGGCCGATGAATACGGCTGGGACGGGTTGTAATATGGAAGGCTGAAGAAGGGAAGGGATATTAAAATCATTTTATGCTATGAAAAAATCAGATAAGATGATTTAGACCCCAGCTGGGTGGCAGGAAGGCAAGGAAGACTGAGGGAAGAGAAGTCTACCACCCAGGTTTCTCACTGATTCACACATTTTAAAAGACATCTAACACAATCCAGAACAAGGGACTGTGGCGTTATGTTTGCAAATGACTACATTTGTTTTGTTTGTTTTTGTTTTTTTAAGACAGGGTCTCACTGCACAGTCCAGGCTGGTGTGTCTCTGCTGGTCTCCAACTCTCAGTGATGCTCCTGCCTCAGCCTACCAGTGCTGAGATTACAGCAGTGCATCACCACACCGGGCTTGATTACTTTAAAAGGAACAGCCAGAGGCAATGGTCATTGTGGGTGTCCCTAACACCCTAATGAAACAGCACCCTGAGGCAGTGCTATCACAACTCTTCTTCGCCAAGTAATATTCTCCTTGACAGTACATCATTTTGTATCTGAAATCCATGTTTTGGCAGTATAGCTACTTGGTAGTAACTACAGTTTATTTTATCCCTCCATCAAAAAATTTCTCAATCAAAATTCTTCTGCTTGAGACGTTACTGTTTT
>NW_004955430.1:7542589-7615087 GCF_000276665.1 Chinchilla lanigera | reverse complement strand
GCCGCTGAGCTAAATCCCCAGCCCGAGACGTTACTGCTTTCAAGCTTAGAAAGAAATGCTGTGTGATGATGTATACTTCTTTTTTTTTGGTCTTTTTGAGAAAGGGTCTTACTTTGCAGTTCAGGCTGGCCGTGAGCTCACTTTGTAGCCCAGCCTGGCCTCAAACTCACAGCCTCCAAGGGCCGGTATTACAGGAGTGTGCCACCACACCTGGCCTAAGGCATACTTCTTAAAGCAGGTGACAGGTGACAATGTGCAGTAAATACCAGTATATAAAGACAGGTAACTGATTCTCCAGGCTTTCAGTTATGATATCAGAATATAACTGCTTTGTTAAATGGGAAGAGAATTATTTAGAATTGCAAGTCTGATATCACAACATGAGAAATTCATTGTAAGGTTTATTGCTTTTTACAACTATAAATAATAACAGCATGATTAATTTAGAAAAGTTCCAGATAGTCAGAGGAAAGATGGTGTCCATTCTGATTATGTTAGATGTCTTCATGAGTTAATTTAGCAGGAAGTGGACTGAAATTTCACAATCAGAGGGATATGAATTAACACAACAGAAAGAAGTCAGCAAACCATTATGATCTGATTCTAGAATTCGGTAAACTACATTTAACAACATAAATGCAATCAATTTTTTATTTAGCATAATGCTTTCATATCCAATTCATTAATTTCTAAAAGGCTTTTTTACCCTTAGTAATCCTTTACTATCTAAAATCTAAGATTTTCCTAAGTGAAGGACAGTTGGACACAATTCATGAGCATTCTGTGTACAGCTGCATAACTGGACGGCCATGCAACATCACTCTTGTGCTTGGGCTGCGAGGTAAGCAGAGTGCCTGTCTCCACAGGAAGCATGTGGCTCACGGCTAGTGCAGTGCCCATGCCACGACGGAGTTCAAGATAAGTCAGCACAACCACACTGAACAACCATCAGTTAGGGCCCACAAAGGCAATGATCACCAAAACGTACAACACAACATTTATTTAGTATAGTATCTTTTTAAAAGACCCTTCTAGCAAATAAAAAACAAGTATTATCAAACTTAATTTATACCAAAAATTTCTCCCATTTTTGTCTATGTCACACACACACTCACACAAGCACGCTCAGAAATCCCTACAGTAACCCACTAAGTTTCTCCTAATACCTACAAGATACCAAAGGGAAACAGCTTTTTAGGAAGGTGCCTTAGTGAGAATATTATTGGTATAAGATGAAAACCACACCAAATCTCCCTTTTTTAATATGATCGAACGCTAAAGATCAACATGTACTTCTTCCTCCAGGCAGTCCTTAGGTCTCTCTCTCTCTCTTTTTTTTTTTTTTGGAGACAGGGTCTCATTATGTAGTTTGGGCTGGCCTTGAACTCACTTGGTAGCCCAGGCTGTCCTCAAACTCGTAGGACTCCTTCTGCCTCAGCCTCCTCAGTACTGGGATTACAGGAGTGTGCCACCAGTGAGTCCTTAGGCTCTTCTAGGGGTAAAGGGGCGAATTCTTACTTAAATATCTTACAGTACAATGACTGCATCACAGAATTTTATAATGAAAAGCATACTTCCTCTGTATCCCACGCCATTATGTTCCCAATTCAGTAATAAAGTCTTCTGAAAATCAATCTCAAGTATCTCACCTTCCTCTCAATCAAAGCTAAGCCAGCTGGCAAAGACTTACATTATTTCCTTTCTCTCGGAGCAGCTTCAGGTTGTCTTTACATTGTTTGAGCTGATCTGTGATTGATTGCTTTTCCTGCTCAGTCATTTCAAACTTCAACTTCAGTTCTGAGAGTACAGTCTGTGTCTTTTCATACTAAAGGCAAAGAAAAAAGAGTGTGCAGACTTGACTTAAAATGGGTATGAAATTACAGTTCTAGTCAGGCTTATATACCAGGCCCTATTTAGTCACCTCCAATACCAAAGTCAAGCCTTTTTCCTTTCTTCCTTCCTTTTTTTTTGAGACAGGGTCTTGTTATGTAGCCCAGGCTGTCCTTAAACTCATGGCAATCCTCCTGCCTCAGCCTTCCAAGTGCTGAGATTATAGGCATGCACCACCACGCCCGGCCAGACTTAAACAAAAATGAATAGAAGGTGCCATCTTGTCATTTGTCACAAAGCAACTTATGGGTAAAAAGGGAAATTTCAAAATGGGCAAAAGAATAGCTGGTGAAAAAAATTTCATAGCCTAATTACATGGCAATGTTAGGAAACCTGAGTTTATATTCTGGTAAATAAACAATGTCAGCCAAGCTATTTTAACCATGAAGTAAAAAAAAAATTTAACCTCTAATAGGTCTCCCTTTACCCAGCATCACAGGGTATTAAAATGTTCTGAATTAAGTGAATTTTCTAGGCAAATGAAGCAAAAAACTGTACTTAAAGCACCCATCACCAAGATAGAGAAATTTCTCTCCACTTAAAATCTATTCTCCTTAAATCCTACCAGTATTCATCAAAAATAAAAAAAAGTGGCTTCAGAGAGGAATTTTTCTATACAGAAACATGCCATGTTCTTCTCTGAAAAACAGTTCATTTACAATCTCTCTCTCTCTGTATGTGTTTTTTTTTCTGTATGTGTTTAATATGTAGGCATATAACAGAGATGGTGAACCTTTTAGAACTTTTAATGATACAGATGGCCCGCTGAGGCACACATGCTATATAGATTCACTACCACTGGTATATAATGTGACTTCCAAACTTCCCTTGAACACAGGTGAGACAAAAATGACACATAGTGTGGTTTGGTCCTTCTTTAAATGTCCCGAGAAGCTGCAATTCTAGACGGGTTCCACTTTTAGATACTGTATCTTGCATGGAAGCTGGGCTCCCAACGGAAACAGACTTGTTCTGTTGCTGGGCATACCTTTGTTGCGGCTGCTGCCCCACTCTGCCATCTCTGAATGTTTCAGAAGGAAGATAGAAAGACAAGGACTGAATATAAAATAAACAGACGATGGCTGTACGCATACAGAAAGGCTCTACTTCCTCCCTAAATATGGCTTATGAGGCTGGAAGGTTTCTAGTTCTCTATGTATGTTCTAAATTTCCTCAACAAAGGGCACCTTTAAAGAAAGTTACTTATTGACGGATCACAGTACTAGGAATTGAACCCAGGTCCTCATGCAGGCTAGCATTTTACCATTGAGCTATACATCTCATTCCTTTTTCTTTTTTCTTTTTCTTCTTGGTGTTTTAAGACAGGGTCTGGCTATGTACTTCAAGGTGAATTTGAACTCATTGTGTAGCCCAGGCTGGCCTCAAACCCACAGTGATCTCCTGCCTCAGCCTCCCAAGTGAGTGTTGGGATTATAGGTGTGGGTGAACATGCCCAGCTTCTTTTTTTTGTTTTTTTTTTTTTGTTGAGACAAGGTCTGGCCAAGCTCCCCAGGCTGGCCTTGATCTTGCAATCCTTCTGCCTCAGCCTCCCAAGTAGCTGGGATAAGACTATGTGCCTCCACACTCAGCCCAAAGGACACCTTTATAATGGAGCATATGAAAAATGCAAATAATTTGGTGTGACTAGGAGCTCATCATTATGCTCAATAGAGATTAAGGATGAAAATATATAAAAAAACATTAGGGGAGAAAGGGAGGGCTTAGGGTCAACAGAAAGGGGGAAGAAAGATAGAAAAGAAACCCCTTATTACCTAACAGTGTTCCCAGAACAAGTCTGGGCAGTATGCTAAAGAATGAACTAAGGAATAAAATAAATGGGCTTTTTGATAGTATTAGTATTTCTTCAGCTGATGTGAGGGTTGATAAACTTCTTTAAGAAGGCAGAAGGTTACTGGTAGGCTGCCATGACAAAGTTAGCATATTGAAACTACCTTCTGCACCTCAGAACATAATCAATTCTCAATCATCTATAAATGGATTCTTTTTTTTGGGGGGGGGGTACTGGGGATCAAACTCAGGACCCTGCACTTGCCAGGCAGGTGCTGTACCACTGAGCTATATCCCCAGCCCTATAAATGGATTCTTAAGTGACTAATAAAAAATGAGTAAAAAAGTGCTTTGTTGGCCAAAAGTTTCTCTTACTTTCCTTTCCCATCGTTCTGATATCCAGACTGCCCTTTATACCAAAGCACTTAACCACTTCTCCACTGTAGGAGCTGTGAAGCAGAAGCACAGGAAGGCGGCTCATCGGATCCCGCTGCTCGCCCCTTGCACAGAACAGCTGGGGAGAGCTCTGGCCCCACACAAGATGGCGAAGCCAAACAACTCTCTGAATCAGTCTTTGCAGGGTAGACTTGTGGGTTCAATATTAAACGAGCCCTTAAATTACAGATATTTTTACTAACATAAATATATAGATGCGTTTAAAATAAAATGACAGAACTGTTATTTTCTCTTAATAGTGAGGATTAAAAGATATCTCATACTTTTCCTTTGTTAAACTGTTCCGTATTAAAAGAGCTGTTCCGTATTAAAAAAGAGCTGCCACACATATAAAACTTAATTAGTGGAACAATAGTCATCTCTTGTAGCCTGAATTTCATACCTTGCTTGAATATCATTTATGCCCCATCTTGCTTTCTAACTTTGAGGTGAGAAACAAGCTCAATCCTGATTAAGAGTGAAATATCCCTTGACATTACCAACATCTCTGGTCTTTCTTCACAAAAATAATCGTATCTAGGCTTGTAATAGCCCATTAGTGCTTGGCTTGTAATAGTTTAGTCTGTTAGTACTGAAGATACATCATGACACTGCATATTAAGCATGGTTCTATGAGAGAAAGAAGAATAAAGAGGAAATACTGAAAAGAAATAAAAGTGCATTAATAAAAGAAAATAAATCATTTGTAGTGGATTACACAGAAATAAGAACCTCATTGAAGAATATTTCAGTTACAGACTAGTATCCAGTAAGTTGATACTGGGACAAACGGAAAGAATAATTTCACATTACAAAAGAATATGATGACTACACATCATTTCACAATGGAAAACAGTGAACAAGAAAATAGGAAAGAAACATATTGACAATCTCAGACATATTTTTAAATGTGCTGCATTTAATGCATTCCAAAAACTATCCACACTTTAGACGCTGTGACAACATGCCACTGCCATTTGTAAAAACAATTAAGCATTTTGCATTGATTGCTCAGTGTCTAAAAACAGGCAAGCAAATAATGCAACAAAATAGCTAAATGCATCTATAGTAACATACAACAGAATAATCTTCCCATCACACCATTCTTCCCAGATTTTCAAAGAGTAATAGCATATGAACTGGAAGGACACAAAGTGCTTACAGTATTAAATACTAGGGTATTTACTTTGGCACAGAACTGGTGTTCTGACCAATAAAATAAGGTTTCTCCTAAAACACATATTCTTAGCAAGGTAAAGACAAACATATTACAGTATGTCTACACGAAAATAAAAAATGTTACACTTTTTTTCTTTAGGAACAAATGTGAAAACAGAAGAACAATAATCACTTTGAAATTCAGGATACTACAAGGAAAGTGCAAAGAAAAACTGCATTTGTTAGAATACATCTTCTAAAGACAATTTTGGGAAAATTCATTATTAAAGACAAAAAGCTGTCTTCAACTTCTTTCTAATTAGTAAAGAGTCTTTCCTTTAAGTGAGTCTACAGCTGGGGTGGTCCCTGGTAAGAAAACAAGCTTTCTACCAGCCCTGCCCATCGCAAGAGCAGGCCAGGAGACACTGCGAGGAGCAGGAGGGAGCCCGAGGGGCCAACACAGCTCTCACTGCCCTGCTGCATCTTCCAGGCAAGTGCCCGTCCGGCTCTGGAAGAGGCTGGGTGCAGGCTGCACTCCAAGTCAACCCTCCGCATTTTAAATACTACTTTTCAAAAAGCCACGCAGGTCGAAGTTTTAAACAAAATGACAGAAAAACTGAGTGTATATATTTGTGAAGAAGGGGTAAAGGGACAAAAGGGAGAAAGGGTTACGTTACAGAATACTGTGTTTGGCAGGCTGGCCATGAGGTGAATTTTAAGTGACTTTTTAGGCCAGTTTCTCCAGAGGATGTGGCCCCAGTCTGGTTTTCAGAAGTATTCTAAGTTAAATATGATACTTTCTTTGAAAGATAAACAATAGATCAAGTACTCTGGTACAAAGTGCTTCCTGTATAGGTCAATTAACTGGCAGAGAAAAATTAAAATGTAATTTTATATACTTGTATTTTTGAGAACAAGCTTTACGCTAATGAAGACTATTTGTGGACCATGATACATAGCTATAGAAATCACCAAGCAGGGAAGTTCCAAGCATCGGCTTTGTGACAGGCAATGCGACTTGTACTTCCCTTTACTTCTAACTAGCATGGATATCTGATTTGCTTTTGGCTTTAAGTCCAATCATTATTGGGCTCATAATGTCTTTTCGCTTTACCTCTTTCTGTACATCCTTTGCTTGGCTTTCAGCCTTACTGAGAAGAGTTTTTAAATCAGCCGAATCCCGAAGATGCTGCTCTTTCAAGGATCCCACTTGGTTTTCCAGCTCTTTTCTGGTCATCTGAAGAATGCTGAGATCACTGGTAAGTTCTAAACTCTGTTTCTGAGAACTGCAACATAAATATTGACAGACAGTTAGTCACAGGGGCAAACTGGACTCAGCAAGAAGCCCAACTCCTTACATATTTCACTAAGTGAGATGGGAGTGAATTTCAGGGGAGGAAAGAAGTATTAAAAGAAAAAGAAATGAAGCTGGGAATAGTGGTGCACGCCTGTAATTCCAGCACTGGGGAGGTTGAAGCAGCAGGATTGCCACAAATTCAAGGTCAGCTTCAACTATATAGCGAGACCCTGTCTCAAAAAAAATACCAAAAAACAAAACAAACAAAAAAAGAAATGAGTCATGTGCAGTAAGTAAAAAGCATGAAAGTACTGAAAGGAAAAAAAAAATCCTATACATTTATTTTTATTTTTTATTGTCTTTTTGAGACAGGGTCGTGATATGCAGTTCAAGCTGGCCTTAAACTCACTTTGTAGCCCAGGCTGGTCTCGAACTCACAGTGATCCTCCTGCCTCAGCCTCCCAAGTGATGGGATTATAAGTGTGCACCACCACGCCTGGCCAAAATCCTATACGTTTAAAGCTGTGTGTTATCAAGTACACAGAAAGGTTGAAATTTTAAAAATTCTGAGTATGGTGGCACACACGTGGATTACTGGTGGCACACGTGTAATCTCAGGATTAGGAAGGCTGAAGCACTGTGAGTTTGAGGCCAGCCTGGACTACACAGCCAGGCCCTGTCTCTAAAAACAAAAAAACCAACAAAAGGAGGTGATTAATTGTACATTTTGTTATAATAAATTATATTAATTGTATCATAGAAAGAATCCCAGCACTCTGGGTGACTGAGGCAGAAAGATTGTGAGTTCTAGCCCAGCCTGGTCAGTATGTATGTATGTATGTATGTATCTATCTATCTATTTATTTATTTGGTTTTTTTCTGATACCAGGAATCGAACTCATGACCTTGCGCTTGCCAGGCAGGCGCTGTGCCACTGACCTAAATCCCCAGCCCAGCCTGGTCATCTTAATGACTTAGAGAAAGCCTACCTCCGAATAAAAAATTTTTAAGAGGATTGAGGATGAAGCAGAGTGTGAAGGTCTTGGGTTCAATCCCTAGCACCACCAGGTGAGTATGCTTGTGCATGCGCACAGTGTGTTTTTAAGATTCACTGTAGCTCTTCTACAGGAAAACAATACATGTATAAGGTACACATATTTCAACTATTTTCTTGTAAGTTTAAGTACCTGACAAATAGAATGGGGGTTAGAAACTTACAGCTTGTAAGCCACTACCAAGTCAAGTAAGATAACCCTTCTCAAATGAGAAACAACATCAGATGGGGAGCAAAGCATAGGATAAAAAATGAGGCTGGCGGCCGGGCACAGTGGCGCACGCCTGTAATCCCAGCACTTAGGAGGCTGAGGCAGGAGGATCATTGCAAGTTCAAGATCAGCCTGGGCTACCAAGTGAGCTCAAGGCCAACCTGAACTGTATAGCAAGACCCTGTTTCAAAAAGAGACAGCAAAAAAAAAAAAAAAAAAAAAAAAGAGGCTGGGATCAAACACTGCCCCACAACTAGAATGTTCAGCAAGTCACTTAACTGAGCTCTTAGATTGTTCCCAGGTATCATCCCACAAAGACACAAATAACAATAAGGAGATTCTCCGTACCCTGCAATGTCAAAACAAGCAGGCTGAACTAAGTAATTTCGGAACTAGTCTCCAATTATATGTTTACTTTATAATTTGATATTAAAATCTATTTACACATGAAGAAAACAATGTGTGTGAATAAAAATTCTTGTTCAGCACTGGGTATGGTGGCACATGTCTATAATCCCAGCACTCAGGAGGCTGAGGCAGGAGGATCATCTTGAGTTTGAGGCCAGCTCAAAATGTATAACAAGACCTTTTCTAAAAAAAAACAGAAAAAAAGGAAAAACAGCCCTCTCCTCTCCTCTCCTCTCTTCCTTTTTCTATGTATCAGAGACAACACAGAACAAATGACTGGTATAGCTTAGCTGTGTTACAGAATTCAGCTCCTATAAATGCTAAAAAGAGTACCACATTTTCAAGATGACATTTGTTTTTTTCAGAATCAGATTCAACACTCTAACTACAGAGCATAAATCTCATTCTGACCGTGCTAGGCAAATTCTCAAGGGTAAGTCCCAGGGTAAGAAGGCAATACAGTTAGGATATAAATGGCACATAAGGCCCTGTAATGAAAGGTTAGCTTCTAAATGCTACTTAAATGTTGGGGAGAATTATCACATAAATTTAGAAAACTACTATACCAGAAAAACTTCTGATACAATTAATCTACCTCACATACTTTATGCGAGTTTAGGTAGATGACTTGAATAATATCTAATGTAATATGGTCCACCTTTCTGGAGCCTTTTTTGTGATGGTTCTCACTATGTTCTTGTTCAGACTTCTAAGCATCTGGGATTACAGGCATGTGCCACCATATCTGACCGAATCCTACTGTTTTTAAGTCATGTGTTTTTACTCAAAAGGAATCTGTAGACTTACTTTTCAAAACTTATGCAAAACTGATAATTAAAAAAACATTTGACAATATGCCAACTTTTAATTAATCACACCTCAAAAATAAAAGATCATCAGGAGGCCGAGGCAAGAGGATTGCTGGAAGTTCAAGGCCAGCTTGGGCTACATAGTGAGTTCAACGCCAGCCTGAACTACATGGTGAGACCCTGTCTCAAAAAAAAAAAAAAAAAAAAAAAAAGAAAATCTTTAAAATATAAACACTTCCAAAACAAGAATGATTAAGATAATCAACACTGATAACTAAACATTGGTATCTCTTGCTTGATAGAATATCAAATTAAGTAGATTCACCAAAATCCTACTGCATTCCAAGCATGAAAAACTTGGATATCTGCATCAACATTTTCTATACTTTATCAAAACATTTGTCCAAACTGTGCTGCCACAGATCATCAGTTCACTCACACATACATGAACACACACACATAGTGGTATATTTGTGGCCTTTGTCTTGCTCATATTCTGGAATTGATTGTTTACAAATTTTCACATGTTATAAACAAGTATTTGTCTTACTCTTTTTAGCTTTTTTGGTGGTACTGAGAATCAAACCCAGGGATGCCCCAGCACTAAACTATATCTCCTATCCTTCTCATTTCAAAAAATTTGAGACAGTGGTTAAGTGGCCTAAGTAGGACTTGAACTTGTGATCCTCCTGCCTTAGCCTCCCTTAGTACTGGGATCATAGGTGTACATCACCATGCTTAGCTTTATTTATTTATTTGTTTGTTTGTTTGTTTTTTGAGACAGTTTCATTACATAGTTCAGCCTGACCATGGACTCATTATGTAGCCCAGGTTGGCTTTGAACTCGCAGTGATCCTCCTGCCTCAGCCTCTTAAATGTCACCATGCGTGGCTTGGCTTTTAGTTTTTATCATGATTTCCACATATCTGAAAAGTAATACACTCCATAATCCTAGCACTCGAGACACTTGAGGCAGGAGGGTACCCAGTCCTAGACCAGCCTGGGCATAGCAAAACAAAACACATATAAAATGTATGAGAAGACTAAGGAAAGTTACAACACTGGAAGAGAAAATAAAAGTACTTTTATACTTACATTGAGAAAACATGCTACTGTCAGGGGGCTTTAGAGAACAAATCGGTGGTTTTTTTTATTATCTTGTTTTTTGTAAAATCACTACATCTTGTACTTCAGTTAGTTCTTAATTTTTACATGTAAAATTAATGTTACAATTAGGTTATTTTCTTTTTCTTTTTGGTTTGAGACAGGGTCTTGTTACATACCCCAGGCTAACCTTGACCTATGTAGCCCACACTGGCCTTGAACTTGGGGCGATCCTCCTGCCTCAGCTTCCCAAGTGCTTGGATTATAGGTATGTGCCACCACACCTAGCTCTGCCGTTTATTATTTTTAATGAATTAATTATTCTTGGTACTGGGAATTGAGCTCAAGACCTTGCGCTTACCAGGCAGGGGCTTGTGATGCTGAGCTATATCCCCAACCCTATTATTTTTAATTTAATGTTCTCCAGGAGTGAAAACACAAGGCCCACAAGAGAGTGATGATTTCCACTTTTGGGTGCTAGGGGAGCAAAGGTATTCCTCATTTAATGACTGTTCAGACTTGTATCTGAGGCACACTGTTCAGATTTAAGACCAGTCTTGTTTTTTTTTTTTTTTGGTACAGTTCTCTATGTTTTGTTTATAGAAACCTCGGTGTCTTTTTTGTACACATTATTTATACAGAACTATAATTTTCGCTGACTGCACTGTACACTATAGTACTGTAGTCTTATGTTGTTATCCATCACAGTACTACAGGTAAGAGTTATGCAAATAAATGCAAAGTCATCAAGTTGGAGCTTCCTTTGAGCATTTCTTTGTTATGACGGTTATAATGTACATACTAGATATAACTCATTTAGCAGGGAGTGTCTGTACTTCAGAGTGGCTTCAGTGCTGGGTGTGGTGGCACATGCTTAGTTGATGGTCTGCTTGAGTGACAACGTGAGTTCAAGGCCAGCTTAATGAACTACATGGAGAGACTGTCTCAAGAAAACCAAAAAACTACAATAAAAACAATGGCTTTAATGAGAAACATGGATGACAGGCATGGTGGTACACTCCTCTAACCCCAGCATTCTGGGAGACTCAGGCAAGATTATCGAAAGTTCGAGCCCAGCCTGGGAAACGTAGTGACTCAGCAAGACTGTGTTTCAAAATCAAAAATGGCTGGGGATGTAGCTTAGTGTCAAGGCACTAGGTTCAGTCCCTGGTATTCCCCTGCCTGCTCCCCCAAAGAAATATATACTAGTTTCGTAACTCTGAATTAGAATACAAACACTGTTTTATAAAATATTCTACTAGAGAGGCTGAGGCAGGAGGATCACAAGTTCAAGGCCAATCTATGCAACTTAGTGAGATCTGTCTCAAAATCAAGATTAAAAAAGGCTAGGGATGTAGGGATATAGCTCAGTGGCAGTATGCTTGCCTAAGATGTGAGAGGCTATGGGTTCAATCCCCAGTATTGGCGGAAAAGATCACATTTTAGAGAAGAAGATAGTTTTTAAAAAAGAGAAGAGCTGGGTGTGTTAGTATATGCCTGCTTTTAATGCTAGCGTTTGAAAGGCTGAGGCAGAAGGATCACCATGAGTTTGAGCCTTGCCTGGGCTCCACAGTGAATTCAAGGCCAGCCTGAACTACAGTGACACCCTGTATCAAGCAAAAGGAAAAAAGAAAAAAAAGAAATCAATTAAAAAAACTTTTTTGGAAACAGGGTCTTACAGTGTAGTTCAGGCTGCCCTTGAACTCGCTATGGGCCAAGGCTAGTGTTGAATTCATGGTGGTCCTCCTGCCGCAGCTTCCAGAGTGCTGGGATTACTTACAGGCATGTGTCACCATGTCAGGTAAGAAACCAACTTTGAATCTAAATTTAAATGTGGCAAATGGAGCCAGGCATGGTGGCGCATGACTGTAATTCTAGCACTCTAGGAGAGTGAGGCAGGAGGATCACAAATTCAGGTCCACCTAGGCAATTCAGTGACTTACTAAGAGCCTGTGGGGAAAAACAGAAAAGAAAGGGGTGGGGGGCACAATTGGAATATCTCTGTGTGAAGGTCCTGGATCCAAATACTAGTGTGTGGGATAGAAGGGGAGAGACAAATGGTGGGAAAATACAACTCTACTAAATTTGTTGGAATAAATCTAATTTACCAGTTTGCTTATAAGGTATCAGATACTAGAAATATTTAATTGGTTTTGGAGAATTTTTGACCTTGTACATTATTCTTTTTTATAACTATGTTTGAAATTGAGCTGAATGTATACCTTTCAGTAATACAAATTCCTTATTAGCCATCTGATCATTGTTCCTAACAGAAACACATTTAAGTATCAAACCTAAATTTAATATAAATACTTTAAAGCTAAGAGGGTTTTGCGTACTTGTGCAGTTCTTTTTCTTGCCGCTGCAGTTCTGATGATAGCAAAACATTTTCCTTTTTCAGAGAACGGCACTCAGTTTCCAATACATTCCATTCCTTTCTCAACTTTTCTAGTTCACCTAAAACAGTTCCAAAACATGTCTGTCAATATAGAAACATGCTCAAAAGATGAACGGAAATATTTCAGAGAACATACTTTTTTGCCCCTTAAAGATGTATAGATTTTTTATATAGCTAATGATTTCTACTACTTTGTATCTAGGAAGTTCTATTACCTTGAACATGAGCAGTATTTTTTTCTACCTTTCTTTTTTTAAAAACAAGTTACTTTTAACAGTATTAAATTGTAGTAGCATAAAATTGTTAAAAAGAAAGTCCCTGTCACTGATTATACAGCTTGTAGAATTAAAGAATACAAGGGTTGATAAAAAATACTTTTGACAATGTATTTAAATTAAAAATATTTATTATAGTAAAAGACAATTATTATTAAACCTCCTCAAAATATTCCTCCCTAGCTTCAGACACATTTGTCCCATTGCTCTTTCCCATGTTCTCTTCTTTTTGGTACTGGGAATCGAACTCAGGACCTCACGCTTGCCAAGCAGGCACTGTACCACTGAGCTAAATCCCAGGCCCCTCTTTCCACTTTCTGTGGTGGCTCTGGAAGCTCTCTTTCACATCTTTATGAGATATGACTAAAAATACAGTGCTGCTGCTGAGTGCCACCCAACGGCAAGGCAGGTTGGTGAAAACATTACAGTGTGTCCTCATCCATCTCATTCACTGCCACTGCCCACTTACTGTTCCTCTACAGAGTCAAAATGACCATGAGAGGTAAGTGTTTTAAGTAAATTCAGGAAAGAGGCAGCTACAACAGCAGAAGTAAAGACACGAAAGAAGTCTTCCAGAAGTGCTCCAGAGAGTAGCAAGAACAATAGGTGTGTTTGATGTGAGGGCAAATAACGGCAGTATATCTTCTACTGTAATAATTTTTTAAAAGTAATTCAGTATTCGCTGTATATTTTGATCACACCATATTTCTACCCCCTCGTTTACTGTTTCTTTTTTTTTTTTTTTTTTTGAGGCAGGGTCTCACTTTGTAGTACTGGCTGACAGGGTCTCACTTTGTAGTACAGGCTGGCCTTGAACTCACTGTGTAGTGCAGGCTGGCCTCATACTTGCAGTGATCCCCTTACCTCAGCCTCCCAAGCGCTGGGATTACAGGCATGCGCCACCATACCCGGCTCTACCCCCAGTTTTAGAAGGACTGTTTAATATAACTGGTTACTACCAATGAGAAAAACAAAAATACCAGATCATTTTTTACAAGTAGTAAGTTTTTGGTGTCAATAGGTAAGAGCTTTCTGTAAAATACACTTACCCTGCAGCCTTGTTGCTTCCTCTCTCTGCTGGTCCTCACACTGTTGACATCGTAGCTGAAAACTGTTCTGCAGACCTGTGATTTCTCTCTCATATTCAGATGCTGCTTTCCTCCATCGGTCTAGCTCAGCTCTCACCTTCTTAAGCTCCTCTTGCAAAGAAGCTATGTCAGTGTCCCGCTCAGAGGCAGCCTTTGCTGCCGCTTGATGAAGGAGCAAAATTTCATCTTGGGCACTAAGCAGTTCATCTCTAGTGCTTGTGATTTTGCTGTCCTTCTCTTCCCGGAGGTTCTCAATATCAATGTGTAACCTCTGCAGCTGGGCTATAAAAGTATATTTATCCATTACTTTCTTATTCCATAGAAATTAAGAATAATAGTCCATGAAATAATTTTTTTTTTAAAGAACTGTTGATAACACACAGCCTAGCTGCCAGAGTTATTGCTTTTTTTGGTTTGGTTTTTGAGACAGGCCTCTGTTTTGCTCACTGCTCTATCCCCAACACCTGGCAGTGATTAACAATTACTGGCTGAATTAATGAGCTGATGAAATTAGTGAATTTCATCTCTAATTGAAGAGGTATATTTTTAAAAGATATGGCCTTTTACATCTATGACCCAAACTGGAAACAGTCTGTGCAGTCATACTTGGCTCAGAAAGAGCATACTAGTCTTGGCTACAATACCACAAGGAAATTATGGGTATAAAAAATTAAAGAGAATAAAAAAATTAAGACGATTTAGGAGTAGGAGGAGGTGCTACATGAACAAACATTAAAGAAGATATCAGATCTTTCAAGTTTGTAGGAAGGCTAGAGAGAACAGATTTAAAATCCGAAAAAGTACAATGGTCAGATATAAGGTGAAGATAGTTTTGTTGATACAATCGTTTTCTTTTCTTTCTTTTCTGGAGACAGAGTCTCACTATGTAGTTCAGGGTGGCCTTGAACTCAGCGATAAGCCTCCCCAGGGTTGAGATTACAGGTGTGCACCACCACCTCAGCTATTGGTAAGTGTTAAATTCACATGTTGACACTAGAGGGCACTCGGTGATGTCTAGGCAAGACACCTTTGAGACAAAACAGCACCGTGACACAGGGCCTTTAGGGAGAATGGCCCATACACGGAACAGGTTGGAAATGTAGATGTGGACAAGCATTATAGACACTAACAGATAACAGAACTGAGGTATAAGAGTTCAAAGAATTTGCAATTTAAAAACACATACAAGCTACCCCATAAGTTCAAAATGGACCATAATGAAATTGAATCAAAAAAATAAAATACTGCTGTTGCCCAGGCTGGCCTTGAACTCATGGCAGTCCTTGTGCCTCAGCCTTCCGAGTGTTAATGATACAGCCAAGCCTGGCTTCAAGCTAAAATTTTAAAATAACAATGGTTTAGTCTGACTTGGTAGAGCATGCCTATAATCCTAGCACTGGGGAGGCTGACGTAGGAGGATTGAGGTGAGTTCAAGATCAGCCTCGGTTACATAGTATGTTCAAGGCCAGTATGAACATAGTGAGACCCTGTCTCAAAACAAAACAAAACAAACTAAACTGGGTGAATTAATGAAAACCAAAATAAAACTAAAAACCAAACAAAAACAAATGAACAAAAAATTGGTTCTTCTTTGATAATAAAGGCATAGGAAAGAAAGATCTCTCCTGGGGTATCTCACAAGTGTTTCACCTTGAAGTAAAAACCTGAGAGACCATATTCTACTACATGTAGTATATAGTTTTTAGTGCAATGCAAGTATGTTTGAATATTAGATATGATACCAGCAAGCCAGACGCTGCAGGAACAGAGTAGCTCAAATAGATTTCCGTCTAAAAGCTTTTCTTTTAGCCAAGTGTAGTGGCACATGCCTGTAATCTCAGCACTCAGGAGGCTGAGGCAAGAGGGTTGTAGTGAGTTCCAGGCCAGCCTGGGCCACACAGTGAGTTTGAGGCCAGCCTGCACTATAAAGCAAGACCCTGTCTCAAAAAACGACAACAACAACAACAAAAGAAATTAAAAATGAAGTAAAATACAATAAAATGGAACAAAGTTTTCCTTTTAGCAACTCAAGATATAATCCAGACAGTATCAGTCTCACCAAATCCAAATCTTCACCCCTGCTCTTTCCACTCCAAATATCTAATAATGGATTACTGGGGAATCTATCCTTGTGTGTTCTTTAAAGGAAAAAGAACCAAGAGCCTAGTTATGTCAGGTCAGAGAAGAACCAAAACCATGACAATTGGGGACCCTCTGAACTCTTTCTATTCCTTTTGAATTAATAAAAATAAATAATAACAATCTCAAATAGTTTCGGAATGTTCCATACCTTGAAGAACCTGTATTTGTTTAGCAGATTCCTCAACTTGATTTCTGTAGGCTTTTCTTTCTTCTTCCAAGAGAGCTTAAAGTAAAAAGATAGCATATCTAATTTTGTGAGTTAATGAAAGTATTCAGAATTGAGCAGCTAAAAATGTCTAAGAAATTATCTCCTAAAGCTTACTCAAAAAAGTAAAAAGTTAGGCAATAAGTATTATCAGTATTAGTAGTTAGATAAGATTTTAGGGAAAAGAAAAGATTTTAGGAGTACAAAACAGTAACAAGCAATAAATCTATTTAACTGAATAACAGTTTCTACACATTGTTTCACCAAGATAATATATCCTACTCTTCACATGAGAAGCATACTTGAAGCATTATTTTCAGCTTAGTTTTGTCTTGTCTTTTTTTGGCCAGGGTTTTGCTATGCAGTTCAAGCTGGCCTTACACTCAGTTTGTGGCCAAGGTTGGCCTTAAAGTGATCCTCCTGCCTCAGCCTCCCGAGTGCTGGGATTACAGGCATGCACCCCCACACCCAGCCTTGACTTACACTTTAAGTCTTGAAATTCTCATTTTTATTGCCAAGTGCACAGTAAGCACTAAACTAAATAACTGCTGACAGCTCAATATTTTTCCACTGTAATTATATATATTAGCTTGGACATTTCAAACGGTACAAGTTAAAGAAATGCCAATTCTTTTCTGTTGTTGCTTTTTTAGACAAGGTCTTGCCTCTGTAGTCCAGGTTGGCCTTGAACTCACTATGTAGCTCAGGTTGGCCTCATACTAATGGCAATCTTCCTGCCTCAGCCTCCTGAGTTCTGGGATTACAGAGGTACACTACCACACCCAGGGAAATGCCAATTCTTAAAAAAACTTTTTTTTGGAAATGCTGGGAATTGAAGCCAGGGCCTGTGTGTGACATCTGGGTTACATTCGCATTCTTCAATTTTTCAAGGTACCATTTCTTCAAGAGGCAATAAAGGAAGGAAGTAGTAACAAGAACTTCCAATGTTTTTTCCTGTGATATAAATTTTCTGTTGGTCAGGAAGCCATTTTAGAGAACATAAGAATGACTCCACAGGTCATTCACCTTCTCATTTTAAGACTTGCCAAGCAATTAACTGCAAAAAGGCAATTACTTTGATATGGAAGGTCCACAGAGCACCACACTCTACTGGCTGATGACACTATAGATAACTAAGCTACTAACAAAGAAGATTCTACACCTTAACCTTGTCTAGTTCCGCTAATTCACTGATTATTATTATTATTATTATTATTATTATTATTATTATTATTATTGGTCTTTTTGAGACAGGGTTTCGCTATGCTGGCCTTGAGCTCACTTTGTAGCTCAGGCTGGTCTCGAACTCACAACAATCCTCTTGCCTCAGCCTCTGAAAGAGTGCTGGGATTACAGGTGTGTGCCACCACACCCGGCTCATTAATGAATTTTTTAAAAACCACAGAGAATATACATTTTACTTATCTTGTAATGAGTAGTTAATATTAGATTTAAATAAACTTTAAAGAAATCTATATTTTTCTTTTTGTCACAGATTGAGCATTCCAATTCTGAACATCTGAAATCCAAAACTTTTTGAGCACTGATATAATGCTAAAAACGTTTCAGACTTTGGAGTATTCTGTATTTCTGGATTAGGGATGCTCAGTTGGCAAAGAGTATGCACATATTCTAAAATCTCAAACACTGTGGTATTGAGCATTTCAGATAAGAGATATTCAACCTATACATAATTAATATTTCCTTGGTAGAGATCTTACTGATCTTCATATCAACAGTTTAAAGGAGGTAGGACAACTGTACTGCTCCTCATTTTACTGATCTGAAAAGTAAGTTTGGAGAGGTGAAGTCAATGTCCCAAGATCACATATTTAACAGGGAAAGGCTGGATGTGGAAAAAGATGCCATGTCCTGTGACTCCAAGTTTGGGGCTATCAAACTACATCATGTTGCCCCTACACATCCCCTAACAAATCAAAGTAATCTTGGATCTCACCTTGGAGTTCAAAGCATTTTTGTTTACTTGTTCTAGCTAGCTCCTGGGCTTCAATCAATTCCTTGCGAAGATGCTGAATTTCTTGTTTTGCCTCAATTTCTGACTGTGCACCCTGTGAGTCATCTGACAAAAATATGTTTATTTTAAAAGCAAGAGTTAGTATCACACTATAATCTCTACAATTAAAGACTGACAATTTTTCAAGTTTCAACATGCAAAGTTAAAAACAGCATCAATGAGTTAAATAAAACTTAGAAGCACATTATAGTAAGCATTTTTAGTCATATTACCCCGCAGAAAGAACACAAATACAAATACAATATCAATATATGTAAGTGCATGTAATTCATGGTAATAGCACTATAAAATATGTATTTATTAAATTATATATTGCACTTATGTAGCACCTATGTAAGACTTAAAATTAAATGAGATAGGTATAATGCTATAAAAATTTTCAAAAATTTTATGTCAGACAAACACAGGTAAGGATAATTTTTCACAATACAATTACAGTAGATCATGGATATTACATACATGTATTTCCCCATTCATAGACTGTATCCTATTTTCCCTGTTAAGTTTTGCTTCGCAGGGGATACAGCCCAGCAGCACAGCGCCTGCCTGGCAAGCACAAGGTCCTGAATTTGATTCCCAGTACCAAAAAAAAAAAAAGTTTTGATTCCAGACTCATGTACATTCTAGCCAACCAACCACTTCTTTCTTCAGAAGCTTTTCGGTTGGGTAGAGAATGCAGGCAGAGATTTTTTTTTTCAGTGGCAGAGATACTGTCACATCAGCTACAAACATTCTCTGACAGCTCTATCACACTATTTGCTGACATCTGCAAAGTTCCCATTTCCGGATTTGTCATCATGTAGGGCAATGCCCTTATGTTTAGGAGTATTCAGGAGAGAAGTGTCACAATGGCTACATTTTCAAGTGGTTTGACAAAAATATTATGTAAAAATCATTCAGTAGGTATCTTCCTCGTTCGACACTAAAATTTTTCCAACCTCAGCACTTCTTAGTAATCTTTTGTTGTAGGGTCTGCCCTATGCCTTGCAGAACGGTAAGTAATTTCCCTGATCTCTACTTATTAGACCCCTGTAGACCTCTCTGAGACATAACAAACAAAAATGACTCCAGATGGCCAAGTGCTTCCTGGGGGTAAAAAGTACCATGTTGAGGACTACTGCTGTACGTTAAGCACCTGATAACTAAGAAAAACCCCTACATATAGATTCTTTCCCACAGAACCATTGGCTAGCAATTGTAAATGTACTTTCTATGTGTTCTAAAAATGATCAAATAAATATACTGTAGATAAAGGGACTCAGTTCTGTCACCGTTGGAGAAGAAAGTTATAGATAAGGGAATAAGGAAAACAGAATAGAGTATGAATTGTAATATATTTGAATATACAGAAAAACACAGATGTAAAAATTGTGTGAGACTACGTATATATACATACATGTACCTATGCGTATAAACACCCATCCATTCATTCCTTTGTTGTTCATGCCTTCTTTCTTTGCTTGCTTCTTCCCCCTCTTCCTATCTTTCTTATGCCAGAGTTCTGTTTTTTCCAGTGCTGGGGATCAACTCCAGGGCTTTGTGCACACTCCCACTGAACTATACCCTCAGCCCCACACATCTCCTTAAGTCTATCCACTGAGTGGAATTAGAACCCCAGAAGCAATGAGAAAATGGAACAGATTTTGGTTTCTACATGCCATTTTGCACTAGAAGGAACTAGAGTTCTTTAGAGAAATAGCTGACTTCAGGGATGAAATGGGAAAAGTTAAGTATACCCAGACAGCTTTTGTTACTTTTGGCACTTCTGGGGATTGAACCCAGAGCCTTGAACATGTAGGCAAGTGATCGTCCACTGAACTACATTCCCAGTCCTTTAAAAAATTTTTATCGCAGACAAGACTTATCTAAGTTCCCCAGGTTGGCCTGGAACCCGTGATCTTCCTATCTCAGTTTCCCAAGTAGCTAGGATTACAGGCACATGTCACTATGCCTAGCTCTAGAATAGCTTTTGTGCTGGTAAAAAAGGGCTCAAAGAATGATTCCGTCATGGCAAAGAGACACAGATGTCTTCTTTTCCTTTTATTTATTTTTTGAGACAGGGTTTTGCTTATATATCCAAGTATCTTCTAACGACCAAATATATGACCATTTGAGCATTAAAAACAAATGACAGTGACAGAGTACACCTCACTGAGTAGAATATGAATGAATACAAGAATTCATATTGAAATAAATAAATGAGAAGACTTTAAAAAAGAAAGCTAGCCAATAAGTGTAGAAGGAATGACAGAATAATGACATCACTATGTGGCAACTAATATAGTAACAATCTATCAGCAAGAGTCATCTGTGGATGCAAAAATTAAACAATTCTTGTCTGCATCAGCGCACTTCCCTTCATCAGAGATGCTGTGAAACAAACCTAATACAGCGCAGTCCCAGCTCTTGGAGACTAAGACAGAAGGATCACAAGTTCGACGCCGGCCTGAGCTCACAGCAAGTTTAAGGCTGGCTTATAACAAAACCACCTTGGAGCCAGCTGATTATGGTCTGAAACCTCTATAAACTAAGAGCTAAATAAACTTTTCCTCCTTTAAAAAAAGCAAAAGCAAAAAAAAAACCCCAAAACTCCAAAACAACAACAACAACAACAAACACCACCAACAACCAAAAAAACCCAAATGCAGTACTTGGTTGTCAAACTAAAAAATAATGGAACAAGCTGGGTGTGGTGGCACATGCCTGTAATTCCAGCACTCAGGAGGCTGAGGCAGGAGGATCATTGCATGTTCGAGGCCAGCCAGGGCTACAAAGTGAGCTCAAGGCCAGCCTGAACTACATAGCAAGACCCTGTCTCAAAAAGACAAAAAAAAAAAAAAGGAACAGGTTTTGTATTAAGTAATCATGTTTCAAGAGACAACTTACTCATGACAATGAGTTGTGCTAACACAGGGACCTACTATTTGCAAATTAGTTCTTTTTACGAAACTATAATGAAAAGGATCAGCATTTTAAACTAGAATAAGATGCAATACATCAAATTATGCAAATATATAAACTCCATACAGTATCTGATCATAGAAATAGATACTGACAAACTTTTAAAAATCAAGTTTGATGTAGCAAACACAAATCATTACATCCAAATTGATCAAGTAGTGTTCATATCCTCTTTCCTTCTAGAAAATTAAATTTTTGCCTATTTTTTTTTTTTAACCACGGACTAATGAGCAAATCCTTTTGTGCTAAAGTGGATCAAAGGTTCACTGTATTCTACACGGCTGTATGAGAAAATACATTATTAGCTTACTGTGGCTCAGGTCCTTAGTGCCTCACTTCTGTCCCACAGGGGAGTTTTTGTATCACCTATTCCCAACCTTGAGAAAGGTCTAGCATTAAGTTAATTTGTTTTTGGGGTTTTTTTTTGAGACAGGATCTTGCTATGTAGGTTCAGGATGGCCTTGAGCTCACTACATATCCCAGGTTGGCCTCGAACTCAAGGCGATCCTCCTGCCGGGATTACATGCGTGCACCACCACACCTGGCCAAGTCTGGTAATGAGTAATAAAGTGCTTAAATTAAGGTAAATGACGGTATTCCAGAGCCAAACCCATGTTATTTAAAGTACTAGCCCTGGCACACAGAACACCTCCATAATACCCTAAATTAAATTTGGTGTCTCCAAATTTGCTTCAGAAGAGTAACTGGAGATGTAATTTAAAAATCCGACCTAAACATGGTTGAGATACACTGAACCATTTGGTAAAGGAACAAAACATTTTTTCCCCAAAACCTATTTTGTGTGTGCATGCCTGTTATCTACTGACAGAGGCGATCTAGCTGAGTTGTGCACTCCTTTTCCACTACTATACCGTAGTCCTAGGCTTGACTTATAAGAACAAGCTTCACGATAGAGAAAGACTCTTGTCCCGTCAAGCATCTGGACAGCTAAGTGAGTTAGGCCCAGGTGGCACCTAACTGCAAATTTAACCTTGGCAGCCTGCTCTTACTGTCAATTCCCACTCTTGCCACTCCTTCAAATCAGGGAGGATCCCTCTTGTCAGCTGGGTCTTTTGTTAGCTCATTTGTCATTCCACTGTTCTCTTCTTTCTCTAGAAATTCCTACTGCTTCTGCCATTCCCTCCTACACAGAGGACTCCCATGCCGCTTACGGCTTTCCAGGCCACAATGTCTTGTCATTCATCATATCTGCCCCCACAGTGCCTGAGCTTCGAGATACCTGTGTGCTCTTGTACACCTGACTCCTGATAAATATTATTTCCACTCTAAACATTATTCCTATTTGTGTTTGTAGTATTTTAAAGAAATGCACAGCTCCCTTTCCCTTCTTGGCACAGTCTCATTTATTTTCACCTACCTCCTTTGGGAATCCCATCCCGACCACTACTCCACCCTATCCTGTCCCTGGCCAGGAAATCAGTTGTGCTCCTGAGTGCTGTTAAAGTGCCTATAACACCTATTAAGATATTTATTACATAATCAATATACCTCTTTCATCAAAGACGGCAGCCTTCTTAAGTGTTCTATCTCTGTATCTGCCAGATCAATAAATATCTCAGAAATAAATGAGAACAACTTTTTAGTTTGAGTTTCTGTTTGTACTTAAAGCTTCATCTCTAGTTCCTTCGTACTTACAAACTTTGTATCATATAAAACTGGAATATCTGAATGTGAGAGGGAACACTTTTAATAATTACGCTAGTACAACAGGGATAAATGGTTCCAGGCAAACCAGAACTTATGGTTACCCTTCCTGTTCAGCACATGACAAACTAAAGCTACCACTGTCCTTACCAGGACATCTCTTCTTCCAGAAATAAACATTTCTGTTCATTATATCACCATCTTTTTTTTTTTATATCACCATCTTTTCAATATCAAAAGTTGGAGTTACATGTGATTTCTATTTCTCTCCCATAGTTAAGTTTTTCATGCGTATAGATTCTAGAGCAGATTCAAGGGAGAGATGAAAGACAAGAAAAACAAGGCCTTAAATGGGATTTTATTCTTTTATTTAAATTTCCAAGCAACACTCTTACTTCAGATTCTCAGTAATTACCTAAGCCTCGTAACTGTTGCCTTACCTGTGATCCCTACCTACTATAGGTCACCAAATAAAACTCTCCCCAAAATAGGTCTGATTATATCATTTCTGTGCCCAGAAAGCCTCTGAATTCTGTCATAACGATCACTCATATCTATGAAATAATTAAATGATTATGTAAGCAAACTTTGTATTTCTGACAGCTAATCTTTACTGTCAATTTGATTAGACTGAGAAACTCCTAGGCAATTAGTAAAGCACACTAAGTGTGTCAGTGGATATTTCTTGGTATGACTGGATCATAAGGACTCTACCTTCATCAGTGGACTGATCCATTGATGAGATAAAAATTTTGTTTTGGAATCAGGGTCTCACTATGTAGCCCAGGCTGGCCTTGAACTCAGTGCTCCTCCTGCCTCAGTCTCCTGAGTGCTGGGATTACAGGTGTGCACCACTATGCCTGGCCAATAAAATCATAATTTGATAGCATTATTGGGAGAGGATGGAAACAGGAATGGGGCTTGGCTGGAAGGACTGGATTGTGTGCATGTGACCTAGGACACTACGATCTGGTTCCCAACGCCTTTCTCTCACTCGCTCACCCTCTCTGCTTCTTGATGCCATAAGGTGAGCAGCTTTCCTTTGCTATTCCTTTCTCCTGTGATTTTTCTGCCTCACCACAGGCCTAGAAGCAACAAGCCAAGCAACTGTGGACTGAAATCTCTGAAACTGTGAGCCAAAGCAGATCTTTCCTCCTCTAGGCTGACTCTCTAGGGTATTTGGTCACTGGGACAAAAATCCAACAAAAATCCAACATGCTTGTCAATCCCCAAACTCAACTCATTATTTAACTAGTAGATTTAATGCTTCCTTTGAGAAGATACCTTAACCTTCTCTTCTTATGGTTCCTATCCATTTAAAAATACTCCATATACATATTTAAACTGTATGTATGTATAGACTATAAAAGATAAGGACTATAAAATAGATACAGTAGCTACAATACTACCATTATATTAAGAAATGCTCGGAGCTGGGGTTGCAGGTCAGTAGTAGCATGCCCAGCACGCAGGAGGCCTTGAGTTTAATCTCTTTAATACAGAGTATGTTACTGGGCATGGTGGCTCACACCTGTAATCCCAGCACTCAGGGGGCTGAGATTGGAGGATCACTGCAAATTAGAGGCCAGCCTGGGCTACACAGTAAATTCAAGGTCAGCCTGAACTACAAAGTGAGACTGAGTCTTAAAAACACAAACAAAAAACAACAAAAAGGGGGCTGGGGATTTAGCTCAGTGGCGCAGTAGCTGCTGGCAACGATTCCCAGTATCAAAACAAAAACAAAAAAAGACAAATTAACAATGGGTTGCTTAGACCAGCAATCCTCAAGACTCAAGATTGTGGAACTGAAAACGGTTTAAACTGGATGTGGTGGTGCATGCCTACAATCTCAGCACTCAGGAGGCTGAGGCAGGAGGAGTGCCGTGAGTTCAAGGTCAGGTGGGCTATACAGTTGGTTCAAGGCCAGCCTGGACTACATAGCAAGACCCTGCCTGAAAAAAGTGAGATAAATAAAGAAGGAAGGAAGGAAGGAGAGAGAAAGAAAGAAGAGAGGAAGGAAAGAAAGAGAGAAAAATAAATGGAAAGAATCTTTATAATCTCTCTGCCTCATTATCATTGTACAAGTAGGTGAGCAGCAAGGTCAAGTGAGATGAAACTAAGGCCTCTTTCCCTCTATAATCTTAAAGCTCAGAGTCTGGGACATGTATCCCTCAGTAGCCCTAGCCAGAACAAAAGGCACACCTACAAAAAGAAACTTTCACAGGCTCCTACTGTTCCGATGATCCCAGAGAGCTCCCAGGGTTGCTCCACTCTACCAATGTGTTTAAGTCACTGGTCTGAACTTACACGTGAACCTTTCTTGTGGATCACAGGCAATGTAAGATAAATTCTGACAATCACAGGTTTATCAATTAGCCTCCCCAAGGCACCGTCATAAATACTGGCTTACCTCCTATCTACTTCATTCTAAATAAATATCAAGAAATAGATGCACTTCCTTTTTAGAAGTTAAGACAAAAGTTTATTACATGAACTGCTTGTTTTTGTCACAACTAAAATTTCTCAGTCCCAAATTTCTTGATGCATATCTTAAAAACAAATAATTTTAGAGGATGAGGAGAATCAGAAAATCAGGAAATTTACAACTAATAGCATATAGTAACATCAAACAGGTGATGCTAAAAATTTGACTTTCACCTTATCCTAATTATGTTCAAAGTTCCCATCAGAGACATAAGATTAAAAATCAGCTTCAGAGTTGATCACTTACAGCTTTGCTCTTTAGGACTTTTTAAAAAAAACAAAAAACAAAAAACAACAACAAAAAAAAAACAGAGAAAAGCTTTAACTAGGAATAGAAAATGGTAAGAGATCATTTTGTTTGAGGAGCTGACAACGATCAGGCCAGACCTTAATAAACTAGAGTAAGAAAAAGGACTCCAGCTTGAGCAGCTGGAGGGGCACACTCTGATGAAAGGGATCAGACAGGCCCCACTCTTTATGGTCCTGATTGATCCAAATTATTTTAGAATTTAAATATTTTTGAAGCATTGAGCACCAACGCTAACATTTTAAATTTTATTTCCCATACTTTATCTCAATTAAAATTTCAATTTCACATAATAGATGTTAAACAGACTTTATGTTAAAAGCATGAATCTGATGAGTTGGTTTAAAGTGTCATAAAAACATGTTACAGTACCTTTTAATAGGGACACTTTAGCAAGAGGTTCATTTAGGTCTTGCTCATCCATTTGGGCGTCTGTTGAGGGTGGGGAGGAAATAATTATAGACAGTACTTAGATCCATCAGCAATCTATTATCAAAATAAGTAACTAGAATTTATATAGCTATTGGATAGTTGAAATTAGTTTTAATAAAACATCCAACATTCAAGGAATCTGATAAGTCAAAGCACTGTTTTTTCTCTAAATGCAAATACTGAAATCTCTACTTATATTAAACTATTACCTAACCTGCCAATAGTATCTGCAGATTTGTAAGTATTAGGTTAAAACTCACCTGTAGTGTCGTCACTGCTTTTTTCCTTGCTTGGACTCAGCGTATCTGATAAGTCAGATTCCTTTGCTCTTGCTTGGTTTTCTATCAACAACAAGAACAACAAAAAAGTAAAAAAAAAAAAAAAAAAAAAAAAAAAAAAAAAAAAAAAAAAAAAAAGTAAAAAACACTTTTTAATTAAATACTTTATATCAAGAAAATCGCTTTAGGCTACAAATGCTCAAAATCTATTCAAAGTACTTTTAAAATTAACTGAGATCACTTATTTTGTCACCATCCCAGTCAAAATGGAATGCTGGTTATTACATGTAGCTCATATTAAATTATAACGTGGATTATGTTTGCTATGCAGAGGGCTGGGGCTTTTGTTCAAGGCTGTTCATTTGCCAACTGGAAACAAAAATAAAGCAAGCATTGCTAACGTATTCAGAGAACCGCAACAAATATAGCAAAATTCTCAGGACAATGTGGACATTGTATAAAGAGGAGGAAAAGAAAAGAATACATTAGATAAAAACACTAGCTAAAACGTTGCCTTAGTGATATTCATACTCATATAATAAAACTTTCTTTTTTAAAAAAACCACAATTATTTGCTATAAATGCACCATTTAAGAGCCGAGTGGGGTGGCACATGCCTGTAATCTCAGCACTGAGGTGGATGAGGCAGAAGGATTGTTGTGAGTTTGAGGGCAGTCTGGGCTACAAAGTGACTTGGGTTAGCCTGAATTAGAGAGGGAGACTTTGTCTCAAGGAAAAAAAAAAATGCACCATTTAAATTAAGAAAAAGAATAGACTATTTTCAATCAAACACAACTATATAAACTTCAGTGAAGGCCAGGGATATAGCTCAGGGGCACAGTGCCTGCCTGGCAAGCACAAGGTCCTGAGTTTGTACAAAAACAAACAAACAAACAAAACTGCAGTGAGAAAAATCATTATGGCCTGCAATTCTTTGCTTAAGTCTGTATTTCTCTAACCTCAACAGCCATTCTCTCTACTTGGCCTGTTAAGATGTAGCTTAAGGCTCTTTATTTCTACATACATCTTCATTTCTCCAGCACTCTGCTCCTTTTTATATTTTTTAAAATTTTTTTTGAGGCAAGGTCTCGCTATGCAGTTCACGCTGGCCTTGAGCTCATTTTGTAGCTCAGGCTGGTCTTGAACTTTCTGCTCCTTTTTATTACATCTTTTCTGTGTTTTTGTTTTGCATTTAATCACGCTCTATTTTATATCATTCTCTGTGGATATACATGCATTTTATTTTCCTATTGTATTGTTTATGGCAAACTGTATCAAAATTTAAAATGTGTGAACCCACTTATAGTTGTTTTTTTGAAGGAGACAATAGACCACATCTGGTAAGTGTAAGGGTGCTCATTGTAGTATTGTTCCTTACAGGAAAATGAAATGTGTGTATTACAGAATGGAAAATATTCAAGATATACTTTTGACTACTAAGTAAGAGTAAGGTAAAAGAGCAGTATGTATAACTTCATATAGATTTAAAAGGAGACTGGTGCCTCTGCTTATGAAAACCTTTGTTTGGAAACAATTTGGTTCACAAATAGAAGTGTTTGGCAAAATTTTGTTTTTGTTTGCAAACAACCATGGCCATCTTTTCCAAAATCATAGAACAACCTAAGTTTGTAAACTGAGGTACCACTATATATATTTACCTATGCATTTTTAATTGATTATATATTTTTTTCAAGGTCTGGAGGGATCTACAAGGGCTTAATGGTAGACATTCATTAACTTCACAACCATAATTGTTTTAAAATTCTGTAGTAAACATATGTTGTTTCTTTTTTTTGTCTTTTTTTTTTTTTTTTTTTTTTTGAGACAGGGTCTCATTACAGTTCAGACTGGCCTTGAGCTCACTTTGTAGCCCAGGCTGACCTCAAACTGCAACAATCCTCCTGCCTCAGCCTCCCAAATGCTGGGATTACAAGAGTGTGCCTCCATGCCCGGCTTTCTTTCTTTCTTTTTGTCTTTTTTTTTTTTTATATGTTGTTTCATAATCAAGTAAATTAAGAGCTATTACCACCAAGTACGGTGAAATATATCTATAATCCCAGCTACTGGGGAGGCGAGGCAGGAGGATCCCAAGTTTGAGGCCAGCCGTGACAATTTAAGGAGACCTTGTCTCAAAAGAAAAAACTAAATGGGCTAGAAATGTAGGTCAGTAGTAAAGGGCTTGGCTAGCATGTACATGGCTCTGGGTTCAATCAATCCCCAGGGAAAGGAGTGGAAGGTAGGGAAAGCAAAGACGACATATTTTCTAGTTTGAAAGAAATGAGGAACAAATCTAATGCCATTATTACTGTCAAAATATTTAAAATGCTGGTGCACACCTATAATCCCAGCCCTTAGGAGGCTGAGGCAAGAAGATTGCTGTGAGTTTGAGGCCAGCCTGGACTACACAGTGAGTCCAAGGCCAGCCTGCACTAAGTAGTGAGACCCTGTCTTAACAAAACAAAACAAAACATTTAAGACAATATTAACATGAAACATTATGGCTATTCACACTCCTAGAATTTGCGATTTAATGTGTAAAATGGGCTTTTGCTTCTTTTCTTACTGCCATTTGTAGTCAAAAGTGAACTGCGGAGCAACATGGAGCTTAGATTAGAAGTGAAGTCACCAACCACAAAGACCCATGGGAATCTAATCTGTGACCTCTACTGCATTCATAGTGTACTATAATCAGACATTTGTGAATGTTCTAGTTTTGATTACAAAGTTACACTTTCAAATAAGACTGGCTAATACACCTAATCACTACAATATGGAAACCACTCTGGACTGCCTTAACGGTGGGCACCAAATATCCCATCAAGATCTTATTAAAATGTAAGCTCCATGAGAGCAGAGTTTTTTGTCTGTTTCATTAACTGCTATATTCCCAGTGAACAGTGCCAAACAAAAAAGAAACAAAGCTGACTGAAGGAACACATTTACTTTGAATAAAAAGGCATGTTTTTAGCAAATCAAGTCATAGTTCATTATTGTGTCTGGATACATGTACACAATCGAATCTATTCATCAAAGAAAGACAGGACCCAATAAATCACAGAGCATCTACTTATTTTCAAACATCTATCCATCTAGAAGCAGCATATAGTTTTCTAGGATTATTAAAGTCATTACTGACTGATTTTCAGCTCCCTACTTAATCATTAAGACACATACCAACAGTACATAGGAAGACATGGAAGAACAGCTTCTAATACCAAAACCGATTGCAAGTGGGGAAACCTAAAACAAAGTGACTATTTCACTGCTGATGTAGCCCTAACTATGATGGTCACAACAAATATACTGACCATATTTCATTTCCTATACAATGAAACCATCTTTTTGAAAGAAAGCAAAGGTAAAGATCAAGAAGGGGAAAAATTAACATTTGTTGGACACGAGAATGGTACTTCTCGCTTTATAAGCAGCAGCTTATTAAATTCCCACAATAATTCTGTATATTAAACCTCATTTTACAAATGAGGAAGCTGAGGTATAAAGAGCTAAAATGAGTTGCCTGAACATATAGTTAGTGGCAGAATCATTTACTTGTATTCCCACTTCCAAAGTTACCATAGTCACATGACTGTAAGTTGAGTTAGGTCTTAAACAGAAAGCATCTGTAACTTACAATGTTGCAACAGGTGAAATGTGGAAACACCAAGACTGATAACAGCTGGTAATTGTCAATTTCTAGCAGCTTATATTTTCAATGCAAAAAAGAAAATTCCATTTAAAAAAATCACCAATGAAAAAATTTTGTTTTAAGAGGAGACAATTTATCCAAATTCAAAAGAAAATAAGCAGGATGTGGTGGCACATGCCTGTAATCCTAGAACTCAGCAGGGTCTCAAGTATGAGGCTTGCCTAGACAACACTGTAAAACTGTCTCAAACATTAAAAAAATTCATTAAAAAGCCTGATTAAAAATATTTAAAATGTAACCTTTTTGCTATCAGTTTGATATAAGGACTATGAGAGATACTAATAAAATACTGACTACCAATAGAGAAACCCTGAATATATGAAATTTATATTTATATTATGATTCCCAAAAGATGGAATTCTATTCACTTGTGTGGACTTATTTGCCATAATTTATTTAATAAATGCCTTTTTAAAAAAATAAATGCCTTTCTAACTGGACACTTATGATTTCCTCTTGTTGCTTTTAAAATACTGAAACAAACACCTTTGCATATTCTTCCAATTTGTTCCTTAATCCCAGAAGTGGAATTGCTGGATCAAAAATCATACTCCTAAAAACTTTCAAATACATATATTTTTAGAGCCAGATTTAATAAGAAACTCAGTAATACTGCACAAATCTTTTTCAATAATGATATTACATAATTTCAAGCAAAGGTTCTAATTCAGAATGCATTAAAAAGAAGCATTATGGTAGCAGACATTTTAAAGAAGCACTGGTTCTTTCCCTCAAGGATTTATTTCCATGTCAAAGTGCTGGATACTCAACCTACTAATCTGAATAGGTGTTTAGGTGGTGAAGTAAAAGCTATTTTAAAACCTGTTCTCATGTCACTTTAGTAAGATGAAATAAATTGTCATATGTACTAAAAATAGTTCACTGTTCTGAAACTCAATGCCTGTTTGCCAGAACAATATTAGTGACGCATACTCTGTGCATTCTTTCCCCAAATATGGCATCTACCATGCACAAAATTCAGAATAGGAGCCCTCAGACATCTGAAATAACATCACCATTTAAAATATTTTAAAAAGCCAAATGAATCCAGTTAACAAAACACAATGTACTAAAATTAGCATTCTGAACTTAACATTCATTGTTTTTACTGACAAAAAGGACTGTGAATCTAGTTTTAAATTTTACAATGGAAAAGTCTGATGAAAGTTCTGCTATTGCAATAAACACATTTGATCAGACTTACTTACCTATTTTCCCTATAGATAAAAGTGACTTGAAAATATGATGCTTTAAAACTTAGTTTTTTAAGTCTGACAACTGTATTTGAAGAAATTAACAAAATAAATTATTTGGGCAATTATTGAGCTATTCATTATAAAATATAAGACTCTGCATTGACAAAAGTTATCACTTTGCTGAAATCAAATTGAGATGTCAAAAATTAAGGAAAAATTAAGTATAAGAAATTTTAAAGGTACCATAACCTCAAACATGAAACTGCAAGCATTTTTGACTACCATAAGAGATTTACATTGTATTTGATTAAACAAGTTCAAAGCTGAAAATAACATTTGAAGTGATAAAGATCACAAAATTTTAATTCCTAAGGCAACCTGTAACAAGCATTAACTTTTAAGAAACCACACATATATGACCACTTTTAAAAAATACTTTTAATACAGAAATCCAACTATTTTACATTATCTGATACTGTGCTTGGATTGCCATTTCAAGCTATAAGAAATAAACTGATAGTTAAAATATGACCTTGAAAATTCACACTAACCTTCATTATCCAACACAGCTGTCAAAAATCATACAAATATCAAAAAACGAACCTTTTGAAAGCTTTGTTTCTTCTACCACTTTAGTTAGATGCCCCTCCACGATCAGCTTCTCTGCCAAAGAAAATAAATGTTACTATCCAAGCCCAAACAGAGCAGCATTTCCCAGAGCGGGGCCGTGTAACACATTCCATGACCAAATTTAAAGATGATAACATTACTCCTATGACCAAGCTTGAACAAAAACTTCAACTTGGAAGGGGAACTAAGAGAACTCGAACTATGATAGAGTAATCAGGTTAATGCAGAAAACCGGACTTAGGGAGACAATCTGCCTTTTATTTTCGTAAGATTTCACTTTATTTAAAAAGTCTAGACCTTTTTGTGAAGAAATGAAAAGAAACAATGAACCTTCTTTAAACTGACGGTATTACACAGAAATTAATGAATTGACAAAATGCTTTATTTAGACTAGAAATAAAAATGTTATACAGACAGTTTACTTTGCCCTGCTGGTATAATTCAGTAACAAGGTCTATGGAACATATTTCAGGATAATGACTAATTTTACCAGAGCTAATTATTTAAAAAATTTAAAATGTTGTTTTATGCATGATTTTCTGTAAGTATATAATGCACCTTCTTTATAATTTATCTTAAGTCGTATTTTCATATTCTACATTTCACTGAGGAGGATAATATGCCAAACTTGAATGTGCTCTTCTTTAATCCTGTTAAGCCAGTTGGCCTCCTTCCACTGACCTCTTTGCAGTATAAGAAATAATCTGTATTCTTTTACTCTTTAAACAGCTCAATTTGGCCAACATATACCACTCAATCATTGAAATCATGCAAAGATCATTACAACTGTTTATCTGCCAAAGCCCACAGTCCCTTTTCATAACTTTCATTTCTTATAGACAAAAGTCAAAGAAACAGATTTTTAATTTTTTTTTGTCTTTCTGAGACGGTCTCGCTATGCAGTTCAGGCTGGCCTTGAGCTCACTTTGTAGCCCAGGCTGGTCTCAAACTTGCAACGATTCTGCATCACCCTCCTGAGTGCTGGTATTATAGGCATGCACCACCAAGCCCGGCCAGATTTATTTATTTTTAAAAAATATTTCTATTTTATTGTATTGCATTTTATTTTATTTTATTTTATTTTGAGACAGGGTCTCACTATGTAGTGCAGGTTGGACTTGAACTTGCTTATGTAGCCCATAGGGGCCTCAAACTCACAGCAATCCTCCTGCCTCAGTATCCTGAGTGCTGGGATTACAGGCGTGCACTACCACACCAGGCAAAGAAACAGATTTAAAAATTTTAAAAGGTATTATTAGTTCTACAAGATGTAAAATGTAACTTGTCTTACCTGCCCTGTCCTATTCTACTCCATTCCTGAAACTCACTTCCTATAAGCAACAACTTTTAACTTATAGGCATTTTTTCTGTTAGAATACATCTGTATTTCTAAATAGCATATTGATTTAACTTTTCCATTTTAGACTTTACTGACACTCTCTTAAACATCAAGCCTTCATATTCCACTATCACCCTTATGTTATATTTTGCCAATTAAAAAAATAAAGTTTTTATTGACTAATTATTTTATATATGAATTACACCATATGTTGTATTTCGTTTCTTGTATAACATTTAGTATTTCTGGCATTTACAGCATCATGTTTTGTTTTACTAATATTTTTATATCTATTTCAACTATAATACAAGTTCTCACAGAACCATAAAACTCATGACATTGTCAAACATAATAGAATAATTTAACTTATCACACTATACATCTCCATCCCTCCTTCCCCCTAGTTTTTGAATCTTATTGCTTTAGTCTGGGCTGTATTCTGTGTACGTGCCCTATCCTTTAATTTTTAATCTTCTTCTTCTGGTTTTATTCCTTTGTCTTATTGCAACACATCCTCTGATAATATCCTGAAAGGGAGTGACAGAGAATAAATGTTTTGTTCCTCTGAAAATGTTAGTATTCTATCCTTGCATTTATTTGGTCGGCAGATGCCTGGTACTCAGCAGTACTTTATCTGCCTGGCCTTTCTACGCACACAGGAGCACTATGTCCCAATTCCTGAGCCCTGAGACAGTCCCTGCAGGACTCTTGCCAGCCAGAGCTACAGCACTTGAGACTGTTTCTTACTCTTCTTTCACCTTCCACCTCAGAAACTCAAGAAATGTGTGGAGGCAGCAAAGTGTAAGAACGGTGAAGACTCTATCAGTCTAGATCCTCGAGTAAGATGTGGAGCGCAGGGTTCTCCCTCTCAGGAACATGACGCATTAGTGAGAAAGGAATGCTTGTCACATTCAACTATTAAGATGGCAGCGTTTTGTCAAGCCCAGTGCGGTGGTGCATACCTGTAACCCAGCACTCAGGAGACTGAGGCAGGAGGATCACTCTGGGTTCAAGGCCAGCCTGTGCTACGTAGTATGTCAAGGTCAGCCTAACTACACAGTGCAAACCTGTCTCAAAAATCAACCAACCAACTACCCAACCAACCCCAAACCAAATCAAAACAGAACAAAACAACAATAACAACAACAACAGCCCACAAAGAAATAAAAGTCTGGCCATCTTGGCTGTCTGTCTCAGTTACTTTTCTCTAGTTGCTGAGATAAAATAACCAACACACAAAATAAAAGGGGGAAGGTTTATTTAGCTCACAGTTTCTAGAGGTTTCAGTCCATAATCAGCTGCCTCCAAGGCAGGGTGGTGTGGCAGAGGGGCAACAGTTCACGGGAGTAGAAGACAGCAAAAGCAACAATAGCAAAAGAGGAAAACAAGCCTCTTTCTGCCCCTTTTATCTCATCCAGACTGCTGGGATTAGGGTGGTGCCAATCCAATCAGTGGAGTGATCCAGCAATCTCCCAGCTTTAATCCTAGCGTTACACTATGAATCAGTCACTAGATTCAGTTACAGCCAAAAATCCTGTGCCCCACCCCCATGACCGCATGAAGCTTTGGGGGGAAACCATAATACTGTCTCTATATTCAAGGGTGAGGCAATGAAAAGTTACCAATTCCTACTTGCCTGTTAACTAACGGGTGACACTGGCAGTCTATGGAGAAGACCTTCAAGTTTCAGTATTATTATAAATGTTTGCTCTTTGATCAATTTCTCTAGAGCAGAACTCTATAACCTCCTTTCTCCTCTCTTCCCCTCCCCTCCCGACCTCTTCTCCCCTCCCCTCCCCTCCCTCCCTCCCTCTTTCTTTCTTCTTCCTTCCTTCCTTCCTTCCTCTTTCTCTTTCTCTCTCCTCTCTCTCTCTCTCTCTCGTCTCTCTCTCTCTCTCTCTTCTCTCTCCTCTCTTCTCTCTCCTCTCTCTCTTTCTTTTCTTGTTGTTTGAGATAGGGTCTTGCTATATAGTCCAGGCTGGCCTCAAACTTGCAGTGATCCTCCTGCTTCAGCCTCCCAAGGGCTAGGATTACAGGCATGTGCCACCATGCCGGGCATCACCTTTCTGAGCAATGTAAACTTGGTAAAAAGTGTTCTGACTCAGTGTATAGGATTTCTTTTTCTTTCTTTTTTTCTTCTTTTTTTTAGGCTTTCATTTCATTCTCTCACCTTTACATTTTTTTAGTAAGTTGTTCATATCCACCCCATCCTCAGCCACATCTGCAGTACCCAATCCAAAGACTTTCTCACTCTATATACTGCAGTCTCCAAAGAACAGACCTCCCATCTTTCTGTACAAGGAGCTCCTTTCACTCTTGTGAGCTTGTTACTCTTGCTCTAAGCACTGCCAAGCACTCCCACCCTTCTGTTGCCGCCTGTTATCTACTGTCATTTCTCTCATTCTTCTTTGTCCACATGATCTCACATCTTTACTAGTCCTTGGTTACGAATTGTTCCTTTCACTGTATTTATTCAAAATGTTACTACTGTCTCCTTTTTGAAACTCTAACTTTTATTTCTAGGTATCACTCATTCCTACTTCTTCTATGGGCTTGTTCATTTCTTTCTTTTCAGCCTTTGACTACCTTTCTCTCTCTTTGATTGCACTCTAAATGTATGTCTTGATGATTTCCATTAACAACAGTTCTTTTTTAATGGCTTTACTGCTGCATTTGAATGATTTCTAAATGCTGATGTCAACTCTAGGTCTATCTTAGGTTCCGGGACCTTTTTGTCCATCTACTTTCCAAACATTTTTACCCAGCTATCCCAAAGGGATTTAATCACACCATGTCTAACACTGAATTTATCTTTTCCTTTCTCCTAAGGGTTTGATATCTCACCCCTCTAAGCTTCCACAGCTCTTTATTCATATCTGCATGAAGGTAAACTGTGACTACCCATTACATCTACCTCTCCCAACACACTACCAACTCCAGGGGGAATGTACAAATTCCTTCAAATATTTACTATGTATGAAGCACAGTTATAAGGTAATCCCCATGAATTACAAAGACAAATGTGACAAGTCTAGGAATTTAGGGATTAGTATAAGTAGGGAGGCATTCCATTAATAACTTAAATTCCCAACACAAATCTGATACACAATAGGCATTCACAAATATATATTAGATGAATATAGCAAATAATAAAATAGTATAAATACAGACTTTGAAAATTCTTCTAGCCTTTCTCTAATTAAAGATCCAAGTATTAACCTGTTTTAAAAATTAAAACCACCCCCCCAGGTGTGGCAGTGCATGCCTGTAATCTCAGCACTTGGGAGGCTGAGGCAGGAGGACTGCAGCAAGTTTGAGGCCAGTATGGGTTCCATAAGGAGTTCAAGGCCAGCCTGAACTATATAGGGAGACCCTGCCTCAAAAAAAAAATTATAAACCTAAATCTGAAGATTGTAGTTCATTTCTCAAAACTCTCATCCTTAGAACAAAACCTGACACGCCTACTATGACCGACAAGATTCATAGGCTTTACCCCAGCAGTTGGCCAACAACACTCCAGTGGATCACATCTAACCTGCCTCCTTAGCACGTAAGTTTTATGCGAACACAGCGGGGTCCATTTATTTACATACTGCTTTGGCATAGCTGAGTAGTTGCAAAAGAGACTTTGTAGAGCCTATAAAATCTAAGTATTTACTACCTGGTCTTTTACTGTAAAGAAGCATTTTTTTTAAAGCTCCAATCTCAGTTTTAAGTCATCATTTGGTTTCTTTCCATCTCCACACTTTCTCCAGATATATGCACAACTTATACAAAGCGAGCACACAACTTACACAGTAATACCACTTCTGTTCAGCCGCATACCACCACTGCTACTCCCTATTACCCTGTATTCTTATATTTTTCTTCAGCAGACTTAGCACTACCTGACATTATTAGCTTATTAGTTTTTGTCTCTTCAAGGATGTAAACTCCACTATGAAAAGCTTTGTCTCATTCACTTTTAAAGCTCTAATAGCTATCATCATGCCTGATGCACAGCGTAGATATGTATGAGTATTTGTTTTGTTTGTTTATTTGTTTGGTTTTAGTTTTTTTAAGACAGGGTCTCACTATGTAGCTCAGGCTGGCCTTGAACTCATTATGTAGTTCAGGCTGCACTCAAAACCACAACAATCCTCCTGCCTCAGCCACCCAGGTGCCTGGATTACCAATGTGTGCCACCATGCCTGGCTTGACTATTTGTTGAATGCAAGGATTAAGCACCTGTTTTTAAAGGAATTAAACCTGGAAAAATTATTTGTATGTTTCTTCATCCTAAAAAGAATAATTTACTACATATAAAAAGTTAATACTACCAGTATGTAAGTGCTAAATAATAATTAGCTGCTATTATTACCAGTACTGAAATTATTTGACATTATCAAACCTGATGAATTACTAGTGGTCTATAATTAAAGTTGTCTATAGTTACATGATTTTTAAAATTCTCCAAGCACCAAGTCTCAAATATGAGGTAGTAATCTCAGTGCTTGGAAGAGTAAGTCACTGCTGTAAACACAGAATCAAAAGAGGTTAGAACTACATCTCTGCCTTTGACCCCCATGACAGATTCAAAAGGAGAACTTCGCTGAAACAAAACCGCAGGTCTTCAAAGAGCTGTCTGGCTTGGCAGAACTGAAAAAGTAAAGTGGAAGCCTTTCTTTTTTAAAACTCCCCCTGTTAGAGGGTTACTCTGGAGAAATGATTATTCATTTTTTTTTATTTATAAACTTTTTTACTGTGAAAAGTAACATATATACACATGCAATGTAGAATAAAGTATGGAGGGACACACTGATAAAATTTCATGAAGCAAATTTTGTGCCACTATAGCGCAAGTCAACAAACAGAACCTTCCTACCAGCTTCTAAAGCCCTCCACATTTTCTCTTCCAGTCAAGACCCTGCCTCTTCCACAAAGGTAAGTACTATTCTGACTTATATGCTATTTAATTTCTCAAATTTCTTTATGGCCACATTACTCAAATATGTGTGACTAAATAGCATAACTTTAGTGATTCTGAATTTTATATAAGTGAATACGTTCTATATTCTTATGCATCATACTTCGTTAACTCAATAGAATGCAGTATATTTATCCATTTGAGTATTGAAGGTCTTTTGGGCTATTTTATGTTTTAAAATAGTAGTCCAGTGCTGTGGCACATGCCTGCAATCCCAGTACTTAGAGGCTGAGGCAGGACAGCCTGGGCTACATAATGAAAACCTATCACAAAAAACCAAACCAAACAAAAAGTTTTAAACTACTGTGAATATTGCAGGGAACCTACCAACGAGTAGAACTGAAGGTGTAAGTTTGACTACATTTGAGAACCATCACCTAGGCAGAGTCAGATAACTATATGACAGAGATGGAGAAATCAAACAGAAGATAATCAAACTGATTTTTTTCTTTTCCTTTCACTCTCTCTCTCTTTTTTTTTTTTTTTTTCTTTTTGAGACAGGGACTTGCTATGCAGTTCAGGCTGGTCTTGAGCTCACTTTGTAGCCCAGGCCGGTCTCAAACTTGCAATAATCCCCCTGCCTCAGCCTCCTTAGTGCTGGGATTACAGGAGTGTACCACCATGCCCTGCATTTTTTTTTTTTTTTTTTTTTTTTTTTCTTTTTGAGACAGGGACTTGCTATGCAGTTCAGGCTGGTCTTGAGCTCACTTTGTAGCCCAGGCCGGTCTCAAACTTGCAACAATCTTCCTGTCTGATCCTCCTGCCTTGGCCTCGCATGTGTGGAGATTACAGGAGTGTGCCACCATGCCTGGTTTGCACTACCACGCCCAGCTTTTTTTTTTCCTTTTCCTTTTTTTTTTTTGGAGGAGGGTACTGGGAATCGAGCTCAGCACCTTGCACTTGCCAAGCAGGTGCTATACCACTGAGCTATATCCCCCACAATCAAGCTGATTTCTTAGTTGACAGATATGAATTATGTAACTAAATTACTATTTGGCACAAAATAAAAATAAAGAACAAGGAAAACAATGAAGTCAAGAGAAGTTCAAAGGGAGCATGGGTGTCCTAAGACTGGACTGAATTGTTAAAAGCTAGATTGTTTAAAACTATCTTCTATGTGTAGCTGTACTGGGAGAAAATCTGGTAGAAATATAAAAACTGGCTGACTGAGGAAATGACAGACATAAACAAACAACTTTCTCTAATGTACCCTAGATTAGACTCACTAAGAAGAAAGAAATGAGCAACATTTAGCTTACAATCAAGAGTTGTCCTGTAATAGGGACATAACCTGATGAGCAAGAAACCACACCAAGTGTTTTTCATTCTTTGTCATGAATAAACTCCTTTAGCTTAAGGAAAGAAAAATTTTAAAAATGAAAGTTTAAAACTGTTTCAGGTAGACTATGCAATGGGAATGATCCTGAGATTGTTCAGGGAGGCTGATCTCATGGAACGATAAAGACTAAACATTCAATCGCACAGTAATACTGCTTGAATGCATTCTTCCAAATAAGGTAGTGTCTATCTGAGAGCAAAGACCTAGCAGGAAGGCGGGAATGAAAGAAGCACACAGACGTTAGTGACTATAGTTTCAAAATGACAATGGAGGTCAGGGAGGAATTTTTTGAAAATCAGAAAAAAAAAAACCAGTAAGAAATGAAACATCAAGAGAATTAATCTTTTGCCTAATAACAATAGCAAAAACAGTAAACATGGATGAAGAATACAAAGACATGAGGTTATTTCAGAGTATTCTTAACAGCACCAAGAGGGAGACTCCCCTGCGGAGGAGATGCTTTTTCTCTATACTGTAGACTTCAGGGGAAAGTTTCTGGGGTGCCCAGCAGTCAGGTCTCTGCCCTCAGCAGGGAGAGCAGCAAAAGAAATGAAAGGGGCAAGAAGAGTCCAGAGAGAGCTGTCTTCTTCTGTGTTCAGAAGTGACAGGTCTCTACATCCTGAGATGCTCCACTTTTCTTTCTTTTTCTTTTTTGGAGATACTGGGATTGAACCCAGAGACTTCACCTGGAGTTATATCCTCAACTCTTTTTATTTTATTTTTTAGACAGGATCTTGATAAATGGCCAAGTGGGCTTGAATTTGTGATTCTCCTACCTCACTTGCCCAGAGTGCTGAAATTACCAATGTGCACCACCACACTTGGCTTCATCTTCTTCCTCAAGTTTAACAAGTGAAAGAGTTCATGGACACGTGTGACACAGGTGAGACGGAGGCACAATTTGTTAGCTCAAAGAGCACCTTAGCAGAACACAAAGGTCTCAATGTGTCCATGAGGTTTATAAAGTATGCCGGCCATAGTGGCACACACCTGTAATCCCAGTAGTCAGGAGGCTGAGGCAGGAGGACAGTTGCGAGTTCGAGACCAGCCTGGGCTACAAAGTGAGCTCAAGACCAGCCTGAACTGCACAGCGAGACCCTGTCTCAAAAAAAAGACAAAGTTTATAAAGTAAACCTGAAGTAATGAAAATTTGCAGGGAACATGGAATACAGAATGTTGTTTAAACCAAATTCATGTTCTGAATCTCTAAAAAAGAACGTATTACTGCTAGAAGCTTTTAAGGACGTTTTACTAAAGTTCCATCTTATCCCAGAAAGAATGGTTATCATCAAAAAATCAAATAATAGCCAGGCATGGTGGTGTATGCCTGTAATCCCAGCACCTGGGAGCCTGTGGCAGGAGGATCATTTCAATTTGACTATGTGAGTTCAAAGCCAGCCTGAAGTATATAAAGTGAGATCTTATCTCTTAAAAAAAAAAAACAAAACTGGTAAGGCTCAGAAGTGGAAAACAGAACTTTTCATTGCTGGTGGGAATGTAAACTAATACAACCACTATGGAAATCCGAATGACGATTCCTCAAAACTAAAAATAGAAATTCCATTCAACCTATGGGAAATCCAAAGTATAAATAATTAAAAGCTCAAAATAAAAGACAGATAACAGAAAATGGGGAGGTCTTTCAATTATTTATACTTTGGATTTCTCATATAAGAGAAACCATGCATTATTTAAGCTTGTGTCTCTGTGATTTCTTTCACTTACCATATAATACCTCTTTTTTTTGGAGACAAGGCCTTGTTATGTAGTTCAGGTTGGCCTTGAACTCACTATGTAGCCTTGAACTCACAAGATCCTCCTGTCTCAGCCTCCTGAGTGCTGGGATTATAGGCATACGCCACCATGCTCAGCTAATCTCTTATATTTATTTGATCCATTTCCCACATAACAGTGATACAGTGAAAATCTCTAGCTTTTTCTTTTTTAAAATATTGTTCTTTGTTAAAACTATAGCTATAAAACACACACAAAAGACTCAAAACGCTAACTAAATATTACATAGTTATTTTAAATAGGATATTTAACAACAAATTAGACATTAAAGTTTTTTTTTTTTTTTTTGTCTTTTTGAGACAGGGTCTCACTATGCAGTTCAGGCTGAACTTGAGCTCACTTTGTAGCCCAGGTTGGCCTTGAACTCCCAAAGATCCTCCTGCCTCAGCCTTCCAAGTGCTGGGATTACAGGCGTGTGCCATCACGCCCAGCTGACACTCAAGTTTTTGTTCTCTTTTTTTCAATAATGATAGCAGTAAGAATAAAAGCCAGTGATCTTGTCACTAACAAGTAAAAGGATTTTTTCAAATTGCAACTCAGTAAAACATTCTTTAATTCTTATTTCTTTGGGCTGAAAATATAAATTCCTAAATAGAAAACAAAATTCAAAATAAAATAACCCATCAAAGAATCACATGTGACAAAAGTATAAAATCTTTCTTCTAAATATTTATATTTTGCTTATTTTATTTTATTTTGGTCTGTTAAGACAGGGTCTCAGTATGTAATTCAGGCTAGTTTTAAACTCACGATGGAGGTGATCCTCCTGCCTCAGCCTCCACAGTGCTGGGATTACCGATGTGTGTCACCATGTCTGGTATAAATGTGTGTGTGTATGCTAAGACAGGGTCTCACTATGTAGTTCAGGCTGGCTTCAAACTCATGGTGATCCTCATTCCTCAGTATTTTTATTTGAGATTTATACTTTTATTGGTTTCGGTGATTATCAGTTATCTTGCCCCAAGTCACTGAGCCAGTTTCTTGTGATTTTTTTTTTTTTAAGACAGTCTCAGAGTTTAGTTCAGGCAGGCCTTGAACTCACTTTATAGCCCAGGCTGGCTTCAAACTCCCAGTGATCCTCTTGCCTCAGTCTCCCAAGAGTGCTAGGATTACAGGCATGCAACACGTCTAGCCTCTGGATAATAATAATTTTTAATATATTCTTCAGAAGGAAGGTTAAATACTGCATTATATTTTTCTTTTAGGAGAAACCTAAAACATACGTAATTTAAAGAGCAAAATAAAAGTGGGGTGATAGGAAACAGGGAGGTGGACTTTGTGGAGATGGGAAAGGGATTTAGGGATGAGGGGTAGAGGAGAGGGTTGGGAGGGCAAGGGGAAAAATGATTTTATGATACGTATATGTACCATTTCCCCAAGAGGAACGTAAATTATCAGGTATCAAGAACACATACCAACAACAACAAACAAGTTCCCAACAATAGCCTTATACAACCTCCCAAGAGTAGTTAGTTGACATCAAGACTATGGGACAATCTTGTTACTCCTTCCCTAGAATGAGAACGCTCCTGCTACCCTGCAGGCCATCTTCAGAACTGAATGCCCAAACAGTAATTGTTTTTATGGCTTCACTTAGTCTATAAGAAATTTATTTAAGAACCTTGAAATTGAAATGTGTACTAGAACTAGAATTTAATGAAGAGACAGTAATAACCTGTTCACATAGAAAATTTAGGTGCTTGACATTCTATGTTATTCCTTGACTGGTAGTGATTCTTAGTTCACAAGTTTGAAATTTCCTCTGTGTGTGTGTGTGTGTGTGTGTGTGTGTGTGTGTGTGGCTAATATGAAATGCTCAGCTTCATCTGTTGGGGCAGTTGCAATAGGAGTATTTTTCTTAACACAGAGAAATGAACAGAATGAAAAGGTTCACTGCTGTCTGAAGATAGCTCTTTGTGCACTTCTATAACACACTGAAATCGCATTTTTTCCTCTCACTTTTCCATTTTAGCCCCTGACTTCATTAAAATCAATGTGAAAAAACACTGTACTCACTCTGGCATTCTATGAATTGATGAATAAAAGTGCAGTCCCCGCCACTCTTTGAAAGCAAGTGCTCTAACAAAGAAAGAAACACCTTTAAGGATATAGTATATTGCTGTCTTTGAAATCCAACAGCAAAGGTAGGAAAACTGAAATGCATTAACATGAGTAACTCTGACTAGGACTAATAAAAGCTGAATATATTTCGATACTAAAAGCAGTCATATTTTAGAGTTAAAGGACTGAAAATTATGATTATATAGCCATGAATTTGTATCCTGAATGGTTAGCTTTTAAAGGTGCAGTTTCTATCCAAAGAGCTCAAAAAGCCACCCAAATATATTCCTTTAAAATGTTTCTCTCTCTCTTAAAAAGTTTCTCTCCACTCACCCCACGCCCCAAAAAAGAAAGAAAAAGATAAAATGCTTCTCCCAGATGAGTGTGGTGAGTGGTACACATCTGTAATCCTAGAATTTTTGGAAGCTGAGGCAATATTCCAAGTTTGAGCCCAGCCTGGGCAACTGAGTGACTCAGTGAGATCCTGTCTCAAACAAAAAAAAAATAAAACAAAACACACAAACAAATACACAAACTCAAAAGACCCCGTCTGCATGGGGATGTAGCTCAGTGTGAAGGCCCTGGGTTCAGCACCACTATCACGACAAAAGAAAAAAAAAAAAAGTTTCTTTCATATTTAAAATACATTTTCCTTCCTGAGTCATGAGAGCTTAACACGTACTCCTAAATAATTCTAAAATTTTATATTTGTTATTACTAAGTTAATCTTCAAATATATATGCCCTACCAGTCCCTCTACAAAGCTACTTAACAACTAAAAGGTAAAAACTTTATGAACACTATAGAGTAACTCCTTAAAACTTTGAAGAAATTGATGAAATACTTAATTTTACCTTTACTTTCATAAATAATCTTCCCTATTGAGTACTTTAGTGTATACCTCTTATGATTAAAATGGTCAATGTTTATTTCTGCCCAAGTGATTAAAGTACGTGTGTGTACATTTAAAGTACGAGCTTCATAAATAGCTTTTCTCAAGTCAAACAGAATTTGGTATTGTTGAAAAAGAAGAAAGATGGCAACAACCAAAATTTAACAGTGGTTTAATAAGTTTCAACCTTTTTCTACCAATACTTTTATTTTCATTGCTTCTGAATCTGGATAATATTCTTCATTACATATTCATATCTTTCAAAATTACCAGATAGATTTTAGAACCGTATTAGAAATACATTTCAACGTGATAACCATCTAGAAGGCATAAAAGCACTGGAACTGGTGAAAGAGCACACAGGAGCTGGCACTGTTCTCACTCTAAAACCCACTTTTTCTCTTCTCCCTGTCAACCTGCCCCACCTTTAAAATTATCTCAACTTTGTGCAAGATGTAGACACTATCTAGTCTGATAGTATCTCATTCTCTCCTGATATCCTTCTTGTTAACTGCCTTCTTCACCTCTATTCTCAAATTTATCATCATCTTTTAGCTAGCTGTAGGGTGTGCAGAGCCTCTACCTTACAGTCACTATCAGTGGAAGACAAAAACATGAAATAAGACTGATACACCTCATGTCTGGGAGCAGTGAACACATTACATACTTAGATACAACACAGCATTTTCTTTAAAATGCTAACTCCAACAGGAAAATGCTAACTTCAACAGAAATTTGAAATTACAAAACTTTAGATAAACAGAATTTGGGCAAAAGGGGCCAATTAAAGCAAAACAGAAACCCTCAGTAGAAAAGTAACTGTCAAGATAAAAAATTATTTTACACAAAATCTATCTAAGGGATGATATTTTCAAAATTCAAACTATATAGCATCATGTTAAATGTGAAAACTCATTTGGAATCATATTTTAACATAACTAAAGGACTGTTTGAAACTTATCTGAAATCAAATTCTAGACCAGAAGGGATATAGCTCAGTGGGACAGCATCTCCCTGGCAAGAGCAAGGTCCTGAGTTCAAGTCCCGGTACAAAACAAAAAAAGTAGGATTTAAGAGGTTCCTCAAACAAATTTCAGACCAGTATCAAAGGACTTTAAATGACATTTATTGAAACATGTTATCTATGCACCACTTACCAAACTGAAAAAAACCTGCTTTCCATCCTAATTTTAGTATGTCTACAGTGAAGTCTTTAGTATACTGGTTTAGATAAAACCTAATGTTAGCTGGGTGTGGTGGCACATGCCTATAATCCCAGTGCTTGGGAGGCTGAGGCAGGAGGACTGCTATGAGTTCCAGACCAGCTTGGGCTACAAAGTGAGTTCAAAGTCAGTCTGAACTGCATAATGAAACCCTGTCTCAAAAAGGCAAAAAACCCCTCAAAGTTAATGTAAATTCATATAAGAGAAGTGCTTTACCCATAGTATAAATGAAAGATTTGGATCACGATACTCAGGACTTTATCACTTGATTTCAGACCTGTGGAAATTAATTCTGCTCAAAACACAAAAGATTCATGCCACTGACAATCCAAAAGAAACTGGATATTTACTGGAAGAAAGACGGGTGTCCATGACAATGCATATGATTTATATATGTGAGCTTCCTATGGATTTTTATTTTTTTTAAGCTATGCTATCTGATACTATACCTTTTAGTCACATGGGCTATTGAACTCCTCACATGTGGCTAGTCTGAACTGAGATATGCTATACACATCAAACAAATGATTTCAAATACTCAGTAAAAAAAAAAAAGTAATGTGAGCTGGTTACAGTGGCAACAGGTCTGTAATCCCAGCAACTTGGGAGGTAGAAGCAAAAGGATAATGAGTTCAAGGCCAACTGGACTATAAATATAGTGAGGCCCTGCTTCAACAATAAAAAACCAACGTGAAATGTTTCATTAATAACCTTTTACATGTTATATTTTTGATATTTTGGATAAATAAAATACATTACTAAAATGTTTTATCTGTTTCCTTTTATACTTTTATTGTGGTTACCAGAAAATTTTAAATTACACATGTGGCTTTCATTGTATTTCCTTTGGAGAGCACTATTCCATACTCTCTTATATTCAAATTGTGCTTATTAAGACACAAAATTTACAGCACAAAATCTGTGTTTTTAAAGCTACATTATATTTAAGTAATTTTGAAAATTACTTCCATTTCACTAGTGGAAGTATTAATCTAAAAATCTCCAGATATTTTTGAAATATTGTTATAACTATACTTTGTTTTCTCTTTACTAAATAATTTCAGTTTAAAAGTCATATAATAGTATGTCTATGGAGTTTAAAATACTTACTAATTGGTTTGTTATTATATTACAAGTGATTCAGAATGGAGTAAGTGACCTATCTTATTCCAAAGTTCAGTCTGTAACTAAATCTGGTATAATGAAGTTTTTGTGTATATCTAGAAATTCACTTAGTTTCTTTTAAAATAGTCTATTAGCTAATCTCACACTACTCAAATTATCACCACCAAAACAACAAATACACTAACAAGGGAATAATAATTATAGCAAGGAGTTACCTTAAGTATCTAAAATATCTTACTTAATCTTAAATTAAGGAATCCATAACTATTCTACAATATGAAAATAGTCTACTATTCTCCTACATTGATTGGAACTAGAAAAATTTTACCAGTAACTGACAACTCTAAACAGTAAAAAAAAAGGTTCTATGTATATAAAAGGATTCTCTTAACTGAAGGAACAGGTTTTCAGCTTGGATCAACACTACTAATAAGAGACAGACAGTCAAGTCAAGAGAATAATAGATTTCATTAAAAAATATATATGCCAGAAACAGAAAGGCAAAAAACCCCAGAAAATATAAAATCATTTAAGGAAGATAAATTTTTAGAAGACAAAGATTAATTCACTTTACATAAATTTGCTAAACAAATTTTAATGAATAGCAACTAATAACTTTGGTACAATGAATATAAACTACACCTTTAAAAATTCTCAAACTGAAACTCTATGAAATTGGGAATTAAAAAAAATCAATGTATTGTATAAAACATGCATACAAATGTCAGACAGCAATGTGCTAGGTCTTGAGCTTACAGCTTACATACATATGTTTCCTAAGTCCATTTTGCCAGTTCTTCATTAAAAGCTAGCCAAACAAAAACAACACAAACCACCTCTCCAATTCTACCATTTTTATTGCTGTCCAGGAACTAAAAAGATCTCCCCTGATACACAGAAAAAATATTTAATAGGAAGTTGTTATTGACCCTGATAGCCCTCTTTAATTTCTGTATAAAAACTGTGATGTGTACAGAGATCAATATATACAGATAACAATTTTATTTCCTTGGAACTCCAAGCACCTAGCACAGGATCTAGCACATTGTTGGTGTTCAATTAATGCTGGATGAATGGTGTCACAGGTCAACAGCAATATTCAAGACTAAAGGATTATAGAAGTCACTCAGTAAAAAGCCCTTCATATAGTAATGAACACCAATACACAGCAGCTACAAGCTTTTAGTAAGAGAACCTATGCTATCAAGAAAGGGTCACTGAATCAACAACTAATAAAAGGTTTTTCTGATGTCAGAAATGACTGTTTTTGGTTAATGATGGATAAAGATAGTTTCTCTGACATGTCCAAGGGCTCAATGGTCTTATTTTTCTTTTTTTGTCTTTTTGAGACAGGGTCTCGCTATGCAGTTCAGGCTGGCCTTGAGCTCACTTTGTAGCCAGGCTGGCCTAGAACCCAGCTCAATGGTCTGTTAAATGAACTCATATATTAAAAATAGGGGTCTAGCAGGGTGTGGTGGTGCATGCCTGTAATCCTAACACTTGGGAGGCTGAGACAGGAAGATTGCCAGGAGTTTCAAGGCCAGCCTGCACTACACAGGGAAAGCCCACCTCAAAACAAAAATGGGATCTGGAACCAGAGTTTTTTTTTTTTTTTTCCAGTACCAGGAATTGAACTCATGACCTTGCGCTTGCCAAGCAGGTGCTGTGCGCTGAGCTAAATCCCTAGCCGCCCCCCCACTTTTTTTTGTCTTTTTGAGACAGGGTCTTGCTATGCAGTTCAGGCTGACCTTGAGCTCACTTTGTAGCCCAGGCTGGCCTTGAACTCCCAAAGATCCTCCTGCCTCAGCCTTCCGAGTGCTGGGATTAAAGGGGTGCGCCACCATGCCCAGCTCCTGGAACCAGAGCTTGATAAAAAAAAAATGTTAACATAGCTTATATACGAGTGGGAGAGAAAGAGCTATACTATATAAGCCACTGCTAACAATGAACTTTATCCTTTTTTATTTGAGGAACTGAAATTTCTATATAAATAGGATATCTAAGAATAGGTCAGAGCATCTACTTGTATCTTAGAAAATAAAGGGAAACCTGATTTTAGTTGTTTGGTGTTTTTGTGGTACTGAAGATTGAACTCATGGCCTTTCACATTTTAGGCAAGCACTCTGCCACTGAGTTCCAGCTCCAGCCTAGGAAGCCTAATTTTAAAAGATAAAATTCAGCAGTCTCTGAACAGTACACTTTTTATTCTGAACACTTAAAACCTTAATATCCTGAGCTCCCTAACCTAATCAAATAGTAAAAGGATATCATGAAAGGAAAATATTTAAGTTTTTTACACTACCTTTTTCTGTGCTCCCATTTATTTTAGGTAAGAAGTCATCAACTTGTATCCCTAGGATTAAGACAGTGTATCATTGCCTGATCAAAGAAAGTATTACTTTAAAATAGGTGTCAAGCACAGCCAGGGCATTTTCTATTCCTGTTCATAGTAACTTTGTACTGAACACTTTATTTTTACAAGAAAAGTTCAACTTGCCATTTCCTATGACACATTCAAGCTTAGACGTTTTCCAATGAACTGAATGAGATAAAAAATCTTACTGTCCATGGAGTTAAGCAGAAAAATATTTCAGATGCAGAAATTTCATTCATCTCAAGGACTGAACAATGGTGCCCACTAGTGGCAATCAAGTATAGTTTAAAGGGAAATTTTCTAAGAATGTAGCATTTTGTACCTAATCTATAAAACACACTTAAAAAAATAAGTACCCAATGTGCAATAGTAAACAAGGTAAAAAAATTGAATGATTAAACTCAGCTTCAAGTAAGAAATGTGGATGACACCTACCTAAGGTGCTGCATTCTTTAAGAGTTTTCTCCTGAAGATGTTCTAACCGTACTGTAAATAAAATTCCAAGAAAAAGATATTTCACAGACAAAAAGAAAAAAATAATCTAGTCTAACGAATTTCTGAATTAGCTAACTTACCTTGTAAAGCCGTTAGCCTCTCATTGGTGAAGTCATTATCAGCTTGCAAAGCTTCTATTTTTGCCTGGAGCTCCTGTTCTTTTTCTTCCATTTCATCTATTTTATGTTGTAATTCTTTCTTCTCAGCTTGTCCCTTCTGTTGGATTTCCTCTTGTCTTCCTTCTGCTACCTGGTGAGGATTCAGTTACTAAATAAAGTTACTTAATAAAGAAGATTCAGTTACTTCATAAAACCTGACCTTGTTTTGAGAGGTTTTAGGCAAGACTGCTTGTTTTTTTTTTTTTTTTATTCACTTAAAATCCCAGCACTCAGGAGGCTGAGGCAGCATGATCTGCGTGAGTTTGAGGCCAGCCTGGGCTATGTAAGTTACAAGATTTTAAAGGGTCAACTAGATATTACCTTACTGTCCGATCTGTCCTTATCCTAAGTGTCCCATCACTACAGGTAACAGCAGCTGAAGCAGAATAAACAGGATCCCACCAGGCTACCGGGAGTAAAAACATTACTCCAAGACTCCTCTGGGCTTGTTTTAGCACTACGTAGCTGGACCATGCCTTTGATATGGCCAAAGAATAAGCAGTTTCAGGTTTAAAGAACTCATCTGAGTATCTTAGGTTTTGTCGATTTTCAACTACTTACTGTTAAAATTTAAAAGACACCTATTGTAAAGCACAGACTACACTGACATCTAGAGGAAATATATCAGCATTTATAGGCTTTCAGTTACTTACGATAATAGAAGTTGGGGCTAAAAATGATACAAACACCTTATTTTCGCTATAAATGTCAACCATTACCAGTTTTTTTTTTTCCAGGACTGGGGACTGAACCCAGAGCTTTTACACTGAACTATATCTCCAGCCTTTTTTTTTTGTTTTTAAGACAGGATCTTACTAAGTCACTAAGTTGCCCAGACTGGGCTTGAAATTGGGATCTTCCTTCCGCAGCCTCTGAGAGTTTTAGGATTACAGGTGTGCACCACCACACCTGGCTCATTACATTTTACATAAACAATCACCAAGCAACACCTAAACTTTTTAAATGCCATTTTTTATTAGTACACATTAGTTATACAGAATAGTGGCTTTCACTTTGGCATATCTGTACACGCATATAACATACTTTGATAGTTTTCTCTATAATATGTGGACTACAGTTCCTCGAAGTACAGTGAGGACTGGTATAGCTGGATCAAATGACAACTCTACTTTTAGTTTTTTTGGGAACCTCCACACTGACTTCTATAGTGGCTGTACTAATTTACATCCCCACTCACAGTGACTAAGTCCTACCCAATTCTTGCCAACAGTCGTTCATTCACTCATCCATGCACGCATTCACTTATGCAGTGGTGCCCTTCATCTTACCCTCTGCTTCCTTTTTGGTACAGGGAACTGAACCTAAAGCCTAAAGCCTTAGCACTGAACTACATCCCCAGTCTATTTTATCTTGAGTCTCGCTATGTTGCCCAGCCTGGGCTCCCTGATGGCTGAAGATGCTGAACATCTTTCTCTTTATTTATTGACCATTTGTACTTTAGAAAAGTGCCTATTCATTTCATTTGTCCATTTATTGGTTGGATTATTTGTTTCCTTCATTTTAAGTTTTTTGAGTTCTTTATATATTCTGGATATTATCCTCTATTAGAAAAGTAGCTAGCAAAGGTTTTCTCCTGTTCTGTTGGCTATCTCTTCACTCTGTTGTTTCCTTTGCTGTGCAGAAGCATTTTAATTGTGGTAGTCTCATTTGTTGGTTTTTGCTATCAGAGTCCTATTCATGAAGTCTCTGCCTATGCCAATGGTTTTAAGTGTCTCCTTATGTTTTTCTCTAGCAGTTCCAAACTTTTAGGTCTTATACTTACCTTTTTGATTCATTTTGAATTGATTTTGTTTGTTTGTTTTGAGACAGGTCACACTATATAGACCAGGCTGGCTTCAAACTCATAGCGATTCTCCTGCCTCAGCCTCCTGAGTATTGGGATTATACGCATGAGCTGTTTCCATTTTTTCTTTTGCCTTCTTCCTTTCCCCCTCTCCCCTCCTTAGTTCCCCTTCCCATTTGAACATTTTCTTCACGATATTATATATTTTGAACGTTTTCTAATAGATATTATACATTTGGTCCTCATTTACACCTGAAGTTTCTCACACCAGAAAATGTGAGAAACTTAAAGTGTAAATAAGGACCAAAATGTATAATATCTATTAGAAAATGTTCAAAATGTATAATATCTTGAACATGTATAATATCTTGATTTCTTTCACTTAGGAATATGGTCTCACAGTCCATCCATTTACCTAGAAATGTCTCAAGTTTATCCTTATTTATGGCTGAGCAGTACTCCATTGTATTAAAAAATCCCATTGAATTCATGATTCCTTTGTCAAAAATCAGATAGCTACAGTTGTGTTAGTTTGTTCCTCTATCCACTGTTCTGTTCTGTTGGTCTACATCTCTACGTTTGATTTTTTTTTTTTGTCTTTTTGACACAGGGTCTTGCTATGCAGTTCAGGTTGGCCCTGAGCTCACTTTGTAGCCCAGGCTGGACTCAACCCTCCTGCCTCAGCCCCCCAAGTGCTGGGCTTACAGATATGCACCACCGTGCCTGGCTCTATGTTTAAGTGATTCACTGATTGATTTTTTTTTTACTTTTTTTTTTTTTTAAGATAGGGTCTTACTATGTAGTTCATGGTGGCCTTGAACTCACTATGTGGCCCAGGCTGGCCTTGAACTTGCAGTGATCCTCCCTCAGCCTCCTGAATGTGTGCGTGCACAACTATACCTGGCGTATATCTGTATGTTTATACTAATACCATAATTTTTTTTGTTACTATGCCTTTGTAATATATTTTGATCAGGGATTGTGACACCTGTAGCAAGCAATACCCAAACTTTTACACTGCCCAGTGTGTTGGGGACAATTACCTTAACATACTGTCAGGCCGAATAAACACATACCTTTAATTTATCAGATAAATCTTTAATCTCATTAACAGCTCCATTGTATTTATTGGCTAATTCTCTTAATTCTTCCTGAGTCCGTTCATTCATCTCTTTCAGGTGGGTACATTCATCTTCAGTGTTACTGAGACTTCGCTGAAATGCAAGTTCATAGGCAACTTATTCAGAATAAAGGCACATTCATTATTTAGAATTCCTTCAAAGTGTATTTCAGAAAAATTTAATTTTATGTCTATTCTGAATCAGTATCTACCCTGGACTTTATACAAAGCTGAGCTAAATAATGTAAGACCTTTACTTCAGGTACATACTAAAACATAACCAAAAATAAATAGTTCAGGAGGGAGCGAGGCAGGAAGAGAAAGCTACTTTTACATAATTGTACTTCTAAAAGATTAATAGGCGTGGCTTAGTCTTCAAAATATTATAAGCCTATTTTTTCTTTAAGATCAGGTCTAAATTGCCCAAACTAGCTGCAAGTTGTGATCTTCCTGCCTCAGCCTGCCAAGTACTTAGGATTACTGGTGTGCACCACTGAGCCCAGTTTAAATCTATCAGTTAATTCTTAAAGTAGGTTTATGCAGTAGTTGCATTTCCTTTGTGTCAAACAATGAATGAGGCACTATGTGATAAGGCCATTACAGAAATATCATGGTATTAAGGATATGTTTACTATTTAGTCTAGGATGGACATTAATTTTTGTGTTCATTTTGCAGTGGTTCAAAGGGGTGACTCATATTGGTTTTTTGTTTTTTTTTTTAAAGCAACGAGAATTAATCTGTCTCCTCTCCCCCGACCCCTTATCTCCCTTGTAACAGCAGCCGAAACCAGGGCTCTGCCAGGCATGTGCTCGGCCACTGAGCCAGCCCTCAGTCTCAGGAACCACACTGTGACTGTTCCTAAGGGGCCTGGAAAGGGTCTTGGGGTCTTCTGCTTCAAATTCCCTTTTTCCTTGCATTTCCAAAGTAAAAGACAACTTAGATTTACTCTCCGGAGGGTGGTAAAATAGGAACGTGTAGTCTAAGTTCCCACTGTACAGTAAGTACCCTTGACTAGGAAGAAGAAAAGGAAGGGGGTGACAGAAGGAAACAAAGAAAGAAAGGAAGGAAGCAAGGAGCCAGGTATAGCACTATGTTTATAATCCCAGCTACTCAGGAAGCTAAGGCAGGAGGATCACAAGTTTGAGCCCAGCCTGGGCAACTTAGCAGAACTCTGTCTCGAAATAAAATAAAAAGGGTTAGTGGTAGAACACAAACATACCATGTATGAAGCCCTGGGTTCAATCCCCATATGGGGAGGGGGTTGTGACAAGAGATCAGGTCCCTGGCACACATCATGGTCCATTATATAAAGGCTGAATGCCAGGGGTCAAACAATACAATTCCCTGACTAGGCTTTTATTTTCTCAGTCACTGATTTGGGGCCATAAGCACCAGAACACAGATGGTTATGTCAGGAATTCTTACCAATGAAAGCAGCATACCTGTTCCTTTTTATCAGCCCAACAGAAAATATTTCTTAGCTATATAATAATAACTAAATGTAAAGTATCCTGGAATATGTGAAATTTTCAAAAAATCATACTTTTTTTTTTTTGAGACAGGGTCTTGCTATGTAGTCCAGGCTGGCTATGAACTCACTATGTAGCCCAGGTTGGCCTCGAACTCGTAGCAATCCTCCTGCCTCAGGCCTCCTGGGTGCTGGGATTACAGGTGTGTGCCACCACAACCTGCTAAGAATAACACTATTATTTAGTATTTTTAAAGTGAAATACCTCAACTTCTGAAAGTTTTCTAACCACTTCTATTTTCTCCTGAAGAACCCGCCTCAGGGACTCTTTGGCTGTTGTCTCATAGTTGTGTTTATCCTCCTGTAATGCTATAAGTTCCTTCCGTAAACTATCTTCTGTTTGATTCTAAAATAAAACATATTTATAATTACAGTCAAGTTTTTTTTAAAAGCTTCCTATCATTTAAAATTAAATCATAATGCTTTTGAAATTATATGTTAAGGTACCTTTAAACACAAATGATAGTGGTCCTATATTAACTGAAGCTATATTTTAAAAATACATCAATAAATTATACCTTTTTCTAATGATATTAATTCTACTTCTAACAGAAAAAAATTCAAAGGCAATTGAGAACTTCTCTCAAATACATAAAATTAATTATATGTGTTATATTCTCTGCAAGCCACCATATTTACTTTTGTGGTAAAACATAATCAATTATCTTTTAACACATCAAGCATTTTAAATCATAGTTTAAAAAGTGGACTCCATATCTGGGACAAGAAATATGCAAAATGATCTTGGAATATCCTCTTTAGTATGAGAACAGGAAGCTGTCAAAGTCTGCTATAGTTCTACAAAAAGAGCTGCCCTAAAGAGGTTCACCTACACTAAAAAATGGGATAATTTGATTATCAATAAGGAAAACAGTACAATAGATTGAAACACATCAAATATGTTTCAATCTATGTGGGTCATTCTTTGGTGAATAAAAAGAAACCACTCATTATTTTGAAATCCAGTAAATAAGGGAAGAAAACCACCTGCCTTGCTTTTCTTATGGAAAATGTAACCAGGGTACCCAAATGGTTAATAAGCAAAAACTTTTCTTTAGAGAAGCAATCCAGCTAAATAAATGAAGCAACAATAGAATTACATCACCATTTTTATAACTTTTAATGAAATAATGGACCTAGTTTTAAGAATCACCAATGACATAAAATCCCAAAAAGGACACACATTATGTTGCCTTTTGCTGAAAGAACACAGTATCACTCATTAAGTGTTGATGGCTACAAAATAATGACTCAGTTTCTTCAGTAAGTACCACTTGCAACAGAAAAAATAGACTTGTACATGGGCATTCAATATAGAATTCTTTCCACTTACAGGTATACATAGAGTTTCTCTTCACAACAGATTTAAAAGAACAGTGAAAATGTACAAAATTTTAGCATATACTCGAAATGACAGTCAAAGAAATGAAACTACACAAAAAACCCACGCATTCTTCTTTATGTGCTTGAGATTACATACTTTGGAGCATGCCTGTAATTGGTTTCCCATAACTTCTAACCGTGATAAGAGTCTATCTTCATCTATTAAAGCCTGTTGAGAAAAAGAAACCAAGTATAAATAAAACCCCAGAGCAATTAAAAATGCATACATCACAAAGGTTCTACTGGCAACAACAATGGAAAGAATGACCAATGCTGGCATTTGGGAGTACTGTGGCTACTTCCCCAGCTTGGCTGGGGCTGGCATGAGTGGCCACACCCCAGCTGTTAGCATCCCTGTCTGTCTCTCACTTGCTGCATCCCTCCTCCTCCTCAACATCCTCCCCTCTACTCTTCCCCACATGCCATGTGCCTGCATTCCTTGCACCTTTCCAAATCCTGGGGCAGGGGTGTGTGCGTGGATGGATGGAGGACTCATTAAGAAACATGGTCACCATTTCTGTTTTATTTTTTTTTTATTTTTAATTTTTTTTGTTTTTTTTTTCCCAGTACGGGGAATCGAACTCACGACCTTGCACTTGCCCGCTGAGCTAAATCCCCAGCCCCACCACTTCTGTTTTAAAACAAACAAGCAAACAAAAAACCTGACCAACATCCACTGTAAAATGCTAACTTCAGCATCTGTTCTTTAGTTAGAAAACATTGCCTTTGCTAAAAATTTTAGTTTTAGTTCATTCAACACATAAGGAATGTTAAACTTTTAAATGCTTCCTGAATATAAAGGCAATGGGAATACCTGCCAACTGGTATCTGAAGCCTCTTGGGTGATGGCCAGTAGCCTCTGAAGCGTGGCTAACTTCTGTTCCAACATCTGTTCCCGATGTAAGGCCTCCTATTCTTACAAATCACAAAAGAGATTGTAATAAACTCAGAATGATTCCTTTGAAGCGTAGTCAATTCTCAGTGCACTGTGAATATACTCTCATATTACATCCCCCTTGATGTGTTTCAAGGTATTTCAAACTTGATAATCCTTTTAAATATATATGCCACATCATTTTAGGCTCATCTGTTGGGCTTTTTCTAGAGTTACTCTAGCTGTAGCTTCCTCTGAGACAGAAAATAAGTCATGTGTTTTGTTTTTCTTTTTACCAATAACTTTAGGATTGCATTATATATATATACACACATGCCCATATATAAAATATGATTGTATCTCAGAACAAACTCATTCCAAAGTAAGACAAAGTAATCTAGTCAGTATCAAAGATACTTTATAATGGCTTATCTACACAGTATGGTATCTAAAATATATGTAAGTATACATATACTTACATGTATCACTATTCTGATCCTTTCCCTGACTGTACGTCATTAGCAGCAGTTAATATGCCCCAAATAACTAGAAGTCCATCAAATACTGATTCAATGTAGTGGAGGGGTCAAAGAGTTATATATGGCAGCTCCAAAGTAATATTTTACAGAGAAAGCCACTGGAAAGCAAAATCTGACCTCTAGGTGACTTGTGCATATTCAGTATCTGTTAATAGGGGCTCCTTCACCGCGAGTCACAGTGACATTTCATAGTGTTTGTGGCTTTGGCACATTTTCACCTTTTTCCTGCCATTACCCAAAGAACACTTACTACCCTACTATCTTTGAGTCACTTCAGCAGATAAGTATATACCTCAAAGATAGTACCTGAGGTTTAAAGCTTGAATTTATTACCTATCCTTAATAAATAACGATTAGGGAAAATCTAGTCTAATTAGAAGTATATACCGTGTTTTAAAAGAACTCAAAAAGGCAGGTTAAGGAAGCCTATGAAACCCATATCATCTCAGAGTCCATATTTTTAAACACCACTGCACTTGGTGTCCACATTTTTAAAAGCTTTCATTTGAAAGAGACTATTTACCAGGTCTATTTTAAGCTCCTAAAAGATTCCTAATATACAGGAAATTACACAAATGCAAAACGTTTTACTGAAAAACAAAACCACCAACCAACCGTATTTTTAAAACCCACCTCCACTAGATGGTGCAATTTCACTTCTTGAATTTCAATTCAATTAGCTTCTTAACAATACAAACCATGTTTTAACAAATGCAGCACCTCCAGAAATGGTCTTTTATTAGTTTTAAAGCATGAAATGCATGTAGTCCAGCTTTTATCCAAACGGTTCACAATTTACATTAGAACTTTAACAATTCAATAAGCATGTATACAGATAAGACTGCGGTGTAAGTTCTCTCAAAGTCAGAATAATATATAGACTCAAAGAATTGACAAGAAAGTTGAAGGGATAAGATTTGTAATTTACTACGATGAAAATAATCTATAAAGCCTTGGACAAATTATTTAACCTATCTAGGGCCCATATTTCTCATATAAAAAATGAAGTACAGACCTAATCTCAGTTTTCTTCCACTTCTTAAGAGAATCCTAGGTCAATTAATGTGCCTTCTTTTGAATGGCAGATGACTACTGAGGTAATGCTATTGCTCAATGCAACCCATTTCTTAAATGAAGAAAATGAGGCTCAAACATTTTAAACAACTTTTTCAGGAGATCCAATCCAGGGAATTCTGGCTAATGCCCATGCTCATAAATAATCTATTAAGGACAAATGTGCAAAATTGTTTTCTATGTACCAGTATGCTATGCCTGTTGGAAGATAAGATATAAATTAATGCAGTGATTATTTTCTGTTCATTTTCATGGAAGTGTAAATTCTTTTTTGTTCCCTTTTTTTTTGGTGTTTTTGAGACAGGGTCTCACTATGCAGTTCAGGCTGGCCTTGAGTTCACTTTGTAGCCCAGGCTAGTCTCGAACTCGCAACAATCCGCCTGCCTCAGCCTCTGAAGTGCTGGGATTACAGGCATGCACCACCACACCTGGTTTGAAGTGTAAATTCTTAATTAAAGTGGAAGTGCTCTCAGTGATTGATTCTCCAGCCCAAATCTATGTAAGCTACGGGAAAAAATTACACTTGTTTGCTTTTCTATAGCACTTTAAATATAGAATTAACTGCTTTTGGAGCCCAATCCAAGTATCTGCTCTATTGGGAAATTTTTCTATGGATCCAGTAGCACAGTATAGAAGAAACTCAGGTTTGACTATTAAATCAATGAAAACTCAGACTAGGTTCAAATCCCAGCTCTATCACTTATTAGATATGTGATACTGTATAAATTATTAAATTTTTCTGCCTTTCAATTACTCCACCTGTAAAAGTAGAACTAAAATATGTACTAAAGTATGGAACTATTACAAAGATTAAATGAATTAATACAGGTAAAGTGCTACAATAAAGCTTGGTCTACAGTAAGTGCTGTACAATTATATGCTATTAATATTAAGCAACCAAGGCCAGGCATGGTGGTGCACGCCTATAATCCCAGCACTCAGGATGCTGCGGTAGGACAATTGCTGTAAGTTTGAGGCCAGCCTGGACTATACAGCAAGACTCTGTCTCAAAAGAAAAAAAAAATTTAGCAACCCAAATCATCCCTGTTTAATTTCATTTGAAAGTCATCTACAGATTAAGAACTACTTTAGAATATCATTTTGGAAGAAAAAATTTTTCTTGTACAGAAGTTTGCTTTCTCTAGATTTAAAAATCCTGGCCTTTTTTTTAAATTCATAGGATCTATTTTTAATCCTTTGCTCTTCTTTGAAAAGGTATTTATTTTCAACTTGTATGCAGCCATTTATATATATGTCCTATATTTGTGAACTGGCAAAATAAAACTAAGTAGTTTAATTCTACTCTTTAAAGACTAAGAATTCTCAAGATCTACTTTTACCTGTAGATACTGAGAAAGCTGGAATAATTCCTGAGAGTACATACTTGGAGTGTTAGCAGCAACCTAGAAGTAAAATGACAGTTTTAACAGTAACAGAAAACATTTTACAGAAAACATTAAAGAGAAACCAATTCCTTCAAGTGTCTATTTACTTAAATGTGCTGATAAAAATTATTTTTAAAATTAATCATTTTCTCCAGTTCTCAAATTATTTTTGTTATATGTTTAGAATTTATAAATGGCATTATGCTGATAAATATGAAATTTATGTATGTAGGTATGTATGTCTTTTTGAGACAGGTCTCGCTATGCAGTTCAAGCTGGCCTTGAGCTCACTTTGTAGCCCAGGCTGGTCTTGAACTCACAACGATCCTCTTGTCTCAGCCCCCTGAGTGCTGGGATTACAAGTGTGCGCCAACACGCCCTGCAAGTATGAAATTTATACTCAGGGTGGCTGAACAAGTGCTACTCATGACAACAGTCCCTGATAAGCCAAATCATAAATTTATACCATAAAGAGAATATAGCCTTTTCTTAATCCACACATAACTCCTAAATCAACAGAGCCACATATTTTACCTTTAAAATTCATCATTAAATAGTTCTTCAATATATCAACAAGTCACAATTCATTTAGAAATAGTATGTTCAAACTGTTATTTTTGTGTGTGTTAGAGGGGGACATAAAATACATAAAATCTCACACTAATGGACAGAGGCAATGAAAATAATTTTGTCTTTTTTCTTTATAAGTACATTTTAATAAAACAACAGAGAATAATGGTGTTTAAACAGCAATAATGATGTCAAACTGCTCAGAACCCTAAAGAAATACTTTTTATAAGGAGTTTCTAAGACTGTAGAACACAGAATGGGGGGGCACACTCAAAAGGTTGCTGTAATATTTACCAAGCTCTCAACACTAATAAGCCCTCTGTGTTAACTTATTAGTGATGTTACATTAGCATTCCTTATTAAGCTCAGGAAGTATATCTTTATTAACATATTCGCTAAAGGAGTTGGCATAATTTCTTTTTTGGCATAATTTTTAAAAATAAGTCGTAAACAAGGTCATTATTTACTTCTGAAAAAATTCTTGGTCTTGCTGAAGTAGATAATTAACCAACTTTTACTCCTAAAAAAGGAATCTAAGAGACAACTTCAGTTTCTTTTTTTTTTTGGTTTTTCTCCGGTACCAGGAACCGAACTCACGACCTTGCGCTTGCCAGGCAGGTGCTTTGGTCGCTGAGCTAAATCCCCAGCCCCCGAGACAACTTCAGTTTCAAGCATTCACTTTCATCCAAGTGGAAGAAAAAATATAAAATATTTTCCCTAGCAGTTTAGTTATTATACTAAAGAAAATAATATCCACATTAATGTTAAATGATGCAAAAGATGTTTTGTTTTTAATTTTTCATTTTGCTATTTAGCAATGATACTTCTCTCATTGAATGCACCATTTCTGAACGAAAGAAATATTTTCTTTTGTTCTCACTGCATGAAGTTACTGCAATGTTTCTGATCAGAACATGTTAGACTAATCTTCAAAGATAATAAAAAATAAGATGTATAAGTTTATACTTCCGTGATTTTTCCTTAAATAAGTAAATGTTGAGTGAAATATTTTGGTATAAAGCTTTCACAAATTTCTGGCTAGAACTGTAACTCAGAATAAAAAGTAATGCTAACACTCCCCTTACCTTTCTGGGTAGGCACAAAACAGGTTTATACAGATAATAGTTTACTTGAAATAACAAAGGCTTTTTCTGAAGAAACATCCATCCTAAATTCTCTAAATAATGGAGTTAAAATATTGAATTAACTAGATAGGTATACATGCTCTGTTTTATTTACAAAAGAGAAGTTTCTGAATAAAGCATATTAAAAATAAATACTTTCAGAGCAATATAACTGAGTTTGGAAAATAATAATCATTAGCAACTTACTTTGTCAACAGGACTTGGTAATGGAGCATGGATGACACTGAAAAGTAAAGTTTAGAATTTTTATCTAATTTCCTGACAACAGGGGAAATGGTGTGACAGTACCAGAATATCTTAACCACAAAACTGATATATTTCTTTATATAATTAAAATAATGTAAATTTTAATATTTTCATAAATCTATTAAATTCTTAGGAAAGAAGTAAATATAAAAAATTTTTAAAACAACAATAAATTTATTTCCTTTTTTCTTTTTTTTTGAGACAGGGTCTCATTACACAGTTCAGGCTGCCCTTGAACTCAACAAGATCCTCCTGCCTCAGACTTCTCTGTGCTGGGATTACAGGTGTGCACCACCATGCCCAACTACAACAATATATTTCTAAACACAAATTTCAAATTCAAAACATAGTGAATGTCCTTTGAGGACCTATTATCTACTAAGGGATATAATGAATTCCTTGATTATATGTGTTTTTTTTTTTTTTTTTTTGTTTCAGGCTGGCCTTGAGCTCACTTTGTACCCCAGGCTGGTCTTGAATCAGGATCACAACGATCCTCCTGCCTCTCAGCCTCCTGAGGATTGTAAGTGTTTCTATACAGAAAAATACACTCTTTAAATAACCCATATTCAAATTTGTAATACACAAATTCCTTTAAAATTAAACATTTCTATATAGAAAGCCTTAAAAAAAAAAAGTTCAAATGGAAAGAAAAGCTACAACATGGAACTTGTTACAGTAAAAATCTTTCTTTTTGTTTTGTTTTTCTTCCGGTACCAGGAATTGAACTCACGACCTTGTGCTTGCCAGGCAGGCGCTGTGCCGCTCAGCTAAATCCCCAGCCCCAGTAAAAATCTTTAGCTGATCAAAACAGTAGGAACTGTTCGCCACCCAGCCACCTCAGAAGCAAACTTTATCAGTGATGGTGAAACTTCTAGAACTTTCAAGGATATAAACAGCCTACTGTGGCACACGTAGCATACGTTCACCACTCCTGGCTTAGGCATATCACTTTAAAACAAAGTATTAATAGTGCATAAATTAGTACTAGTCTTTTGGGCCTGATAAAGAACTACTCACAGGTAACACAGAGTTTATTTATTTATTTTTTTCGAGAGTTTAATATGCAGGCTCAGAAACTATACTCACTGGGCCCAAATTCTGGCTCTACTTACCAGTTGAAAGGCCAAGTGCTGAAGTAAGATAGTTCTCAGTTTCCTCATCCATAAAATGGACATAACTATACAACTAGTTTCATACAACTATTTTTAGTAGTAAATGTGTTAATATAAAACCATGTCTAGGATGTAGTAAACAACTGATCACGACCACCACTCCTAAGAGAAGTGAGCAGCTAAGGAAGCTAGGGTCCCTACTTTACAATGCCCTGTAAGATGCTATATTCTATGTTTAAGGCAGGCAGAGGGGACATATAGCAAGGCTGCCACCCACGTCCCCTATTAGTTGCCTATCACTGCACATCTAAGAAGTCACTTCGCATCTTAGAAGCTGATAGCCAGCTTGAATGACTGTAAAGCTCCTAGATTCAACTACTTAATCACACATAAAAGCTGCTGAGAAACTAAGCTGGTACGACTTGAAATGGAATACTGAGTGCTAGCGCCCTCTCCTTTCTGAGCACCAGCAATAACCTGCACAGAGTTCACTGAGCCTCTACAAACCCCTACTACACCCTGATTACACGTCTGTCTCTCAGAACTATGTTCGGTTCACTTCTCAATCCCCAGAGCTTATTATAAGGCCTAACAAAGCTGGGGCCAATAAAGGTCTGAAAATATTCTGTACAACTTTAGTTGTCTTTTTCTACATAAAACTAAAATAGACAAACCTAAATTTATTTTTCCTTGAAAAAATATATATAAAAAATGTGAAGTAAAACAAAGAAATAAGTTAAAATTACCCAATCCTAGTACCCAGAGATAATCATTTTAGGTATATACCCTTTTCTCTCTTTTTCCCCCCGGGTACCAGGAATCGAACTCACGACTTTGCGCTTGCCAGGCAGGCACTGTGCCGCTGAGCTAAATCCCCAGCCCCTACATCCTTTTCTCTACAGATGTACACATGCAGTTTAAATGGAAGCAAATAGTTTTGTTTTTCTCTTTGAGACAGGGTCTCACTATATAGTGCAGGTTGGCCTTGAACTCACTTATGTAGCCCAGGCTAGCCTCAAACTCACAGCGATCCTCCTGCCTTAGCCTCCCAAGTGCTGGGATTACAGGTGTGTGCTGCTGTACTTGGCAGAAGAAATTATTAAAATCCATCTTTCTTAGTGACACAGTACAAAATCCATTTTTATGAAACTCTGGTTAACAAAAGGCTAAAAATCCAGCAATACAGTCCACAAGTGACACATCATTTATATTTTATAAAAATTATTTTGGGTATAGGTGTATTTTGTTTGAATTTATGGAAAAACTCCCTATGTATATAAAAGGTAGAAAAAGAATGTAGAAAATGAAAATTGTCATTTAGGATCATGGTGGGGTGATTACAGAAAATTTTTCTCTGTTTCTCATCATTAGGAAATTATTTGTGTAATACAACCAAAACTCAAAAAGAAAAAAGCTTTTTGAGAAATATCTACTGAAGATCATAAAAGCACGAAATATATAAATGTATTTAAACTCTAGGCATTCAAGCCGTGTAAACTGCTAATAAAAATTAGATTATAATAACAAACAGCCAATGTTTATTTACTTACAATATCAATACTACGCTAAACTTTTTTTTTTTGAGATAGGGTCTTACTACGTAGTTCAGGCTGGCCTTAAATAGCAACAATCCTCTGGCCTCAGCCTCCGAGTGATGGAATTACAGGTGTGCACCAACACAGCTGCCTACTAAGCTAAACTCTTTAAGCACATAATCCTCATAAAACATCTGCTCTATAAATACTCTAATCCTCTTCAGCTTCAAATGAGAAAAGTGAGGCTGAAGAAATGACAACAGATAAAGTAAGAGTGGATCATTGACTTTCAGGTTTTGCTCTTCCTCTGGTTCTACACAACTTTGTGTTCAAACTCATCTTCTTCAGAAAGCCAGTCAGACTATACACAATGAAACTTCCAGCAAAAACTCAAATGATACTAATATTTAACCATATTTTTATAAACAAACAAGAAGAAAACAACAGTAAAGAGTAAAAGGATTAGGGAAACGAAGCCTAAGGACCGAATTCACTGAAACAAACTTCAAAAAATTCCCATGTTCCACTAGATGGTATCTGAGAATTCAGATGACTCCTTATGTAACTGCTCCAAGGTTTTTTTTTCTTTTCTTTTTTTTGAGACAGGATCTCGCTATGCAGTTCAGTCTGGCCTTGAGCTCATTTTGTAGCCCAGGATGGCCTTGAACTTGCAAGGATCCTCCTGCCTCCTGCCTCAGCAATCCTCCTGCTTCAGCCTCCTGAGTGCTGGGATTACAGGCATGCACCACCACGCCTGGAGTATATGGCTATCCTCCAAAGTTTTAACTTCTTGAAAGAAAATTCTCATTACCAAATATAAATATCGAAGTCTTTAAAAAGTCACATAACAGCAGTTGATTAATACTCTATTTCTAAAGCCTTAATCTTTTTTTCAAAACTTTAACTCGACTCATACACTATTACATTGTTTCTAAATTTTACTACAGTATTAATAAATGACAATCTAATACAGGTAATGTTTTAAATTTAAAAGGCTTTAAAATCTTTTCTTTGCTTCAGCTGGTTTTAAAACTAAGAAGTTGGCAGCTTTTAAGTGAAGCACAAAATATATTATTCTAATAAAACAAAGCATAGATTATCACAGTATTGGTAGGACCTCTTGCTGCTTCATCTTTCTTCTCTAGTCACTATACTACTTTTCCTTAAACTCTACGCATTCTGGCATACCTCAAATCATGTCAACTTGCAATAAGAAATAGATTACAATAACAAAAATACCTTTTCAAGGATGAAAATATTAAGTATAAAAACAAGTTTCCAGCAATAAAAAGGTCTTAAGTCTAAAGATTACTCAACTCTGTTCATTTTTTTCTCTTTTTTTGAGACAGGGTCTCGCTATGCTGTTCAGGCTGTCCTTCAGCTCACTTTGTAGTCCACGCTGGTCTTGAATTTGCAGCAATCCTCCTGCCTCAGCTTCCCAGATTGCTGGGGTTACAGACATATGCCACCACACCCAGCTCAACTCCCTTCAATACTTAATAATAATTTGTAAAAAGTACAAGATTAAATGTGCTTATGGCTGGGCATGGTAGCGCATACCTGTAATCCCAGCACTCGGGAGGCTGAGGCAGGAGGATTATCCCAAATTCCAAGCCAGCCTAAGCTACAAAGTGAGCTCAAGGCCAGCCTGTACTGCACAGTGAGACCGTCTTAAAATAGCTCCCCCCCCCCAAAAAAAAAGTACTTATGTTTACATGGTAAAATCTGTATTTTATGAGAGAAATATTTACACTGTTTCATTCCAAATAAAACACTGGGAAAACCTTTCAAAAATTCTCATTAAAATAAGGTATTAACTATATTCGTTTTATGAAACACGTTCTTGCTATATAGACCAGGCTGGCCTCAAACTCATGGCAATTCTCCTGCCTCAGCCTCCTGAGTGCTGAGATTACAGGCATGCCACACTGGCTGGTATTAACTATACTGATTTAAGATCCTGTAAGATTATGACACTGGTATTAACCTCAAATGCAATCACAGACTAATAATTATATCAGATGCAAGTCAAAAGGAACACAGTTACTGTTCATCAGTAACAAATACACCCTAAACGCTGAGAAACAATTGTCTATTCAAATATAAATTGTAAAGGTAGATTTGAAAACAAAATAACCTGTCTCTGATTATTATTATTAATATTAGTAATACTATTTATAAGGTTAGTAAATTATTTATTACCATGGTACTGATGCAAAAAGCAATTTAAACTGGAGTATATTATATTCCAAAAGTACTGTATCAATTTTTTAATATTATTAAAATGATCCTAAAATATTAGCAGTATATTATCATCTAGCATATTATTAACCAAGATAATTAATTCAAAACCTTTACAGCACTAAATAATACTCACTCTGAGCGAAGCCGGGCTTCCATACCATCTGGTAGAAAAAGTTTTATTGTGGAAACAATACACCCATGGGTAACTGGTTAAAACAAACAACATAAAATAACTGTTTAAAAATGTAAAACTTTATACATCTCATAGGTAAGCGTATACTTTATTCTTAAAAGTAACAACTTGTGGGAAAGAAAGTAAATCTACTGGTTTAACAATACTCAGCACCCTGAGAAAACTCATCTCTGTCCATAATGAATCACAGATGCAAGGTAGAATTATAGATAGAACTGCACTATATTAACAGTCAACAAAGGCAGCTGCATATGTAGAAATACAATTGAGGAAGAGAAACGCACTTTTACCCCTATCTACTGACATCAAACCTAGTTCTACTCTTCTTTAAAATATAGTATAGTCCTTATTCCTAGTTCTTTGGTTCCCATACTATCCCCCAATCACGCCTCAAAAATGCATGTCATGTAATTTAGGGTACAGCTTTTCTATTCCCCATTTTATGAGCAAGAAAACCAAGACTTCAGACAAGTGAAAGTGCTATAATGCCCTGCTAGTAAGTGTGAGAGTTGCCTGCTAGAACTCATATGGGAGCTTCTTCAGTTCAAATTTTTTCTTTTTGATAGTTTCTTCTTCCATTTGCTACATATTGTCATAACATCACAGCTGTCACTCTGTAGACAAAAACTTCTATTATTGTTCACACTTCCTCCTTTTCTTACTAAAGATTTTAGGAGACAAAACTCCCCAAATGTGGTGCTTGTACAGAGCTGCTCTGTGAGTTTTATTCAAAAAAACTTTTTTCTGGATTAAAGATTAATTGTTTTATTTTTCTATTCTTCAGACATTGCATCCTTCAAGATCTAGTGAATATATTTATTTAGTTCACTGAATTCTAAATAAAAGGTAATGCCAATTGATGAGAAATATTATATAAAGATTAGAGGAGTGTTGTTTGTTAACTATATGCATTTGTCAAAACTCATACTTTAATAAAACTGAGTTTTAAGAATGCATTTTGGGGTATGGGGGCAAAAAAAAAAAGTGCTTTTGGGGATAACATTGAGTATTCAGGCCATAATATCAAGATGATATTATAAACATGAAGTAATATGAATGTCATCTAGAGCTATACACATTACACTCAAGAAATTTAGCAGTTTGTTCAATATTAATTTTCATTAAATAACTGATTATATGGAAAATGCAAACACAGATCAAGAACTGTCTACTAGATGGTCTTCTAAACTGCCTGCCACGGCAGTCACTGTCATGAACCATTTGGCTCCTTCCTGCGTCTGGCTTCATTCTCCATCCTGCTACCATAATAGGTCTCCTACACTAAGCCAAGATACCTGTAATGCCTTACCTTTTACAACCTCATGCCTTTTACACAAATAGCCCCTTCTGTCAGTGATGTCCTTTACACCCCGCCTGCACAACCAAATGCTACCTATGCTCCAGGCTCATACTTTCTCATTCCTTCATGCAGGCAGAGTACCTGAGTTAGATGTCCCCAGAGCCTCCTATATCTGCTTCTACAAGCACACTGCACTGAGGATATCTAACATTTGTAGAACTGCTATCTCACTAATTAGACTCAACTGTTTGAAGTAGAAAGGACTGGTTGTTTCTTACTTTTCATAATTGTGTCCTTAGCATTTGGTACAAAGTAGTCATTTAATAAATGCTTACCATGCTGAAGAACATTATCTGCTCAACATTTTACAACTCCCATTACTAAGGGGTAAAGATGTTTCCTACTTTGAGGAACAGTAGAGTTCTTTACCGTGTACAAGAACTAGCTAACCCTCACCCCGTCCTCTGGCAGAAAACAGGGAAGGGATAAACTTAGCTCTATGGTTCCACCAGAGATTTACTATAAAATAGTCTACAATAAATACAATACTAAAAGAAAAGATGAAGATCCAATAATTACTGTATTTTACCAACATGTTTAAACTTATTAAAAGTTGGCTTTTCAAAACAAAAAATAGGTAGAATAAGTTACAGAATTACAACTGCAGTACCAGAGCTGACAACTTGTAATGCAATACACACCAGGAACTCCACTGGTGAGTTACAGCACCTTGAAATTCAGCAAATTGACTGATGCATAAAGCTGATGTGAACCAAAGGCTGACGCTGACTGGGCAGAAGGGAGATGCTAAAGGTGATTTTTAAAAACAGACCATTTCTGGGGCTGAGGATTTAGCTCAGCGGCACAGCGCCTGCCTCACAAGAGGAAGGTAGTAAGTTTGATTCCCGGTACAGGAAAAAAACCAAACCCAAAAAACAAAAGCATTCTTTTTTGGTGGGGAGTCTTTTTCAGACAGCGTCTCACAATGCAGTTCAGGCTGGCCTTAAACTCACTGTGTAGCCCTGGCTGGCCTAGAACTCGCAGCAATCTTCCCACCTCAGCCTCCTGAGTGCTGGGATCACAGGCATGTGTATAAAGCATTAAAATATATTTTGCTCTCAAAAAAAAAAAAAAAAAAAATTCACAAGTATTATTATTACTGCATTCCAAGGCTCAAAGACTAAAACGATTACAAAACACTCAATTTAAACAGGCTCTCTAGGAGGGTAAGGGGGACACTGAACATTGCCACATTAAATACACACATGTATTATAAACCACAAGCAATTTCAGAAATGTTAGAAACATGAAAAATAGGCATGTCTGAGCTGAGGAAACAATCTACATGTGGAAGAGCAATATGAAATTACCTCTGATACTTATGAGGCTATCAAAAGTCAGAGTAATCCTATATAAGCTGACTCAACTCCTCTAATTTTTTTTCCTGTTATCTCATACAGACCACTTCTTTTGCTTTTAAGTTAGTATATTTCCTTTGTGGTGTGCAGCCAGCCTATTTTACTTACTCCTTCACACAAACACCATTTAAAGGACCCATGTTCACTTTGATAAATTTAAAATCTGTTAAGAGCACCTGGACTGGGAGAGAGAAACTTTTGAGGTATGTTGTAGTCGGGCTCTATCTCTGAGCCTACATTGAGTAAGAAGGTCAGTATTATTCTTCACATAAGAGTTGTTCGAAGGACCTCTTAAAATGATAGGCAACAATAGGAAGGACAATGAATATGACCACAAAAACCCAAGAAATAGCCAGGCATAGTGGTGCACACTTGTAATTCCAGGACTCTAGGAAGCTGTGGCAGGAGTTAGAGCCCTGCTTGAGCAACTTAGTGAGACCTTATAGAAAGAAAAGAAAAAAGAAAACAAAAGAAAAGAAGGAAGGAAAGAAGGGGATATAGCTCAGTGCAAACACACTGGGTTCAATTCCCAGTATATATTGCAAAAGAAATAAAAAAATAAAAATAAAAAAATTAAGACCTAAACCAGAGATGTTAACATTTTGCTTTAATAGTTTCTAATCTTTGGGTTTTGGGGTTTTTTGTAAAAAGTTAGGAAAGAGACAGGTCTGGTGGTGCAGGCCTATAATCCCAGCATTCTGGGAGGCTGAGACAGGAGGACTGCAAGTTCAAGCCTAGCATGAGCAAGTTAGCAACTTACCAAGATCTTCTCTCAAAATAAAACTTAAGAGCTGAAGCAAGTAGAACACCTGCCTAACAAGCACAAGGTCTTGGCTTCAATTCTTGGTACCAAAAGAGAAAAGTAGGAAGAAAAAAATCAAAGTCTGGGGACAGCTCAATGTGAAGGTGCTGGGTTCAATTTCTGGACAGGTATAGACAGACAGACAGACACACACACACACACACACACACACACAGAAAAGCAGGGTAATATAGTGGAAGTGGCAATGCTGGGGATTGAAGGTAGGGCCTTGTTCACTCTAGGCAAATACTCTACCACTGAGCTACACCCCCAGCCTTGTTTTGTTTTTTTTTTTTTGTCTTTTTGAGACGGTCTCGCTATGCAGCTCAGGCTGGTCTTGAGCTCACTTTGTAGCCCAGGTTGGTCTCAAACTCGCAATGATCCTCCTGCCTCAGCCTCCCGAGTGCTGGGATTACAGATGTGTGCCACCATGCCTGGCTCTGTTTTAATTTTTTTTTTTAATTAATATACTATTATTCTGTCTTAATTTATAAGCTGCAGTTCAGCCATCAGAAGTCTTTCCCTCTTCAATTACTTGTTTGCCTCATATATAACTGTCCTTCCCCTTTCCCTTCTGTTTTCTTTTCAGTGCTGGGATCATACCTAGAGCTTCATGCATGCCAGGTGAACATGCTACCACTAAGCCACACCTATAGCAACCTTCTAGGAATGGCAGGATAAATGTTTTCCTAAGTTCTTCCAAAGATAGTAAAACCTTTTTTTTCTTTTTAGCGTCACTGTAAGCACACTGATTCAAACATATTTGACATATTTTATGTTTTAATTCACTGATATTATTTGATGCTCAAATCATCTATCTTTGACCAGTGAGAACTTACTTACATTAATTCCTAGAAGTCCTTCTGACAGGAGACTAGCAGTCTTACACCAGGTCATCACTTCCAGGTATACAAAGTCTTGTAAGCTCAATTCATATACTTGGGGCTCCAGACTCAGAGTCAGCTATTTCTAAGGAGTCTTCCTTCTATCTAATTGGTAGAAGGAGTCCTTTCCCTAATTATAGGGATTTATTTTTGATAGAGGGAGCCCTTTCTTAAGTATAGGGATACATTTACTATTTTATTTCCTTTAGCATAACATGGAAGGATACTGTGCAATGGCATATTTTTTTACCTGCCCATGTGGAGTAATGGTTTTCTAGATTTACCTATTTGTTCAATAAATATCACTGAGAACTTTCTGACTGCAAAGCTGGGAAGGATTGTGATGACCACGATTACGAGTAGGTCTCTCTGTGAGAGATTTTTCTTTTTTTTTTCCTTTTTTTTTTTTACGTCAGACAGGTAATGTGCAGACGTCGTAACAAGGTTTGAGGGAGGCACAGCTCATGCAGATGGCATGAGCACCCAAACATCATGCTTATCAGTCTGTGAGAGATTTTAATACAGAAAACAAAGCAGAGACATAACAACAAAAGAGCGGAGGGCACCACAGTAACTACAAACCGCTATGGAATGGGAAGGAACAAATGAAGGCTTTATGAAAAGGGTAAAAGGGAAAAACCTAAAAAACAACAGAATTCAAGTGCTGGAAACAGAAGGAAAAATAGAAAAAAAAAAAAAAAAAATGGCCCGAATAAAGTAACAGGGAAAGAAATGGGAAGTAAGAGAGTGCACACACAGGTGGGCAGCAGGGGAAACTGGAGACAGGTGTGCATTTCAAGGCCCTCTAGGCGCAAGGCTCCAATAAAAACACTATGCGTGTTAAGTACTTCAGACCATGTAAACAGTTACTTTATGTCCCAGTTTACAAATGGGATGACAGAAAGAGGCCCAAAGTAATTTCCTTGAGATTAGAGCTTTGGTAAATGGCAGTACAAGGATTCAAAAGAATCATTTCTGTATATCATCTTACCTTTAAATAATCCAGCATAACATCTTACATTTACATGTAATAAGGGAACAAAATTTAAAAGCTGAACTAAGTATTTTTAGGGGCTTCAAATGTACAATTAAACATTTCTGACCATATTCTGTCGTACGGTACAAATACAGTACTGAAGGCTTCTTAAAGCAGGAAGGCATAAATAGGGTAATGTCCCGGAAGAAGTATGTTGGTAGAGCATGGTGGTCAGAACTGGGGAGCCACCGTAACACTGTGGTGGCAACAGAAAAAACAAGAGGATTCAGAGAAAGGAGACGAATGGTTAAGACAACACAACTGTTAGAGGTAAGGAAACAAAGGATTCAGAAAACATGAAGTTTCAGCAAGAGGGTTTGGGAGAAAGATGGAACAATAAAACACATGGTAAAGTCAGTATAATGTCCTGCTTGAAGAGAAAATTAAGTTTTGTAAAAAGTTATTGTAATACGACAGTAGAACCTTCAAAAGGAAACAAGCATCTAGAAATACAGGTTCATAGCCAGTAAAAATGGATTCATTGCAGATAAGGCAAGAACAGAAACCGGGTTCCTGAAGAGAGGGGCAAGCATACAAAACAGCTGATGCTAGAAACTGTGCATGTGTGTGTGCACGTGTG
>NW_004955430.1:7536391-7542481 GCF_000276665.1 Chinchilla lanigera | reverse complement strand
GGAAGGGGAGGGAAGGGGAGGGAAGGGGAGGGAAGGGGAGGAGAAGGAAAAGGAGAGGGAGGGAGGGAGAGGGAGAGGGAGAGAGAGAGAAAGGGAGAGAAATGAATCCAGAGGTTTGTGTATGCTAGGACAGCACTCTACTACTGAGCTACAAATATCCCCATTTCTTTTTTTAAAAACTTGAAACGGTCTCGGTAGGTTTTCCAGGCTGGCCTAGAACTTTCAATGCTTCTTGAACTTAACTGAGTAGGATTCCTAAACTCAGACAACAGAAACCACAGGTTCCACACCTGCCAGAGTTCCTGCTTAGGACTGAAAGGTGTAGACATCTGTAGTTTTACAAAGTTCTGCAGTAATTCTGCTGCAGAGCATGTGTTCAGAACACATTTTTTAATGAACAAAAAAAAAAACTGTCCTGCCATCAGAAAGTTCCCTTATTATTCAACCTGGTAAAGTAATATAGTCTGTACTCAATCAATCTTGCGATTTCCCCTGGCAGCTAGAGGTGGAAGTTGGCAAGAATTCTTTTGAAATGGCCAATGATGGGGTTCCAAAAGACAAAAGACCCTAGAACTGAAGTTACTAAGAGGGGAAAATTGAATGACATAAACCATACAAATGACTGGCAAGGGCTTTAGTAATAAAAATAATAGTGCTTGGCCCTGAGCTGAGCACTTTATATGACTCTCTCAACGTTCACACCGAACACTGCCACAATGTGAACATTAAACACTGTATGGGGCAGGGATGTAGCTCAATGACGCAGCACCCGCCAGGCAAGTGCAAGGTTGTAAGTTTGATTCCCAGTACCAAAAAAAGAAAATTAAAATTAAAAAATAAACACTGTACGACAAACTATTAAGTTGATGGTAAAAGTATGATAACCACATTATAAGATGAAACAAAAAGGATAGAGAGCTAAGTGACAGTACGATAAACTAGGGAGTAACAAGAAGACTGCATTTTTCAGCCCTCCCATTAAGCCTGTGAGGTTTAGGAAAGGTTGTAAAAATCTTGGTTGTGATACAAAAGAAACTTTTGTCATATGGTAGAGGGAGATTCATGAGACATTTTATCTATTCAACTACTATGTGGCAGGTTGAGTGTGAAGATTCTATAATGAATGACAGATATTGGCTGCACTCACACATCTTGGAGTTTAGTGAGGGAGGCAAACATGAAAGGGAAGAGCGCAAGGTGCAATGGGGCATGGAGCAGGTACCTTGTCTAGCCTGGTGGGAATAAGAAAGGTTTGTAGGCACATGAAAAAGCATGTGCAAAGGCTTGAAGATCAGAAAATGCAAGGTTGGGAGTAAAGCAATTTAGTCCAGTCAGAACATAAAGCCAAAAGAAGATACCACTGACCTTGCTCATGACAGACCCTTTGTTCATAGAAGCTTAACTAAGGAACAGATACTGGTGAACAGACTCTGGGCTGAGGAGCTCACTGGAGTTATGCATATAGTTTATAAAAGTAACTGGCCCAAGCTCGGTAGCAGAAGTTTACTGTGATGGTGTGTGACTCAGAACTCAGGCTTTGAGCAATTAGTAGGTTTGGCAACCAAGGAGTGGCCAGTAGTTGGGTAGTAAGTCATAACATTCTTCCTTTCTTTTCAAAAACCTACTAGAATATAAGCCTATTTGTTAACAACGACATTTTAAATGGATTATTTTGTAGGTGCCTGACTAGTGAAATGTGCCCATATGTTAGCAAATTAAAGACTGCTTGCCTTAAGCAAACTAACGTTTGATTACCTCACTCTTTTATCAATTTATGCCTAATCATTCTCTGGGAAATGTAAGCTAAGAAAAGCAGACATTCCTTGAAGGACAGTGTAATAAAATTCTCTTCTCTGTAGGTTACACACAGTTGAGGTTCCATTTATTGAGTTCAATGTACTATCTGCTGAATGACCTACTGCCAGAGGTACGTTATGGAACATGAGATACAGGACCATCCAATGTAGGCTGTTTCCAGAATGATCATAGGTTTCCATAAGTTGAGTTCTCTCAGTAAGGAGTAATTAATAGTTTGGATCAAATTCAATCTTTCTTTTCTGGTATACAACTGTAAACAGTAACTTCTAAGACTACCCAAATTGAAATAAAAACCTAATTTCCTGAGGAAGCCAACAAAACCCAGTAAAAACACTATTACTGTTGCAATCGCACTGAGACTATATACACAAATATAGGCACAAACATACAATGATATCACCACCACCACACCCACATCTGTATGGCAGTTTCGTGATTTAGCGTACCACCAAATCCGAGTATGTTCACAGAAACTTGCCAAATTGTTCCGCAGCCCATATTAAACTAATAGTGTGATGCTGCACATTTTGGGTTTTTAATTCATTTAATTCTATGATTCAGCCATACAATTTCACACTCATAAAGTTGACAGTGAACTAGGTAGGGCCAGGAAGCTTCAAATTATAAAAATAGAGACAAATCTACATTTATTTAGCTAGAGAACTTCCAGTTTTGAAAATTTTAAGAATTAAATTTTATTTTATAGTTGTGATAGGTACTCCTAGCTGCCTACCTCCACTGCTTTCCCTCTGATTTCTTACTAAAAGAATTCTGATTTTGTTTGGGGAAACACGGTACACACAACCTAAGGAGATAAATCATAATTGATCTACGCCAATAATAGGTCTCCTTCTTTTTCTTTGCCAGTTAACTTCCTGGACTTCTTTGCAGCTATAGATAGCTATACATGTGACCTACCCACGTGGCCAGTGAGACATAAGGGGATATACATTGGCAGCATTCTTGAAAGACTATTCTTTCAACACAGAGACATACTGCGCATTTTGTCTTTTTGCTTGAGAATACTAGTATGACAAAAATAATGCCTGGAGCTGGAGGCCATCCCCTTTGGTAAGATAAGCAAAAAGCATAAAAAATCAATTTATTAAGGATGGTTGACCCTAAAACCCCGATTATATTGTTCAGCCAAAAAAAGAATAAACACTGGACCTATCCACCTCCATTCTTTTCATTAAGTCTCATTAGTTTCAATACTGTGTTACTAATAAATATACTTCGGTGCAGGCTAATCTCAGTTGGTTATCACTGCAGCTCACTACTTCCTAAGTGACGTTAAGAGTGCCTTATGTTTTCATAATGTGATGAAAAATATAAATACATTACTAATTAACATTTCAAAAATTAAAATTTTAGAAAAGCAATAAGGGAAGTGGCAGACTTAACTTTTCACTTAAAATGTATTTAATTAGCTTCTCTAAGCATATAAAAAGCATGTACTGTTTTGTAACAATAAGTAAGAAAGAACAGACAATCCTAAAAAGACAAATAATGGGAAAATTGATCCGTACCCGTACCTTTCCGTGTGTTCTCTGTCACATCTACCCCAAACTGGATAATGTCACCAGAAAGAATTTCACATGGTGGACTTTCTTCAGAGCCTCGACTCAATCTCTGGCTATTTATAAAGGTACCATTACTACTTTTAGTGTCTTGAAGATAAAACTGCAAAAGGAAAAAAAAAGAGCCAAAGATTAATACCAATAATTTCAAACTCATTTTTTAAAACTAAGGACTGTGAAGGTGAACTTTTTTCCGTTAAAAATTCTATTCATTTCAGTTAATGTTCAACTTACGAAATTAAAACCCTAAAACTGGAAGACTTAAAATCCAACTATATAAAATGGTCACAACCAAACCAGAAAACAGCTTGGCAGGTCCTCAAAATGTTAAACATCAATTTAATACGACCCAACGATTCCACCACTAAGAATTTAGCCAAGAGAAAATGTCCTCACAAAAATCTGTATGTGAATATTCACATGGCATTATTCATAATAGCCAAAAAGTGGAAACAATCCAAATGTCCATCAGTTGATGAATGAATAAGCAAATGTGGTATATCCATACAATGGGCTGTTATTTGGCAATACAAAGGAACAAAGTACTGACATATACTACAAGGATGAATCTTTAAAACATTACAGAAAGTAAAAGAAGCCAGATACAAAAGACCATATAATACTGCATTTACATGAAACATACAGAATATGTAAATCCGTAAGACAAAGAGCATGTTAGTGTCTACAAGGGACTAGAGTGCCTGGAGGGATTGAGTACTAAAGGAAAAGGATTCTTTTAGGGGGTCACAAAAATAATCTAAAATTAGGGGTGATGGTTGCCCAACTCTGTGAATATACTAAAATCCAATGAATTTCGACTTTACAAGATGAATGTTAGCCAGGTACAGTCACACATGTCTGTAATCCCAGCACTAGGAAACTGAGGTAGGAGGCTTGCAAGTTCAAGTCCTGTCTGAGCAACTTAGAGCGACCCTATCTCAAAATAATATTAAAAAGGCCTGGGATGTACCTCAGTGTGCAGGCTCTGAATCAAGTGCCAGTACTACTACCCCCCCTAAAGGTGAACTTTATAGTATATGAACCATATCTCAATAAAATTGTTATTTACAAAAGAAAAAAAGGGCAGCTAGATAAAATTCTATCTTTCCATCACATACTGACTTTGTAAATGCTTTTAGGATGTGTGTATTAAACCAAAGAAAGGAGAGCTTATCACACAAGCAAGGGCAACTGTTTTTTGGTAACATCTAGAATTAACAGCTATTAGCTAAAATAAACTGGTATCAGGACTGGTACTTCCTTAGTAAACTCTTCACGATAAAGCATATTTGAGACTTAAAGCATATTTGAAACTCTAAAATACTGGAACCATCTACACAGATACCACTTCCTAGCCTCTCAAACTTGCCTTTCATCACTTGGATAGTCTTCCCTCTTTAAAAAGGGAGGGGTAACAAGAGGCACAGGCAGCCTAACTATCACCTACCCATCCTAAAAAAAAAAAAACAGAAACAACTGGGGTCACATACAATTGACTTACTAGGAAGAAAGTAACCAATTAAAAAAAAGATGCAGATTTCTTTTCATAGTTTCCCATTCTCTTTTAGCCCTATTTATTCTAGCAACATGAATTTCCTTCCCACAGGAGAATTGAGACACTTTATATTAAAATATAGTTTATGCCATCACACCTTTATTTAACCTTAACAGTGAAGCTGTGACATCATTATTAGTTTCATTTATGAATGTTTAAAAGTGAGACTTCAACATGCAGGGACAGGGAGCATATATGCAGGGAAAGAACAGAATAAGGGCCTCACTAGGTTTTCGGGGTAATCCTGACGAGAAAGAGTTAAAACTTTACTCAGGGGAGGAGGAATTCCTTTGGGAACAATTAAAAGGATGAGGAGAAAGAGATGGAAAAGAAAGCTAGATATAGGAAGGCACCGGATACATCAAAAAGACCAGAAGCGCTGACAGGGAGAACATGGAGGAAGCCAGATGCCTGAAACCAAGGTAGCTACCCTCTCTACCTCCAATAAAATGCAAAGGATAAAAAAGGGGGAGGGGGACTGCCTAACGTAAAGGAAAACTCTCATTTAGTATATAAAAATATATACTCACACCCCTGCATATACCTTGGTTCACAAACCTAATTTGTTCTACAGTTTTGGAAAAGATGAGTATGTGTGTTTGTACAGGAAAGATGGTCATGGTTGTGTTTGCCACCTAATGCAGTTTGCAAATAAAAACAAAATTTTGTCAAATGCTGTTTGCAAACCAAACTGTTTGCAAATAAAAGCCTTTGTGAACCAACGTACCACTGTGTGTATGTCTCTATATATTACATGTATCCTTACTCTAGCCTCACCGTTTTACTGCATTAGATACACAGGCATCCCCTTACTTAAATCACTAACTCTAAGCTACTGTAATGGTTGATACACTGTGTCAGAAGCTTAACTAACTACCTTAGCAGTTCTACATCCTAGTGGTGTAGAGGACATGCCCTTACTACTCTAAGATGTTCACTGTGTCAACTTGAGAAGTTTAGAAGTTTAACTAAGTGATTCAGCAGGGGGTCAGGGTCCTTATTTTATAGACATTCTCAGCCTATACAAGAGGGCACTGATGACTGGGGATTTAGCTCAGCGGCAAAAGCGCCTGCCTGGCAAGCGCAAGGTCGTGAGTTCGGTTCCCGGTACCAGAGAACAACCAAAAAAACAGAGGG
>NW_004955430.1:7475449-7536291 GCF_000276665.1 Chinchilla lanigera | reverse complement strand
CCCCCCCCCGCTCCAGGGCGGGTAGTCTGCATAAAAGAGAAATGAGGAAGGATTGATTGCTGGTTCCTTGGAAGAGCCTGGCTTCTGGCTGACTGTTCAGCTTCCGCCTGGGTCTCTTCAACCTTCTGTGGTGGGTTCTAAACCCTTCCAGCATAGACTCTTCAGCCTTCCAGTATAGATTCTTCGGCGTTCCATTACAGGCCCACCGGCCTCCAGATACGGACTTGCATGGAACATCGCAGTGAGCTCCAGACCTTGGACTGGACCCTTTACCCTCCAGCATGCAGACACCATCTGCACTCTTTCTCATCCAACTCTGTGACTGACCATCTTAAGTCAATCTTGTAATTTCTTATACATGTGTATATCTTGTGTTTTATCTGTTTCTCTAGTAAACTTGATACAGCTACCTTTCCGTAAGACTACCCCTAGGCAACCCATAAGGTTCTGATAAGGATAAACGGGTAGGGAGAAGTCAAAATCCACCAAAAATAATGTGCACATATGCAGGGATGCCCAGTTTAGGGTCCTGTGGCCTGAGATCCATCTAAAGACAGCCTAGAGAGTCAATCAAACTGTGACAAGTTCTAGGTATCCAGCTAAGAGCAAGGGTCCCTAGAACCTAATAAAGAAGCAGGGGACAAAAGGCCGACAGGAATCCATCCTTCTGGACCGCTTGCCCCCTCTCTGGGGCAGTTTTCTTCTTTTCCTCCTTACAGATAAAGCATTTTCCTTTCTTAAACTCTGCCTCTATAATTCCTTATTGGTGCTGAATTTACAATCCCACTTAGCTGCTCATCCCAGCAATGCTAGGATGCATCCCAGATGCAACAGACACATTAAATATCTTTCCAAGGAGCCAGGGAACATATCAATAAGGACTCAACAGGATAAAAACCCCATTACTTCATACTGACCTTCAGGTTTCATTCATTTTTCAATCTTCCCATAAGTATTCTCCCAAAACACACCAAAGACTAAGCAATTTGCAGAAAATATGAAGACGACATTTCATTTTAATGAATCTTACATGATAATTTAAAGGTTACTAGGCCATCTATAAAGAACTTATTTTCTGTTTATAATTCAAATTAGACCAAATGTCACTTTGGCTAGCAGTTTATACATTTAATTACAGACCATTAATAAAGAAAATGTGTTGATATTTTGTAAGTCCATTTGAAATTTATACACCAGGGTGATAAACACAAGAAAAACATTCAAGCAGTAACACTTCATTCATTCATTCATTCATTCATTCATTCATTCAATTTGAGACAGGGTCTCACTAAGTAGCCCAGGCTGGCCTTGAATTTGTGGCAATTCTCCCACCTTAGCCTCCCAAGTGCCGGAATTACAGGCTTGTGCCACCACGCCTGGCTTCAAGCAGTAACCTTTATCCTCAGAATTTTGTCTGCACTGAAACTTACTATGAAGGGAACTGTAGTGTTTTTTTTTTGTTTTATATTGTTTCATAACAAATATATTCTTGAGAAATGTGGCAATAAATGGATTCTGGTTTAGTTATGTGTGCCTAGCCAAGTAAAAAAACGAGTGATGCTAGATTTACAGTGCTTTTTAAACTTCAATTACTGAGGCATTAGTGGGCTAAGTTAATTTAATGAACTGCAAATAGTTTTTTTTTTAATATGAAACGGAAAAGAATAAAAATAGAGTACACAAAATAAGGTTCAGTACTGTTCAGCAAAATTTGTTGAAAAATAATTTTAAAATACATATGTATTTATATATTAATACTTTACATTTATAGCTCCTAAATAACTCTAAAACCGTAACAAATTTTCAAATTAAAAACCTATAAGTAAGGCAGGGTGTGGTGGCACATGTAATCCAGAACTCTGGAAAGCTGAGACAGGACGACTGAAAGTTCAAGCCCAGACTGGGCAATTTCATGAGACCTTGTCTCAAAATAAAAAAGGGGCTAGGGAGATAAAGGGGTGTGGTGGGGTGAGGATGTAGCTCAATGCAAAAAGGCTCTGGGTTTAATCCTCAGTACCCCCCACCCCCCAAAAAATGTATGTCTGTGTACATGCACTTGTGTTATGTACATTATATGTGTTATGTAAGATATGTTACATATATTTATGTTACATATAGATATTTTATATATATGTAAAATCAGTATTAATCCAAGTTCTTTTCGTTCTGAAATAGCTGTATTACTATCCAAGCCACATCATGGTACCAGCATCGGCCTCTATTTAGTTTCAACATGTTATTCACATTAGTTGCTCATTCTCCCTCTGTGCTCAACCTAAAGGCTTCCCAATACCCTAGAATAAAATCCAAAGCCCCAGGGACCAGGGATGTGGCTCAGAAAGACAGCCCCTGCCTAGCATGTAGAAAGCACCAACTTTGATCCCTAGCTCTACGAAATAAATAAATAAAACCCAAAGTCCTTACTGCTGCAGCCTAGAAAGTGCTGCATGGCCCTGGCTTCCTCTCTGAGCTCAGTCACTCCAATTCTTTTTATCCCTGATCCCTCTCTGTTACACAACCTCCACTTGTGCCCCTGGCTCTTTGAAGCACTTGTACAGAGCTAGATTGCGTTTAGTTCCCTGTAGAGATACAGTATCTGCCTTTGGTGGTTTTTTTTTTTTTTTTGGCTTTTTTTCCCGGTACCGGGAATTGAACTTACAGCCTTGCACTTGCCAGGCAGGTGCTGTGCCGCTGAGCTAAATCCCTAGCCCCCTGTATTTGGTGGTTTTGAAAGACTGATAATAAAAATATAATAATGGTTTTGTACTTTCTATGAAACTATTATTAAATCTACGTTATACAGAAGTTATTCTATGTACTATCAGGTTGGGTTCCTAAAGGTTTAAGGGTAGCAATTTGTTTGTAAGAAACTGGAATGGGATTGTGCTTATTACAATCCCTGGAGGGATTTCCAGGAAGGAAGGAAGTTAGTTGGTCCTTTGTGACTTTCTTCCTTTATCTTCATGACTTTCAAATGAGAAATATTCCTTTCTTCTGTGCCACTAACTCCTCTACCAAGACTTTTTTCTTCCCTAAAAAAAATCAGTTTTAACCACAATAAAAAATAAATAAATAGGTACATCTGTTTAAACCTAATTATCTTTCCCAGGAGCCAAAGGAATGTCTTAGCAGCTCTAGTGTTTGCACTAGCCACAGGACCTTCATTTTGACGTTGAGCAGGTGTATAAGGAAGCCTGAAACTATAAAACCCTCTCTGGCATGTGGTCAGAGTTCACCAACAGTACTATCATTGTTTCCAGGCTTTAATTCTTCAATCAACTCCTTGTTCTCCTGAGTGAACATTAAAATCCCCAAAATTCAAGCATTGTGATCAAGCACAGTGAACCTTAACTGAAAAGTTTTTCTCTGTTCCATCAGTCATTTGTTCTTTTTTTTTTTTTTTTTTTTTTTTTTTTTTTTTTTTGTTTTTTTGAGACAGGGTCTCACTATGCAGTTCAGGCTGGTCTCAAACTCACAACGACCCTCCTGCCCCAGCCTCCTGATCCTCCTGCCTCAGTTGGGATTAAACGTGTGCACCATCACGCTCAGCAGTCATCTGTTCTTGTCTCGCTGATTAATTTCAATGACACAGGCACAGTATTACAGTTCACATAATTAACTCTCTGACATTCAGAAAGTTCCAGTTGTAGATTAATTTATTCCATGAACACATGAATTTTGTCTTACTTTCAACTTTGCCACAATCTGCAAATACCAACACGTGAGCTAAACCTTCAGAATAAAACACAAATATAGTAGATATGCCATCAATAAACACGAGTTATAATTCCTTACAGGGCAGTTTTAAAAAGATGAATTCAGGGTGGATTCTCTGTAGATGGTAGTCACCACCTAAAAGCAAACAGTGTCGCTAAAATAAAACCAAAAATCCCATGGACAACATTTAGAGTAAGAGTAGGTAACACAGCTGAGTGTGGTGGCGCATGCCTGTAATCCCAGCACTCAGGAAGCTGAGGCAGGAGAACTGCCACAAATTTGAGGCCAGCCTGGACTACATAGCAAGACCTTGTCTCAAAAAAAGGGGTGGGGAGTTAGAAGGTTAAGTCCTGAAAAAGGCCAGAGAATATATCTAAAATTGAGCAGGACTGGGAAAGTAAAAGGATAAAGAAAGAAAAGGCCTGGATAAAAGTGGAAAGGAGGATAAGTATGGTGGCGCACCCTTGTCATCCCAGCTGTGACAAACCTAAGACAGAAGAAAGACTGCAAGTATGAAGTCAGCTTGGGTAACTGTAGATAAACCCTATCTCAAAATAAGGTAGAAAAGGGATAGGGGTATAGCTACGTTGTATGTTATGTGCTCAGCATGTAAGAGGCCTTGTATTTCAATGTCCAGCTGGGGTGTGGGATGATGAGGAAAGGAGGCCATCATATTGTTGAACATTTTACAAAAACAACAGAAGAGGGAGCTCTATAAATCAAGGAAGTTATCCTGATCCACGTGCTCCTTTTAAGGCTCAGAAAAATTAATTTCATCTGAAAATAAACAAGAAAATCTATCAAGGTCACATCCCACATAATTATTTTAAGGGGAAAAAAAGAATAAGGAACAGAATAACATCTTTATAAATAATGAAAGACCTTGGGAACAGATCAAAATTGTTCAATTTCAAAATAAGCTAAAAGACATTTAGGCCTGGGCGTGACAGCCCACGCCTGTAATCCCAGCACTCAGGAGGCTGAGGCGGGAGGATCATTGCAAGTTCGGACTTGCAATGATCCTTAATGCCTAATTCAAAACCAGCCTGGGCTACAAAGTGAGCTCAAGGCCGGCCTGAACTGCATAGCAAGACCTTGTCTCAAAAAAAAACCAAAAATAAAAGACATTTGGGAAGATAATTCAATATTAATCACAATTATAAAATTATTAAAGGGGAGAACTAAAAAAAGTAGAGGGGGGGGGCTGGGGATTTAGCTCAGCGGCAAAGCACCTGCCTGGCAAGCGCAAGGTCATGAGTTCGGTTCCCGGTACCGGAGAAAAACCAAGGAAAAAAAAAAAAGAAAGGCAGCTAGTTGTAAAAAAAGTAGAAGTTCATTTCTGAAATACATAAAAACTACAAAGAAAACATTAAACATAACAATAGCTGAGGAGAAATAAAAGGTAAAAAGGAGGAAATTTTTTTAAATCAAAGAGAAATGAAGAAAATGACATCAGCAAAATGGTGGAGCAGGCAGCTCCAAGCTTCTGTCCCCACATGCAAACAATGAAAATGAAGAACCAACTGTTAGAACTCTGAAAAAACTTTGAAGGCTTACAATAAACATTTGACCAAAAATTATTTAAAACTTAAAAATGGTACAGAAGCTTTGTAGCATTACTTACCCTTGTTCTATCTCCCTTTTTAGCATAAAAGAAGTCTTGAAGATATTAGCATGATTCCTAGTGTGGGACCCTAGTGCAGTGCCTAGTTCCAGAGGGAGTAGAAAAGACCTTGGTCACAAATTACTGTGTCAATTTAAACCGATGTGGAGGTGATCTGAAGGGCTGAATAAGGTTCTTATCTGTTTTGCCTAATTCAGCAACATTGGGTGGAGGAGTGTTAAGCCCAGGCTTTGTTCATGCTAGGCAAATACTCTACCGATAATATTGAGCTACACCCCATAGCCCTGTTTTTCCTAAATCACAACCCACTCACAGTGGCTGCCACTGCTTGAAAAGTGGGATTTATACCAGGTTAATCATTAAGAAAGTCAACCAATATAACACACTACATTGGTAAAAAGGGAGAAACCTACACAACCATCTCAATTTATGCAGAAAAAGCATTTGACAGAACATAACATCATTCCAAAACATAACTCAGAACCTAGGCATGGTGGCGCACAACTGTAATCCCAGCACTCCAGAGACTGAGGCAGGAGGACTGCTGCAAGTTCAAGGCCACACATGGTGAGTTCAAGGCCAGCCTGAATTACATAGCAAGACCCTGTCTCAGAAACAACAAACAAAATCTCAGAAGGAAGAACTAAAAAGGAACTTTCTTAACATGAAAAAGACCACTTATGAAAAATTCACAGCTAATTTAATACACACAATGGTAAAAGTTTCCTCCTACGATCAAAAGAAGGATGCTCAGTTCTACCACTGCCATTCAACACTGTAATTAAGTCTAGAAGTGACAAGAAATAAAAGACACCCGAATTGGAAAGGAAGAAGTAAAAAACATGAAATTCTTTCTTTTTTTTTTTTTGTCCTTCTTTTTCTTTTCTTTTTCTGGGATTACCATAATGCCTATGTTAGTACACCTGATGGTGACTCATAGATCCCATAGATTCTATTCACTTTTCTCCATACAGTCTTCTCTCTGCTGCTCAAAATGGTAATTTCAATTGCCTTACTGATTATTTTTTTTCCCTGCTCAAATCTGTGTTGAACCATTTACTGAATTGTTATTTCAGCTATTATACTTTTTATGATTTCTATCTATTGATATTCTTCACTTGTTCAGGCATCATTTTCCTGATTTTTCATCCATGGTTTCCTTCAGGTATCTGAGTATATTTAAGACAGTTAAAAGTCCAATGATAAGACTTCCCTGAAGACAGAGGGCCTTAGCAATGAACTAAGCAGCACTGGTGATGAACCTACGGCATGCATGCTGCAGGGGGCTGTTCGTTATCACTGAAATCTCTAAAAGATTTGCCATCACTGGCCTAAGGAGTTCAGACTTAAGACAGAAGGCATTACTAAAAGATTTGATGAAAGTACTGTTTTAGGGAGATTATTCTAACAGTTCTGATGACCCAGCAGCTGTGTGTAGGATGAACTGCAGTGGGAGTCACTGGAGACCGGGAGACCCATGACTCGTTCACTTTTGCCACTAACAATGTAGTTGTTTCTTAAGAGTACCCACACTTGGTCTTCACACACATGTTCAATATAAATTTATCTATTTACAAAATTTTTTGGCTTCCTGCCTGGCAAAGCACCACACATATAAGAGATGAAATTCTTAAACTGTTCTACTGAAGGGGGGCGTGTAAAAGTTTTACTTATAATCTACAGAAAAATGTACATAGAAAACTGATGAAATGTTTTCACCAAACTGAAATCTCACATTTATACTATTATGGAATGAGCTAACATCTTACCCAAATGTCTTACAAATATAAATCTACCAGAAAATTTTCCACTTTTCAAGTGACATTCCAGACACCTTCATTGTACAATAAATCTTTCTCGTAGGTCACAGGGGGAAACGGAGAAAGAAAAATATTTTTATCTCTCTACATACGAATGGAGATAAGATTATGAAGGACTAAAGTAGAGAAGGTGGGAAGGAGAAAGTCTTAAAAGAAAAATTGGAACATTATAAGAATAGCTAGCATTACACCTTTCTTAAATACGCTTCATATGCTTTCAAGTTGTGACAGCTTTTCACTGAGAATTCAGAAAAAAGTAAACTAGATTTCTGCATCTCAGCAAGATAAATATATCAGATCATACAAATGTTATTCTGAGAGATGAAGTTATTGAAAGTCTATACAAAATTCTAATTTGGAACAGATTAACCTATTTGCCACACCCTAAAACTGATAGTAAACAAACAAGTTCTGATTTTTTTTTGTGTTCCTCTCTAGTTTGTTAATGATAGCAAGAACCATTCACTCAACCCTGTCTCCATGCTCTTACCTAGCTATGATCCCAAACGCAATCATTAGATTCCAATGGACAGCAGAATAAGAAGAAATTATAGAGTACTGAAAATATGTAATCCTCTACACTTTATATATAGGTCAGTATTTTCCTTACAAAACATTAGTTTAAAGCATTCTGAGATCAGCTAAACCAACAAAATAGTATACCACCACTCTACTTATGACAGTTAAAATACCTCACCCACAGAATAATAGTTTTGTTTGCCACAAGAATAAATCACTGGAATCACATTTGTAAGAAATAAAGAACAACGTCACTATGTTTAAAGCCTCACATGTTATTTAATAGTTACATAACAGGTTCAATTTAAGAATAGTTAATATTAATCTATAGTCACCAAGAAGGAGGAAAGAAGAAATTAAAATAACTTTTCCAATTTAAAAATGGTAAACTTGGCAAACCATAGGAATACAGGTCTGATTTAAGAAAAAAAATGTCCACATATAAAACAATACTCGATAAATTCAACAGAGATATTAATAGATGCAAATAGTATATCTGCCCTCTAAAAAAAAAAAAAAAAACATACTTAAAAAATGCTGAGGCGTGGCAGTTAGGGAGAGATGATCTGAACTGATGGGACTGGGTCCCCGGAGTGCCCCAGCATCCGGAACATCTGTAGTAGTGTAAAAACTTTCACAATGAAATCCGGAGCCAAGGATGGACAGGAGGAGAGTCTACAAACTGCTTTCAAGAAATTAAGAGTGGATGCATCAGGGTCCATTGCATCACTGTCTGTTGGAGAAGGCACAAGTGTTACAGTATCAGTCAGAGCAGCAGTAGATGATAGCAAACCTAAAACCACATGTCCATCTAAAGACAGCTGGCATGGGTCTACAAGGAATTCTTCATGAGGAGCAGTGAATACCCAGCATCGTCAATGATCTAAGTCTCCTGTCCTTCATCCTCCAAAGTTCACACACGGCAGTACGATAGCATCTCCTTCCAGCCAGTTCAAGCATAAAAGCCAGACTGACACACCTGATGGAAGCAGCAGGCTGGGAATTTCAACCCCTAAAGAGTTCAGTGCAGGAGAAAGCTCTACTTCTCTTGATGCTAATCATACAGGGGCAGTTTTGGGCCTTTGAGAACTTCGGTTCCCAGCTTCCCACTGGAGATTAAGACCAAAGACTCCCCTGATGCTACCCAAGTCTCTCAAGCAACTCTCAAGACCAATGATCTCTTTGACTTTCCATCTATTTCCAAATTAAACCAGGGCAAGTAATGTGCCTGTGTAGGCAAGGAGTGTCAGTGTAAGAGATGGCATGACATGGAAGTGTATTCCTTTTCAGGCCTACAGAATGTCCCTCCCCTGGTCCCAGAATGAATTTCCACACTAGAGGACTACTCTCAGTTGCTGCACCCAAGAACTCTGTCTGGCTCTCCCTGTTCCTGTTCTGAACAAGCTCGAGTCTATGTGGATGATGTGATGTTAAGGACCTCTCAGGCTATATGGAGTATTACTTGTATATTGCCAAAAAATGTCTCACATGGCAGAAATGATGTACACTTGATAGTCAGATGCTAATTCGTGTGCTTTAAACCAATGAAGGGTTGTCAAAGGGCCTTAGTTAATGGCAGACTTTGTGGCCACTTTGTGAGAAGACATCTCTTTCTGCTCACAATAAGAACTTTTCTTGGCATCTTTTTTTTTTTTTTTTTTTTTTTGGAGACAGGGTCTCACTATGCAGTTCAAGCTGGCCTTAAGCTCCCTTTGTAACCCAGGCTGGTCTCAAACTTGCAACGATCCTCCTGCCTCAGCCTCCTGAGTGCTGGGATTGCAGGCATGCGCCACTACACCCAGCTCCCTTGGCAATTTAATTAAATTTCATTCTTGAAATTTACTTTCTGACTTCTTACACACCCAGGCAAGCAGATCAGAGAAAATTCCTCTCATCTAGCAGTGTTCCTGGGGGATAAAGAAACAATTACTGGAGGTCAGCAGCAGTGTGTTTATGGTTAAAGCCTTTGTCAAACAGCAGTTTTCCAGATCTGTTTAAGATTTGGTAGCCAAGGAAAATCAAATGTTTTATTACTGGATCAAACATTTGTCATGTTGTAGTTGCCAGCTCAGAATATTAAAGTTGTAGGACTGATTTGAAACATCTCTGATTTAATGTGGGACTAGTGTCCTTAAAGGTTTTTTGTGTTGTCAAGCCAGAGATCTGAGGTTTAGACTCTATTTGAATAAACCAGCTGGCCTCCTTGTATTGTTTGAGTCACTAACCATCACTAAATAAACCCCTGCTACTGCTATTCATCCTGAGACATGCTATGTGAAGTTTCTCAAATAAAGCTGTGTCAGTTGGAAAAAAAATTGCTTTAGAAGATAATAAAAATAATCATGATGTCTTTTTCCATTATTTAGGCACAACCACTCAAGTTGACATATAATTTTGCTGCTTAAAACACCTTGGCCTTTACTCAGATGTCTTCATTTTACCAGTCCCGACCACCCTACAATCTGGTACTGGAGATCAAAGCTAGGGCCTCACACACACTGGCCAGTGCTCCACCACTAAGCCACATTCCTAGCCATCACCACATCCAAACACCCGCAACCCCAGGTTTCCATTTTCAGTGATAATTCCTTAAGAGCTTTATCTCCTTTAGGCTTGAAAATTTACATACACATACACAAAGATGTTCTTCAAAAACTATAGTCCTACTTTGAAAAAAGAAAAGGTGAAGTTCAGGAACAGAGGAGGACCCAGGATGCAAGACTCTGGTCACTTCCTGGGTCCCATGGCCAAGATTTACAGAAAGAAACAGCATCTTGAGCTGGAAAACATTTCAAGATGAACAGGCACCCCTCCCCCAAGACCCAGGTGGCCCTGCAGCCAGGCTTAGTCTGAAGGAGTTCCATGTGCAGGTATGGCACACAAGCCTAGGCTGATGCTACAGGTCTCCCCACTCCCCCAGCATAGCTACTTCCTCCTCTGCTCTCGGTCCAGACTTGCCCAGCTCCTGTCCTAAATGTGGGTCTCGAGCTGAAGGATGAGGACCTCCCTGAGGTCCCACCACCCTGGATGCCCTGGACACCTCTGGGACCCTCAGTCTCCACCACAACCCTGGATTCCAGGAGCCGGGACCCTTGAGGACCAGGACACACTGACCCAGGGCTGTGCTGAGTCTGTTGGGGAGGCTATGCTGTGTCCTTTCCCACTGGAGGTGGCCATTTGTGTGCAAGGAATGGACAGTGCTATGAATATTCCCATCTCACAGGAGCATTTCTGTGGGTTTGCAGAAGTAGGCAGTAACGCTCACAGATGAGGTTTTTGTTTGTGTTTAAGACCTGGCCTCGTTGTGAAGCCTAGGCTGGTCTCTAACTCATGTTGCTTCTGCTTCAGCCTCCCTCAGAGCTGGGATTACAGGTATATCCGACCTCACTTGGCTCTTTTTTATTTTAATATTGGGTCTTCCTAAGCCTGCTAAATTACCTTGGCTGCTCCAATTTGCAATCCTCCTGTCTCACTTCCCAGAGTTGCTGGGATCACAGGTCTGAGCCATCATGTCTATGCTCTTATTTTGAAATGGGACCCCAGTAAATTGCCCAAGGTGACATGGAATTTGCAATCCTCTTGTCCTCCCTCTGCCTCCTGAGTAGCTAGGATTGCAAGCCTGTGGTTTTTCCCTATTTTTGCCTTCTAGGGTTTTAGGCTGCCCCTCCCTTACTTTGTTTAAGAAATCTTTATCACATGGCCATAAGAGTATTCTGTAACCTTTACAGTTCTGCCTGTTATAAGAAGGATGCCATGTAGAACTGAGTGCATGTTGTGAAGCAGGGAATCTGCCCCTCTGTGGATTTCCAATTGAAAATCTCATAATTACTCTGTCATAAATCAAAGTCCATTATCAAGGGGGGGGGAGACAAAGTTACTGAGGACAATAAGTGTACACATAGAAATAATAATGCAATTCATGACACAATCATTTTACTTAAGATGGGAAATACTATTTGTGAACTAAAGAAAATAAACTCCTTACAGGGTTGAGCATAGTATAGACATTCCTGATTTTCTGCTGCCACATGATTCAGATGTTCAAAAACAGACCACTCCCAATATCCCTTATACTATTTCTCAGGACAAGTAATGAATGTTTTCAGGTAAGAATCACTAATTCTTTTAAGTTTTTGAACTGAAATTTGATATCCCCAACCCTTAATGAAATGACTACTAATGAAGCACCAAACTTTTTTTTTTGAGACAGGGTCTCACCATATAGCTCAGGCTCATTGAACTCACTATGTAGCCTAGGCTGGCCTCAAACTCACAGAGATCCTCCTGCCTCAGCTTTCAAGTGCTGGGATTATAGGCATGTGCCACCATGCTGAGCTTAGCACCAAACATTTTAAAAATTATTTCATGAGAATAACATCTATAGCTGGGGATTTATAGCTCAGTGGCACAGCACCTGCCTGGCAAGCGTGAGGTCCTGAGTTCAATTGTTGGTATCAAAAAACAAAAACAAAAACAACAACAAAAAAAGAATTAACATCTATAGCCTAGCCTCATCCCATCATTTACCCACCATTTCCCAAGCAACTCTGGTCAGAAATTTTCAGCCAGAAGACAGAATAGAATGAATATGTGACTGGCATAAACCACTCAACAAATGAACAGTAGTATTCATAATAAATATAGTAATCCTCCTCATTCATGGGGGAAACCTAAAACCTTGGATAATGTCAAATGTTGTTGTCAAGTGGAACACATTTTCTACTCATGTCTTCTACCTACAACCTTATACACTAACACTAGACTTATTTTCTACAACACAAACCTGATCACACATTTCACTTCATAAAAGGGCTACTGATCCTCTACTGACTTCAAAAGCAAGTCCAAATGTTACAATAACTTTCAAAGTTTTCAAAATAACTAATCACCCTATTTAAACCTGATCTTCTGCTCGCAAATAGTTCCATCCATTCCAACCTTGCCCAACTACTACTAGTTCCATAAACAAGCTTCATACCTCTAAGTGTTTGTTAATGCTGTTCTTGGGACCTGAAAAGTCCTTCCCTTCCACTCAACCACACACTCTACCTGATAAAGGCCTCCTTTTCTTTCTGAAGTTCAGTTTAAACATCTTAATAAGATTTTTCTTTCAGATAACATTTTTCACCAAACACTTTCCCTCAACTAAATCAGAGACTTGAGCTTTACTCTAAATTAAACAGTTGATTTCTAAACCACACTTTGAACAGCATTATACTCCTATCTTTTCCTATCTATAACATTCATTTCTGGCCAGAAAGTTTCAGTAGGAACAAGTCACAAATGATTTTTTTTTTAAATATAAAAGCAAAAAATTAAATAATTCACATTCTAGCATGGAAGCTGTTTTTTTTTTTTTTTTTTTTTTAACGCAGGTTAGGCCAAATAAGCTTTACGGACTACAGTACACATTAAAATTTTGAATTCCAGCCCTATCACCTCCTAACTTAATGTGTGACCATGAGCAAGGTATTAATCTCTCTAAGCTGCTTTTTAGTTATATTTAAATTGAAGATAGTGTCAGTACAGTACCTACCTCAGAAAATCTGTTGTAACTGTAAAGGTTAAATGATGTATACAATTTAGCACAGTACTTGAACACAGAGGCTAATAGTAGTAGCTTTTATTGTTAAACTCACAGAATATGTATAAATATGTAATCACTTTGACTTTTTTCAGTTAGGGAACTGATTCGTGACTTTTCTTTATTGGTTAAGGTTCTTAAAAATGAAGTTCTTTACAAACAATACTGATAGGAATATAAACAGATCAGTAAGAGATGAATTCTAATACACCTAACATTAAAAACAGTATACCATTTCCCCCAGTATATATGAATATTACCATAAATAACGATAACCTATGGATAGAGGGAAAGTTGCTAAGCCTTTGTCTCACAGCATGCATTGAAAACCAACTGTAGGGGCTGGGGATTTAGCTCAGCGGCAAAAGCACCTGCCTGGCAAGTGCAAGGTCGTGAGTTCGGTTCCCGGTATCAGAGAAAAACCAAAAAAAAAAAAAAAGAAAACCAACTGTAAAAAATATGAAACATTATTTTATATATATGTAACACTAAGCAAAGTTATATCAAAAGACCCACTCAGCTACTGTATTTATGCAAATATATATATTACATATATACATACCTACCAAGCTAGCAATCTATAGGTCAATTAACAATATGAATCAGTCCATGAATAAACTAAGGCAAACAGTATTAATAGCAGATGTTGTAAAATCCATTTCTAAACCTGGGCACTACTGTACACCTGACCCTGAATAATGGGACTGAAAAGCAAGTCAAGTCTTAGGATAATGCTGACTTATGTTTGTGTCTGGATGTCCCCCAAAGCCTCATGCAGTCATGGGGAGAAGGGCTTTTCCAAGGCAGCTGAATCTAGAGTTTGTGATTGATTCATGGTCTAATGCTGGGATTAAGGGTGAGACTGCTCCGCCTAGGGCTAGTATCTTTCATACAATATAAGGGACAGAAAGAGGCTTCCTCCTCCTCCTCCTCTCTTGTTGCTTTTGGTATTTCCTACTGCCACAAACTGTTGCCTCTCTGCCATATATCACGCTGCCTTAGAGCCAGCCGATTATGGAATGAAACCACTACAAACTACGAGCTAAATAAATCTTTCCTCCCTTAATCTTGGGTGCTGGGTATTTTGTCTCAATAGCAAGAGAAAAATAAGACACTGATAGATGCCATAACTCACACTGTTATAAACTCAAAATGTTATTTGGGACACCCTATAAACTATTAGGGTAGGTAGGGACACAGGCTTTCCCATTACATGTATGAGAAGATATGTTTGAGAAGAAATAAATAGGCGAGTGACTCCAAAACTCTCAAGAGACTAAAAGCTCAGGAAGATGAATCGATACACTTGGTTTTGGCAAGAATATGACAAAACCATACTCTCACATGGAGCATAAGAGTAAATTGACACAACTTTCTTAGAAAAGACTCAGCAACATCTACAAAAAATTTAAACGATTATGCTCTTTGACTCAATAATTCCACATCCAGGGTCAGGGATATAGGTCAGCTGCGAAAGTGCCTGCCTGGCAAGCATAAGGTCTTGAGTTCAATTCTTGATACAAAAATAGTAATAATAATTCCACATCCAGGAATCTAACCTACAGAAACAATGAAATACACACATACATACCTTTCCAAATGCATAAGCATTTGAAGTTAATAGCATTTAAATATTGGAAACAACTCTAATGCCCATTGAAACTGCATTACAATCACCTGGTGACATACACTACAATCATCAGAAATAATGAGGTACAATTTTTACCAGCAGTAAAATATAACCAAGATATACAGTGATTCTCTTTTTGTACAAAGAATGATATACGTTACACATATGGAAACCAAATATCTTTTCTAAAATGTCCACAAACTGCTCACGATGCTTATCTCTAAACAAGGAAAATTTAAGAATTAAATTTTAGCCAGGCATGGTGGTACAAGCTTATAATCCCAGCACTCTGGGAGGTTGAGGTAAAAGGAGCTCAAGTATCAAGTACAAGCTCCACCTGCGCAGGTTAGTGATGTTCTGAGACCCCGCCCCAAAAGAAAAAGAACTGGGGATGTAACTCAGTGCAAAGGCCATGAGTTCAATCTTGTCTCTGTGTGTGTGTATTACATTTTAAATTAAGAAGGCTGTAAAATTTTATTCAATAAACATAACAAATCTTCAATTGTATATCTCGGAAACTCAGGAGAAAATAATGTATGAAATAAGAGAAGACGACCAAAGAAAGAGACAAGTACTGTACAGCAATATTATTCAACGAGAGGAAAGCACACAGAAATAGAATCTGCCACACAGAAAAGAGGTAAGCATCAAGGAAAATGAAAAGAATGTTTGATAAATTCAAAAGGATTAGTAAACTTGGCATTGCCTCAAGCATGTGAACAATAAAGCTGACAATTAAATCACAGTTTTTGAAAATAGCTTTTAATTGTTCTTTTAGATACAGCAGTGAATTCTGAATGTTTTTGCAACTAACCAGAGGTTTTGTTTTTAACATGGGGTTAATTTAAACCAAGTGACTTGTAATTACGACCTACAGTACAGGGATCCCTCACCTATCATGGGAGTTATGTTCTAGAGAACCCTGCAATAGGTGAAAATCCACCAAGTAGTGGTGTTATATTTATTTTATTATTTATATATATTTTAATAATAATATTTATATATTATTTATATATATTTTATATATATTTTATTTTATTATTTATATATATTTTAAGGCTTTATAAAGCCTTCCCACACTACTATAAATCTTTCCCACTCACTTAACCTTTCCCACTCTTATAAACACTTCATATGCTCTTAAATACTTTCCACACTCTTAAACCTACATAATTTTAACAACATGTAAAAATTCTATATGGGTACTCGATGTGAAGTGGACAAGGAGAGATGCTGAATGTATGGGCATAGTGCAAGAGAGCAAACAGACTGATGCTACAGTCACTGAGCCAATCAGCACCCAGGATACAGAACATGGCACTGTGTTGGTTGCCCTGCGTTCCATCAGTTAATAGTGTGCCATGTACAGTCCCACATTGGCAAACTTGCACAAGCAGTAGTGGCATACTGCATTTCCATTGTGTACAGTACAGTATTCATCCACTGATGAAATACATATTGTATTTTATTTCAATTTAATACTTTTAATATGTTTGAATTAACATTTTTATATTGTTTTAAATTTTTTAGCAAAAATAATTAAAATCATAAATATTATATAAATACCTATATACTGCAAAATCCCACAATATAGCAAAACTCTGCAATACAGAGTTAGATATATTTTTTTTAAAAAACCCACAATACAATGAAGCTGCAATAAGGGAACCACGATATAGCAAGGGACGACTGTATCCCTCTCTCTAAATAAAACAATGCTGTAAAACTGAAAAGGCATAACATTAATTTTTATACAACAAGGCACCCAAAATTGTATGGTATTTGTACAGAATAAGGTTTTTGTGACAGACTACATGTATACTATGAAAGATGTCAGAAAAGCCAGGTGTGGTAATGCATGCCTGTAATCACAGCACTGAGGAAGCTAAAGGATGAGGGCTGCAAGTTTAAAGTCAGCCTGAGCAACTTAGTAAGACCCTACCTTAAAGATAAATACACACCATACATACATACATACATAAATAGGCAAGAGAGATATAGCTCAATGCAAAGGCCCCAGGTTCAATCCCCAGCAGCAGAAAAAAGGAAGTATCAGAAAACCTGCCAAAATTTTGGGCCCATGCTGAGAACTAAGAAAAGCCTAGGTCCTAATTGATTCATTACTGAATTGTGCAAAAACTGCAGGGAAGATCTAATGCTAGAAAGGCATCAAACCAAATTAAAAAAAAAAAAAATACAGGCCAATCTCTCTAACAAACATAGACACAAATACCTTCAACAAGATATTGGTAAACAAAATGCAACAAATCATCAAAAAGATCATACATCATAAAACATAGGCTTCATCCCAGGGAAGCAAGCATGATTCAACATATGCAAATCAATACATGGAATATATCACATATGCAGAAGCAACAACAAAAAGCACATGACCATCTCAATAGATGTAGAAAAACCTTTGACAAAATCCAACATCCATTCATGATAAAAACTCTGAAGACAGTAGGTACAGAAAGACCTTATCCCAGTCTGATAAAAGCCATTTATGACAAACCTACTGTCATCATATTAAACGGAGGAAAAACTGAAAGCTTCCCCTCTAAAATAGAGAACAAGTCAAGAATATCCACTATCACCATTCCAGTTCAATATAGTATTTGAAACATTAGTCACAGCAATCAAGAGAAACAGAGTATGTGCAGAAAAGGGAAAAAGTCAAATTATAATTATTTTCAGATGACATGATGCTCTATATAGAAAACCACAAAAATTCCACCAAAAGATTCCTAGAATAACCAAATTCAGCAATTTGGCAGGATACAAAATTCACACAAAAATCAATAGTGTTCCTCTGTACCAATAATGAACTTATTGAGATAAAAATCAGCAATATCATTCACAGTAGCATCAAGAAAAATTAAGTTGGAATTAACCAAAAAACTGAAAGACTTCTACAACAAAAACGTCAGTATTCTTTAAAAAAGGAGATTAGGGGCTGGGGATTTAGCTCAGTGGCACAGTGCCTGCCTGGCCAAGCGCAAGGTCGTGAGTTCGATTCCCGGTACCGGAAAAAAAACAAAAGGAGATTAAAGAGGACATGAGAAAATAGAATGATAGGTCCTGTTTCTGAATAGGCAGAATCAATATTGTGAAAATGGTCATACTTCCAAAACTGACATACAGATTGTCTTATTTTTCTCTTGTTGCTGAGACAAAATATCTGACACCCTAAGTTAAAGGAGGAAAGGTTTATTTAGCTCAATTTGTGGAAGTTTCAGTCCATAATAGGCTGGCCTCAAGGCAGGGTGGCACATGGCAGAAGGGCAACAGTTCATGGTGGCAGAAAACTCTGCAACAAGAGGGGAAAGGAGGAGGTGGGAGGGAGGGAGAGAGACACACAGACAGAGACAGAGAGACAGAGAGAAAGAGACAGACAGACAGACAGACAGACAAGTCTCTTTCTGTCCCTTATATTGTACGCAAGTTACTTGCCCTAGGGTATCCCAGCATTGGATCATGAATTAATCACAAACTGTAGAAGCCCATCCCCATGACTGCATGAGGCTTTGGGAGGACATAAACACAAACCATAATGCAGATTTAACGCAATCCTAATCAAAATACCAACAGAATTCCTCACAGAACTGGAGAAAACAATCCTACAATTTATATGGAACCAAAAGAGACCTAAAATAGCAAAAGCAATCTTGAATGACAAGTGCAAAGTAGGAGGCACCACAGTCCCTGATTTCAAGTTATATTATAAAATTATAGTGATTTTAAAAAAAAGACTGCGATAAGGTACTGGCATAAAAACAAACATGTGGATCAATGAAACAAAACACTGGATGCAGAAATATCCCCAGGCATATTCAGCTGTCTAATGTTTGACACAGTGGCCAAAATACATATACTGGAGGAAAGGTTTAATAAATGGTTCTGGGGAAACTGCTTATCTACATGCAGAAGATTGACTCTAAACCCACATATCTCACCATGTACTAAACTAAAACAGAAAGATCTAAAGATCTAAAAGTTAAAACAGAAACAATCTGCTAGAAGGTAAAATAGGCAAAACGTTTGAAGACATAGGCATAAGCAAAGATTTTCTGAACAGAACTCCAATTGCACAAGAAATAACATCGAACATCAACAAATGGGGTCACATCAAATTAAAAAGCTTCTGCACAGCAAAGGAAACAACCAGCAGAATGAAGAGAAAACCTACAGAATGGGAAAAAAAAATTGCCCACTATTCCTCAAACAGAAGAGTAATATCTAGAATATATAAAGAACTCAAAAATTGGGCCCCCACCAAATAAAAGACCCAATCAAAAAATGGGCAACTGAAATGAATCAACATTTCTGAGAAGTACAAATAGCCACTAAATACATGAAAAAATGTTCAACATCTCTGGCCATTAGAGAAATGCAAAGATTCTATCTTATTCCAGAAAGAAGAGCTATCATCAAGATATCAAACAATAACAAATGCTGGTGAGGCTGCAGGGTAAAAGGAACCCTCCTATATTGTTGGTGGGAATCTAAACTATTAAAACCACTATAGAAATTAGTATGGAGTCTTCAAAAATCTAAAAATAGAAATTCCATTCAATCTCGATAGTCCTCTTCTAGATATCATACCCAAAGAGTTAAATACATATTACAGTGATATATGCACATCCATGTGTATAGCAGCACAATTCAGAATAGCAAAGCTTGGAAGTGGCCTTTATGTGCATCAACAGATGAATGGATAAAGAAAATGTATACTTATACATAATGGTGTATTACTCTGCCATAAAGAATAAATTTCAGTCATATGTAGGAAGATGGACCTACCTTCAGACCATAATGTTAAGTGAAATAAAAGTGACATACAAGGTTAAATATCATATGGTTTCTGCTGCATGAGAAACCCACAATATAAAAAAAGAGCAAGATAAAAGACAGATAATAGGAAATAGGGAGGAAGATCTTTTGCAAATGGGAAGGGAACCAAGAGATGGGGGCAAGAGGAAATGGAAGGGGATGAAATTAGAATTAAGATGTATTATGTACATGTACCAACTCCCTACAAGGAATGTAATCATTATGTACTAAAAACATGTGCTAACAAAAAATACAAATTAAAATTTTTGATCAATGTGAAACAGCAATTAATAGAATGTAGGGGGAAAAAAAAAATCACCTGATCACCTCAACTGATACAAAAAAGGTCTCGGGCAAAATTCAACATTGCTCTGTGATGAAAGCACTTAACAAATTAGGAATAGAAGGAAATTATCTCAACATAATAAAAGCTATGCATGAAAATCCCAGAGCAAACAACATACCCAAAGGTGAAGAACCAAAAACTTTTCTTCTACACTCAGAAACAAAGCAAAGATATCTACATTCATTACTTCCATTCAACATAGCACTGGAAATCTCACCTAAACTAGGCAAGAAAAAGAAATGAAAGGCATTTAAATTGGAAAGAAGTAAAATTAACAGAAAGTTCACAGACAATATGATCTCAGATGTATGGAAACCCTATGTAACGGTCATGGATTTCCTCACAATAGCCCACCCTTTCCCCAGAGTATTCCTTATCTTGCTTTTTCTCCTCTGTTACTCAGCCCAAGCTTGCTCTGCAGAGCCAGTTTCTCTCTCACTCTTGACTTTTACTTTTTCAGACAAATCTTGCCACTGCTAAACAAAACAAAACAAAACAAAACAAAACAAAACAAAACAAAACAAAACAAAACACAAAACACCTTACCTAAAGTGTCCACAAAAAACTGTTAGGGCTAATACATGAACTCAGCAAAGTAGCAGGATACAAAGCCAACACACAACAGTCAGATGCATTTCTATACATTGACAATGAACAATTTCAAACGGAAATTACAAAAGCAGTACCATCAAAAAAGTATAAAATAATTAGCAGGTTGGGGATATAGCTCAGTGGCACAGCACCTGCCTGGCAAGCAAAAGGTCTTGAGTTCAATTCCTGGTTTAAAAAAAAGTATAAAATACTTATCCTATTTTTTGGGGGGGTACTGGGAATCGAACTCAGGACCTTGCACTTTCCAGGCAGGCGCTTGTGCCACTGAGCTATATCCCCGGCCCATCTTATGTTCATAGGCTAAAAGTCTTAATATTGTTAATATAGCAATACTACCCAAAACAATCTACAGAGTCAATCTAATCCTAGCAAAATCTCAAATGATTTTTTTGTTTTGTTTTGGTTTATTTTTCAGAAATAGAAAAGCTCACCCAGTCATAGAGAATGTCAAGTGTCCCTGAATGGCCAAAACAATTTTTAAAATGAAGCTGGAAGACTGATACTTCCTGATTTCAAAAGTAACTACCAAGCTACACTAATGAGGCCAGGATGGGAGTTAGTCCTGGGGTCAAACTCAACACACACACACAAAGCTACATTAATAAAAAAATGGCATGGTCCTCAGACAAAGAAAGACATACTGACCAATAGAACAGAATAGAGAGCTGAGAAAAAAACTCTCGTACATTATCAACTGATTTCTGACACAGGTGCCAAGACCATTCAATGGGGGGAAAAGACATTTGTTTCAACAAATGCTGAAGGAAAAAATGGATATTCAGATGCAAAATAATGAAGATGTGCACTTAACCCTAAGATTACATACAAAAATTAACTCAGAATGGATCCAAGGCCTGGAAGTATGGAACTCTTAGAAGAAAATAAAAAAGCTTCATAACACTGGATTTGGCAGTAATTTCTTGGCTATGATGTGAAAGGCAACAAAAAGAAGATAAAGCAGAGTTCACGAAAATTTAAAACTTTATGAATCAAAATACACTACAGAGCCGGGTGTGGTGGTGCACACCTGTAATCGCAGCACTTGGGAGGCTGAGGCAGGGGGATCAGTGCAAGTTCGAGACCACTCTGGGCTACAAAATGAGCTCAAGGCCAGCCTGAACTGTATAGCACAACCCTGTCTCAAAAAGAAGAAAAAAAAAAAAAAAAAAAAAAAAAAAAAAAAAAAAGGGTGAACCTTCTAGCATTTTCAATAATACAAATAGCCTACTGTGGCACATATGCCATAGGTTCGCTACCACTATCATCAGGTAAAATAGCAATTTTCCAAATGAGAAATAGTATTTACAAATCATGTATCTTGTAAGAGCTAACATCCAGAACGCATACAGAAATTCTAGAACTCAACAACAAAAAAACCAAACAACCTAATTAAAAAATAGACAAGAGGATCTGAATAGACATTTCTCCAAAGAAGACAAACAAAACAAAAAGAAGCATTAGCTGGTGAAATTGGATGGTGAAATTGGAACTTTTATTTATTGCTGGTAGGGATAAAATATACTATAGTTACTCTGGAAACTCTATGGTGATTAATTAAAAACCTTAAAAAAATAAATTACCATAAATCTCAGCAATTTCACTTTTAGGTATATATTGTAATTTAAGCTACTTGGCAGGTTGAAGCACGGAACTGCAAATTTGATGTCAGCCTGGGAAATTTAGTGAGACTGTCTCAAAATAAAATACAAATGTGGCTAAGTGATAGAGTGCCCTGATTTTCATCCTCAGTACCAAAAGAGAAAGGGGAGGGAGGAGTGAGTGAGGAAATGCAGGGGAAGGGAGAGAAGGAGGGAAGAAGAGGCACGGAGGGAGTAAAGAAGGAAAAGAGATTGAGGTGGTTAATATTTAAAAGTAGCTCAATTGCCAATACCCTCCCCAAAAAAGAACCTGTCTGTAAGTAAAATTTAAAGGGGAGCTGGGGGTGCAGCTGAGCACAAAGGTCCTAGGTTCAAATTCCACTACCAGTCAGTCAGTCAGTCATACAATCTACACAGACATCTTCTTCCTGGAGTCCTAAAGTAGTCAAGTCAATCTGAGTCAAAAAGACTAAAGGGACCAAACAGATGTTTTGCTCTCCATACTAGATAATTTACAGTGACAGGAGAAGACTGTTTACAGTAAAGAAAATTATTATACTAAATGTAGTAATATTTTTTGATAAGCCAAAAACTTTCACACAAAATAAACAGAAAAACTTTCACTTCTTGACCTCTTGTCACAATTACTGCCTCACCTATAACTTCGCATAAACTCGAGTACTAGCAATTTAAAAATCACACAGTCCTATGTAATAAGAAAATATATTTAAGTATAGATAATGTAGCTTATAATGTCAGCAATTAGACTAAAATACTGTCAATACAAATACGACTTACCAGAAATGGAAGGAATCTTTGATGTTAAAAAAAGATACAAGAGGACATAAAAAGAGCAAGGATCAATTTCTATTTCTTCTAGCTCCTTTACCACTTCTTGGTAGACAATTTGTCAAACTAAAAATCACTTACTCTTGGATGGCTGTGCTGTACTAAACAAACTGAGAGTGACTCACAAGTGCTTGGCTCACCCATACAAAAGAATGCCACAAGAATTTTTCTAAAAATTCAACAGGGAGCATATTTTCAGAAGAGCACCTAAAGCAAAATCAGTCGAGTAGAAAAGACATGACAATATTTACTTGAAATAGGGAAGTTAAAAGCATTTTCCTGGAGTAGGGTAGAGGAAACACCCCAAGATGTGAGTCACTGCATTTGGGATTTAGCCAGAGCTAGAAAAGCAGGACTCAGGCCACCGCAAAATAAATATATAGCTCTCTGGCCAGAAAAAAAAAAAAAGGAGTCATGTTGGGGTAATGCCTCCAGAGTTTAGGTGAGTCAAAGAGAAAAAGTAGAGAGGAAGGCATGACTAGACTTGATTGCCAAAACATGGGAAAATTTGTAACTGTTTTTTGTTTTTTTTTCCCAGTACGGGGAATCAAACTCACAACCTTGTGCTTGCCAGGCAGGCGCTGTGCCACTGAGCTAAATCCCCAGACCCCATGTAACTGTTTTATATCTTCTGGTTTATTCCTACCTTATTAATTTATTACTAAAACATTTTATACCCAAGAAAACTAAAATGAAAGTTACCTCAGGATCATTAAATTCAACATATATAATTAATGCAACTTTTGTAGCATTAGACATTTTGATTTTGCTAATTTAACAACCAATTAGTAAAATATTTCTGTGGTTACTAAAAAGGGTGTCTTTTATTTACTATATGAATATTTACCTTTTTATTCCTTCCCTCTTTCTTTTTTGGCCATGCTGGGGATAGAACTCAGGACTTCACTCATGTTGGGCAACAGCTGTACCACTGAATTGTATCTCCTACCCTTAAATATATATATCTTTAACATACAGTAATCTTCATGACCATCTTTTACATTAGAAAGGGAATTTCATATGTTATATATATTCATTTTTCTATCATAGTGAGTGCAAATCACATTGCATTTCTACTTTTGTCGTTTTTCATGGAAGAAAGTTTTTTGCATTTAGACTCTTTTTTTCTCTCTTTTTGCTTTTACTCAGTTTTAGGTTCTAAAAGCTACTCATTTACCAATGAATTTCAAATTGGTTCCCATTATTATGCAGTTATACTGGACGTTTTAGAACTTGTTGGCCTGCTCCAATCATTCCACTTTTTTTTCTTTTTTGCCTTTTTGATTTTTTTTTTTTGGTTTGTTTTTTCTTCCAGTACTAGGAATCAAACTCACGACCTTGAGCTTGCCAGGCAGGTGTTGTGCCGCTGAGCTAGATCCCCAGACCCCTTTTTTGTCTTTTTGAGACAGGGTCTCCCTATGCAGTTCAGGCTGGCCTTGAACCCACTTTGTTGCCCAGGGTGGTCTTGAACTCCCAACGATCCTCCTGCCTCAGCCTCCTGAGTGCTGGGATTACAAGCATGCGCCACCACATCCAGCCAATCATTCCATTTTAACTATTTATTTCTTATCATTCAGCTGTATACCTGTCCTCAAAGACAGTGCTAGCATTCATTCTTTAAAAGAAACTTTTTTGTGCCTAAGTAATGATATAAAATATAATGAATTCCAAGCAATTCTAGTCCTAGGTATTTACCCAGAGATACAAAGAACTGTATAAAAATGTCCTTAGTAGCATTGTTCATAATAACCCCAAACTGGAAATAATCCAAAAATCCATCAACTACTGAATAAGCGAAATATGATGTATCAGTGATAAAAACCAGTGAGCTATCAGTACCTTCTACAACATAGATGAATCTCAAAAATCAAGTGAAAGCAGCCAGACACAAAAAATTACATACTGTATAATGTCATTTACTTGAAATTTTTATAGAGACAGAAAGCAGACTGGTAGTTGCCTAGGCTGGATTTGACACTGTGATGGCAGAGTGTGTCAACTTGATTAAGAGAAGCTCAGCTAAATCAGCTCAACAATTCCACACTCCAGGGTGGCTTGTTGCCTGGATGGTACAAAAGGGAAATGACAGGCAGATCTGCTTCTGTTTCTTCCGGGGAGCTCCAGTCTTTGCGTTCACCTTGATGTCATCTCCTCGCTTCTAGTGCAGACCCTCCTAATATGGACTCACATAGGACACTGCAGTGAGCTCCAGATCGTTGACTGAATCCTTCAGCCTCCAGTGTGCAGAAAAATGCTCCGTACTCTTTCTCATCCAATTCTGTGCATTGCCATTGCAGGCTGATCTTGTGGATTCTTGTATATTTGTATAACTTGTATTACATCTTTTTCTCTAGTAAACAGTGATTGATACAGACACCTAGGACTGACTGCAAATGGGCACAAAGGAACTTTTTAAGGTAACAGAAATGTTTTACAACTGAATGATGGTTACAAAAGTGTACAGAATTACTAGACATGAGGACTGAGGTATGAGTTAGTGGGACAGCATGTGCTTCACGTGCACAAGGCCCTAGTTTTAATTCCCATCCACCCTGGAATTACTAAAAGTCATTGATTTACAAGTACTCAATTTACATTTATAATAGGTAGATTTTATGTAAATTATAGCTCAATGAAAATGTCTTATTTTTTTGAGACAGGGTCTCCCTATGTGGTTCAGGCTATACCTGTAGCTCTATACCCCACTATGTACCCCCACGAAGGCCTCAAACTTGCAGTGATCCTCTTAGCCTCCTGAGTGCTGGAAAAATTTCTTTTAAAAGCCAATCAGCAGAAAAAAGATAAAATAAATGTATGCACATACATTTCAATATATAAATTTAAGATCTGTTAGTGATAGAAACTAAAAGCATTTTCAATAACACATATTCAGTGCTTCCAAGAATGTTATAAGAGAAACTTTTCACAAACTGGTTGTAGTGAGACTGTAAATTGGTATAACCTGTCTGGAAAGCAGTTTGGCAAGAAATGTCAAGTGATCTTCAAAAACCTACCCTTTGATCCACTTCTGAGAGTACAGACTAAATAAATTACACAAACATTATAGTTCATCTGTGAATATTAAGCACCCTTAATTGATTGTGGGTGAGCCTGTGTCCCAAAGTATTATCACCTAATGCTCCCTGTTCCAGAGAGGAAGATGAGATGCTCAGGCCATTTTACCCTGTGTGGTGGTCTCACCCAGAAGCCAATGAGCAGACTGCTAGTGGCATGCCATAACGTTGCAAATGGTACAAATTTGAAATTAAGAAATATGACTTTTACTTGTTAGAAGAAAGCCCTGCTGTCATAGCCATGCACACCAGGGAAAGTGGACTCAAGTACTACAGGATGATATACCACTCACAAATGAAATTAAAAGCAAATCAACTGTGTAAATAAAAACTTACTTTCTGTCACTTATGTGATGTCAAGAAAACTGCTATAGGGGTTTTGAGGATAGGATAAATCTCATGGTATATCTCATCACAGCCTCCTCATGGGTTTTTCTGTCCCAGAAATTCTTACAGAGCTTACAGAATAAAGAGGAGGTTGTGCTAAAGTTAAAGCAGGACCAAGGCACATTATCCCCAAAACTTTTACACGGGCAATAGGAATGTCAGAGGTCAGGTTCCCTGCAAGCTGGTATTGATCTGGCCCATAAGTACAATGGGAAAGATGAGGTCTCACCGAGATCGACTGATTCACTGATTAACAACTGACTGTGGTGCTAGGGACTGAAACCAGGGCCTTGTGCATTCTGGACAAGTGCTCTACCCCCTGAGCTACAACCTCAGACCATTTTATTTATTTATTTATCTTTATTTTGAGACAAGGTCTTGTTAAGTGGCCCTGGCTGGCTTAGAACCTGCAATCCTTCTGCTTCTGTCTCCTGGGTTGGTGAGATTACAGTACATTCCATCATGCCCAACTCCTGATTTGACTTTGTATTTGAAGCCTACAATATGGCAGCTTTGTGGAATTACCTCATATTTTCAACTGTGAAAATAAAATCACTATAGAATGGGAACATTTGCTGAGAGAACAGGAGCCAACACTGATTACTACAAAAGAAATAATTTTACTTTGGGGGTAAGGGCAGAGAGAATGGATGTCTTATGTGTTCAGGAGACAATAAAATTTGCCCATGGTAGATCTAAGAAAGGGGGACCATACTTAGGGAGCTGCAGATTGGCCAATATTAAAAATATCGGTATAAATGACCTTGAAGGGAGTTATACACAAGAAACAATTCAAGAATAATGGTGACCCTACTATGTTTCTCAAGGATAGAATAGTGAAAAGCAATTTTGCCAGTGTTTAAGAATTAAAGGCAGCCAAGCTCACACACCTGTAATCCCAGCATTCAGAAGACTGAGGCAGGAGAATCACTGTGAGTTTAAGGCCAGCCTGAGCCACATGGTGAGTTCAGGGCCAGCCTGAACTATAAAGCAAGACCCTGTCTCCAAAAAAACCAAAACCAAAACAAAACAAAACAAAATCCCCCCACAGAATCAAAGGACATCTATGTTAAAATAAGAAACTGAGAATGTGACCCCGTTTGATGCAGCTGATCCAGGACTGTCTTTAGAAGAATTAGATCATCACCTCTGCATTTTGAAGTCTGTTGGATCCAGTTTAAGTGGATCATTAAAGGGAGACTATTAATTTATTATTATGTCTTCAACGGAACATTCATAGTCAACTTTAAATACTTTATGATCCTGGGGTGGGGATGCAGGTCAGCACTACAGTGCTTACCTCATATGCTGGAGGCCCAAGGTTTGATCCTCAGCACTAATTAATCAATCAATCAATCAAAAGAAGCTTTATGAAGAGTAATTAAGATCCAAAATGTACAATAGATATTGTGAAATGGAAAGAAAATGCTTAAAAGGACAGAGGAACTAGAATGGAGGAAAGGAGAAAAGAGGAAAACAAAAGGAAAAATAGATAAATTACACACACACACACACACACACACACACACACAATAGTTCAGCTAGTTATTCTACTAATTGCTCTTAGCTCATTGAAAGGAAAAGTATATGCCTATATTGCTTAATCAATTTTTCTTTTTTTTTCCTTTTTTTTTTTTCCAGTACCTTGAATCAAACTCAGGACCCTGTGCTTGCCAGGCAGGTACTTATGCTGCTGAGCTATATCCCCGGCCCAATCCATTTTTCATGCTTATATCTTGTAGTATGAGCACCTACTTTGAAGATAACAATACACAATGTACTAACCATTGTTACTCTCCTACAATGTTGATTTAAAATTTTATACCACTGTTTTTATTGTTTTTCTTTTCTTTAAAAGTCAGGCATGGTGGCACACACTTGTAATCCCAGCACTTGGGAGGCTGAGATAGGAGGATCGTTGAAAGTTGAGAGTACAAAGCCAGCCTGGGCTACAAAGTGAGCTCAAGGCCAGCCTGAAAGGCATAGTGAGACAGACAGACAGACAGACAGAAGGAAAGAAAGGAGAGAGAAAGTGAGAGAGAGAGAGTGAAAGAGAGAGAGAGAGAAGAAAGAAGAAAGGAAGGAAGGAATGAAGGGAGGGAGGGAGGAAGAAAACTTGCTTTATGTTCCTAACCTTTCTTGAGAGGAATGAAATCCACAAAACAAAAAAGTTCCAAATGTTTAAGCTATGTTATAAAAATAAGTTTAAAATGTTGGGGGGAAAATGTACTGGGTTCCAAAGTACATCAGTACAGTGAAAAGTCTATTTTCCCAATGTTCCAGAGTTTTTCCAAGCTGCATCCACAGAAGCAAACAGGCCATCAATCTCTTATTTATTAAAATATGTAAATATTTAATGGCGAGGAACCAACACTCACAAAAAGCTTAAAATCTTTAAAGGAAAAGCTCAAAAATTCTGACATTCAGAAAGAAAAACATGTACAGAGAATTATAAATACCATGTAATTAATATGACCCAGCTAGCAATATGTACAAGAAATACACACTTAGGGAATTTGTGGGCATTTATAAATCTCTGGGAAGACAGAATAAAATATTTGACATTTATCTTCTGTATGCTTACACAATCAATTCATCCTAAAACTCACTCCTTAAAGCAAGTAAGAGCTCTCCCTCTGTCAGTATGTCACAAACCGAACTATCCTCTGTATCTAACTATCCAGCCAAAAGACACATTATGCTTCCCCTGTGATTAGGGTTAGCCTGGTATTTTTTAAGAACGAAAGTTATTACAATTAGCAGAGATTATCCTCTAATATCTAAGTAACAAATTATATCCCTTAACTGTGGCAAACTCTTCCTTATGCTTCTTGGCAATGTTGTTCTTGTAATTTATACTCTAAAAGAGATAATGGCCCCAAGAAGCAGGCTATGACACAGCTACACCATGTACAGAAGGAAAGAGCTTCTAAAGATCTAAAATCAAATGTACTAAAATACAATTTCCATTTGAAAAATGGAAATGGAAATTGTATTTTATTGGAAGTAGAGCTTTCCTTGCAAATGGGAAGGAGAAGAAGACCTAGAGGAAGGGGAGGGGAAAGGCCAAAAAAAAAAAAATATGGTGTTATGTACATGTACAAATTTCCCATGATGAATGTAATCATTATGTACTGCAAACATGTGCTAACTTAAAAAAATACAATTTCCATTCTTACCCTTTCGGAAAAAAATAATATAACCATCTTCATTAAGACCTATAAACTGGAAACCCATTCGGGATCCCTCCTGTCTCTCAGGAGCTATTCCTATTCCCCAATTAAATCTCCTACTCTTAAAACAAACAAACAAATCTATAAACGTATATACCACAGAGTGACTTATAGATAAAAATTCCAAAGTAATACAACAGCTGAGTAACTAGTTACTGAAGAATTATCTTTTTAGTCAGTGAAAAAAAAATATATTATGAAAGTAATTTGTCTGTAATCTTTCCTCAGAGTTTCAAAAATGAATTTCAACATGGTTGCTGATTCTGAAAGTGATTTTCACATAGTCTGATTTATATTTTACTAGCATTTTGGATACATTCTTTTTCTGAGATTACATTAAACAACATCTATGCGTCAACTGAGTTAAATTAGAAGTCATGTCCTACCAATTTCCAATTGAGTTTACACTGTAACGTTAGCTTTTCCTATAATGGACTAGTCAACTGAGCTATAATATTCTTTTGGGTTTTATGCTATTTCCAAAATTTCATGCAACACAATCACAGAGAGATTAAACGGTACACATTAGCTTCAGGACAAAGTGTCAGACAAGACTAAAAAATCAAGTATGAAATTTTTAGTGCGGAAGGGGCTGGGGATTTAGCTCAGCGGCACAGCGCCTGCCTGGCAAGCGCAAAGTCGTGAGTTCAATTCGGGGTACCAGGAAAAAAAAAAAAAAATTTTTTTTTTCAGTGCTGAAAAAGATCTTCAAAATACCCTCATTAATAAGGCAGCCTCCAAAAAACTGCCTGTACCAGAACACAAAACAAAGTTGGAAAGGACAAGTCCAAAGTCCAAAATATTCTACTTCACTGAAAGGTAACATCACAATTTCAAAAACAACTGAATAAAAGCTTAACTAATTTTTTCAAACGACAGATAAATTTGCAACTACCCACTTAGATAAAAATACTCTTGGCAATAAATACTGTAATTGCGTTAAGAAGGATCTTATATACCAGCAAAAATAGTTAACATTATTGAGTCTTTATTATGTCCCAGGCCTTAGATAAGTCCTTTACATGTACTAATTCATTTAATTCTCACAACCTCTATGAGATATTATCCTTCTCCTCTCTTTGTAAACAAGAACACTAGGCACAGAAAGGCCAAATTCTCACCAAATGCCATCCAGCTAACAAGAGACAGAACCAGGATATGAATCCACGCAGCAATCTCGATGGCTATATCCCTAGTCCTTCTGTTTTGTTATTGTTGTTTTGTTTTTGTTTTCCTGTAATGCTGAGGATTGAACTGAGGGTCTTGTGATATTAAGAAGCACTATGCCACTGAGTCACCTTCACAGGCCTGATTTCTCAGCTCTTTACCACTCTATTACAGTTGAAATCAGGAAAATTTAATAAAATATAGGAGAAAATTAAAATAACCCTTTCAAGCTTTTGAAGATAATTACTGTGAACAGATTAACATATTTTTACATGCCTTACACAACTAACATTACACTCTCTCGCCTTGCATTTTTACAGATTTATAGAGACATAGCTTGGCCTGGTGGCACAGACATGTAATCCTAGCACTCTGGGAAGCAGGAGCACAAGGATCAAAAGTTCCAGGCTAGCCCAGGCAATTCAGTCACTTAGGTGAGAACTTCCTCACAGAATGTGCGCTGGGAATGTCACTCAGTGCAAAGATACTCAGTTCAATCTTCAGAACCCCACACACACACAAAGATATACTCTGTATACTGGTATAGCTGACTTTTTCAATTACATCATCCCACAGCACTTACATTTTCTCATGGCATTCATCTGATAATGACTTAAGGGGTACATAACAACATCTCATAAATTTCATTAATCTACTTAACCACAGGTCTAATGGCTGTCTATGATAATTTTATAATCAGGTCTCCGAGTTGAAACATTATATATCTTTTGTAATATCTCTAATAATGTTCTTATATTAAGTTCCTACATTATTGATATAACAACAACTATATGATGATTACTATTACCAAACTGTTCTAAAGCACTTCACAGGCATTCTGTTATATTTGAAGTTATATACATATATCCACAATATTGTAAGCATTTCACAGCACAAATGTTCTCAGTGCTTCAAGGTTAGAGCCTCTAATCCTTGAAACAATCTTATGAAGGAAGAAATGAAGGCCCTGAAAGAACAATGACTTGTGCAAGATCGTACAGCTAGGAAGAGACAACCAAGATTTACACTCAGGTAAGAGCACATACCAATGCTCTTAATCACTATGCCACTCTTTCAACCACATATGTTAAGTCTCCTAAGAATTTACTACAAATGTACAAAAATCATCTGAAGAAATTCTGTTTTGATAAGCATTCTAGGAGACTCTCAAGTTTAAAAAGCACTATTCTGATATACATTTTGCCACAATAAACAAATCAAAACGGATGCTCACAGAAGAAGCCAGGCATGGTGGCATTCCAGCACTCCAAGAGGCTGAGGCAACGTTACAAGTTTGATCCCAGCCTGGACAACTTAGTGACTTAGTGAAACCCTGTCTCAAAATAAAAAATTAAAAAAGGGCTGGGAATGTAGCTCAGTGCAAAGGCCCTGGGCTTAATCCTCAGCACTACAGGAAAAGAAAAAGAAAAAGAAAAAAGACATCCTACAGAATGAGAGAAAATAATTACCAATCATTTACCAGATGCACTGTATAAAAAGATATCCAAGCTTTTAAAATGGATAAAAATAAATATTTATCCAAAAACAACATATACAAATGGCCAATAAGGACATGAAAAGATGCTCAACATGATTAGTATTAGGGAAATGCACATCAAAATCATATTCACCAGATGGTAACAACTGAAAAGACTGACAGTAAGTATAAACCAGGAAGTGAAGAAATTGAACCCTTATATTGATAGAATGTAAAATGGTACAGTCACTTTGAAAAATGGTCAGTTTCTCAAATTGTTACATATGGAGCTACTGTATGATTTAACAATTCTACTTTTAGGTATATGCTCAAGAGAACTCAAATACCTGTTCGCACAAATACTTCTATACAATTGTTCACAGTGGCATTATTCATAAGTCAAAATTAGGTCCCAAATACCCTTTAACTGATGAATGAAAAATAAAATGTGTTGTATCTCTACAATGAAATATTATTGGCAGTAAAAGGAATGAAGAACTGCTATATGCTACAGATTGCAGAAACCTTGAAAATGCTGTGCTAAATGAAAGAAAGTAGGCACAAAAGATCACAGGTTATATGACCGCATTTATATAAAATGTCCAAATAATCAAATCTATGAAACAGAAGGTAGATTGGTGGTTGCCAGGATCTGGGGGGACAGGGAAATGGCATTTCTTCTTGGAGTTGTGAAAATGGAATTACAAAGTGCTAATGGCTATACAATTTTGCCAATATATTAAAAACTACTATAGCATACACATTAAAGAATTTAAAATAAACTAAAAATGGTTAAGTAATACATGAGGACATAAATTTTGAAATCAAGTACTCAAAAGTGGATAATTTAAGGCCGTAACTGAATTTTGAAAGGGAATGAGGATGGAGTGAATAAAAAACCAATATAAAGATAAAGACGAAGACTTTGTGGTAACTAACGACTGTGGAGACAAAGACAGAAATAGAAAAACTGTAAGGAAATTAAAACACAGAAAAGTACAGTGTTAATGCAAACAGAAGTTTGAAAAGTTTTATTAAAATGCATACTAAAGAGGTTTGAAGGTGTACCTCAGTAATACAGTGAGTGCATGCTTTAGCCTACTGGCAGTCCTACGTTGGATCCCAAACATTACCAAAACAAAACAAAACACATGCTAAGAAAGTAGTAAGGAAAAAACAAAAACAAAACAGCAACAACGAAAGTCACCAAACTAAATCACTGAATGATTCATGTAAAAGGTTCCCTGATGACTGTAAAACATAATTTAAGTGAAAGTTTAATTGTGAGAAAAGAACAAACTTAAGATACACGTATGATCTAAATTTCTACCCCACAGGAATTGGGACAGATTTCACCAAATGTGTAATTGAGGGCAAAACTGACTCTTAACCAGAATACTTCGGGGACATATGAAAATACTGCTTTTCCATAGTAAATTTGTAAGATGAATGAAGTACGCTGGATTGATTGTTAATAAACAGGGCCAGGCGTGATGGTGCTTGGTTGTAATCCGAGCACTTGGGAGGCTGAAGCAGGAGGATCACTGTGAGTTTGGGGTAAGCCTGGGCTACAAAGTGAATTCAAGGCCAGCCTGAACTGCATAGTGAAACTTTGTCTCAAAAAGACAAAATAGGGCCAGGGATATAGCTCAGTGGTGCAACACCTGCCTGGAAAGCACAAGGTCCTGAGTTTGATTCCCAGTATTAAAAAAAAGACAAAATAATAATAATAAAATAAAACAAGAATTAGTAGGCTGAGGTGATGATGGTTAAAGATGGTACACTGAACATTAAAATGTCAGCTCCATGGGTCAGGGGCTTTTGTTTGCCTAGAACTGTGATTAACACAAAGAAAGTAGTAGGTAAGTTAGGTAAATGAGAAACTCCACTTTGAAACCTATAAAGTAGTGTGTATGTTTTAAGAATGCATATCTAGACATGAAATTTAAGTGACTGAAAAAGCCACAGACATGATTGACATCTGAAATCTAAAGCTAGAGTTTCAGAAAAAAATTTCCCTCAAAATACCAAATTTACAGGAAGCCTATATAAATTATACCTGTTAGTTACTCTCCTATTATCTTGTTTTGAAAATTTCGGGTTTTTTTTTCTCTTTAAAATAAAATTTTTAAAAATTTACATGGTTAAAAAAAATTACATCTATTAATAAATGTTTTTACTTGATTTCAAGTAAAAAATTTTTTTTAAATTACATCTATTAATAAATATTTTTATTTTATTTCAAGTAAAAATTTTTTTTAAATTTACATGGTTAAAAAAATTACATCTATTAATAAATGCCCGTTTAAATTGGGCATGATGGCACACACCTATAATCTAAGCACTTCAGAGGCTGAGGCAGATCACCCTGAATTCTAGGCCAGCCTGGGCTTTATAATGAGTTCAAGGCCACTCTGAACTACAAAGTGAGACCTTGTCTCAAAAAAAAAAAAAAAAAGAAAGAAAGCTAGTTTCTAGAAGAAAAAGCACAGTGAGCTGGGTGTGGTAGTGCATGTCTATAATTCTCAGCACTCAGGAGGCTGAGGCAGGAAGGATTCCTGTGAGTTTGAGGCCAGCCTGGGTTACACAATCCATTGAAAGCTAGCCCAGGGCTGGGATATAGCTCAGTGGCACAAGTGCCTGGCTTGTAAGCACAAGGTCCTGAGTTCAATTCTTGGCACCAAAAAAAAAAGCCTGAACTACATAGGAGACCCTAAAAAAAAAAAAAAAAAAAAAAAAAGAAAAAAGAAAAAGCACAGTGATGAGTAGATAAGGATAAACTGATAAGATAAAAAGAAACACATTATCCTTATCTGCTTATCACTGTTCTTTTTCTTTCTTTGCCTTCCTTTCTCCTTCTTTTCTTTTTTTCAATTGTGTATGCATGCTACTAGGAATTGAACCTAGGACCTCTCCTCTGACCTATATCCCTAGCCCTTTTAAATTTTTTTATTTTGGGAAAGGGTCTCCCCAGGCCATTAAGTGGCCCAGGTTGGGGTGCAACTTGCAATCCTCCTGCCTCAGCTCCCACAGTGCTGGGATTACAGGAATGTACCACCATGCTCACATACCATAATTTCTTTCTTCTTTTTTCTTTTTCATTTTTTGTGGTGCTGGGGATAGAATCCACAACCTCACACATGCTAGGCAACATTGTACCACTAAGCTACACAGCATCACTGAAGCTACACTCACCCTCAGTAACAATTTCTAAGAATGACTGATTCAACTAATATATTTATAAATTCACATGAATTTATAAAGAAACAAAAAAGACTGACTTAATTCTGAAGCACTAATATATCAAAAATGTAAATAATCAGTATCAAAACAAAGAATGTTTTATGTTTAACTATCATAAATTGGCCAATATATTGATCAACATATTGTAAAACCTAGCTCTTTAAACAGAAATACTCTGCTCTTAGAATAATAACTGTCAACAGTTAGTTCATTTTGCTTCTTTTTAAACAATGTACCACAGGTAACAGATGTGCAGTTACAGCTGCATCTCAAACAACTCCCTTTGAACACAGTAAAAAGATACGTTACTAAAATACCCTGTTACACTTCTCACATTTGAATACTATTTTACTTTTACCTATTAAATATTTTATTTGAATCTAAAATACAAAGCAAAACTTGAAATTGACAGATATGTCTATATAAAGTTTGGTAAAAGACTAAATTGTGAGACATCTACTACCTACTTAATTGGAGCCAATCAAGATGGTATGCCAAAAAGCTTAAGCAATTTTTGGAGTTTTCAGTTAATAAAAAGTTCATTTGATAATTTTTTTTAAATTATATTGAAAATATTAAAATAAACTTTAAAAGATAATAAAAACTCAGAAAATTATTCATACCTTAACTTTTTTCGTTTTCAAACTGTTTTTCAAGACTGAGAAATCTATACTGTTTCAAGCATGCTATCTTAGCAGCAGGCGTGAATTTATAATAAGGAAGTGACAGGGCAGATTTTGGGTTTTGACATACATGCTTCACAACAGATAAACATTATGCAATTAAAGGGGACTAAGGCTCAGAGCTACAACATACGTTAAACAAAATGATAGATTTTCAAAGTACAACTGCTATTGCATACGAATACTGGGTCAAAACTCACAAAAAGTTGTTTCTTTAATATTCCTCTATACCCTTATCCAAAGTGAGTTTTTCCATCTCAGAATCCATAAGATGTACTTAAAATATATATTTTTTCAGTACATCTACATTGTCCTTATGTTCATGGATATACTTCTCTGAAACTGAAAATATTTTCTTTGACCTCTTTGCTCCAAAGCAGCTAATTATGTTTTTTCTATTAAATTTAGAGCAATTTTTTTTATTACTTCTCTTCTTAAAATTAACTAATTTTTAGCTATCTGATTAGAATATTCTTTCACATTTATGACCTCATTTTACATAGTATAGTTTTAGGGGAAATACTAATATATGTAATATATTAACACTTACTATATTACATGTATTTAATATATAAACTTAATCTACTGATACTATATTAAATATATTAATTTAATACATCAATATGTAATATTTAATGTATATAGTTAATTGCTTGACATAATCATTTTTTAAAGTACATTTTATTAAACAGTTACATACTCAGCACTTACCACCAAGATAAGAATACAAAACTGGAAGGCAAGGCAGGGTGGCAAACACCTGTAATCCCAGCACTCAGAAGGATTACTTTTCATACAGTATGATTAACTGTATGAAAAGTCTGTGTAAATGTGTGTGTTCAACTGTGTACACATTTAGCTCTTACTGTGTCCAGAGTATATCAATGAGAGGCTCTCTGGGGCCAGGGATGTAGCTCAGTGGCATAAGCGCTTGCCTGGCAAGCCTGAGGTCATGAGTTCAATTCCCAGTACCAAAAAAAAAAAAAAAAGAGAGAGAGGCTCTCTGACGACTGCTTAATTAATATGTACAAGGATGACTGATTGCTATTTTATAGTTGGCCAAAAATAAAATTTTTAGCACCCACTCAGGATAAATCACATTCAGAGATTACACTCAGTGCCTTTTTAACCCACTGCCAGTAAGATTCTATACCCACCACTCTACTGACTATGCCTCAAAATATTGATAATACCTCTCCCTCTCCCCAACTCCACCCCATTTTCCAGAAACAAGTCTTGCTATGTAGCTCAGGCTGGCTTTGAACTTGCAGCCATACTCCTGCTTCAGCCTTCTGAGTGCTGAGATTACAGGGATACACCACCAGACCAGCTGATGAGACTCTTACCTGCCAATCCAAGGTCTACCTTTAGCCTTTAATAAAGTAACATATGAGTGCTATCGACCATTCCCTTCTCCAAAATTCTCCCCTGCCTGTACTTCAAAATCAAATCAATCCTACTTCTTTTTTGTTTTTTAAAGTCTGTTTCTTTTTCCCTGAAGGTTGTTCAAATGTTAGTCAACTGCAAGGCTGTTCCCCAGGTTTATTCTTCTGGAAATCTATACTTCCATGGAATTGCATTACTTGAAGCCTTCACTACATAGATGATAACTCCTAAATTTATTTCCTTCCATCCAGATGATTTGGCTGCACTCCAGGAATTTATTTGAACTGTACATTTTACTATATCACTCTGCCCATCCCTTTCCCCTTAGGGACAATGCTATGTCTTCCAAGTTATCATTAAGACTGCTGTTACAAAACCAAAACCTGTAATTCTATTACAGATCGTACTCAATGTACTTAGAGACATAGTTCCATAAACCCACTGTAAGCTGAAAATATTTTAAGTCCAAAATGCACTTAGTACACTTAACCTACTGAACACCATAACCTAGCAATACAGTACACTGTCCTAAAGGCTGTTTACTCTCCTTACCACACAGCTGACTAAGCGCTGTTGCCACTGTCCAACATCAGGAGAGTAACTGAATGACAAGTGTCTTAAAAAACAGAAACAGATAAATGCATCCTAAAATAAAGAGGCATACATCTGATTTACTTATGTAAAAGATCTAATGAACACTGTTTCTCTTTAAATAATAAATCAATGTTTACATATTTAGTTCAAGAAGAACTAAAAGGTATATATAGCAACAAGGTTCCTGCCATGTCGCTCTCTCATCAGCTCAGGCTCTGCCCCACCCTACTCCCAGGTAACCAGTTATCAATTTTTTATGAATGCTTCAGAGTTTTATATAAAAAATATAAAATTAAGGTTCTTATTTTTCCCTCCTCTGCACAAAATGTAATTATTATATATACTGTGCTTTATCCTGTTTGTTTCATATAATGATTCATATCCTGGAGAATTCAACCTATTGCTACACAGAAAGCTTCCACCTTCTTCTCATATACCTTTTAATGAAGCAGTGTCTCAAAAAGTCAACTACTTCATTTTATAACCCTCTTATCCCAACAAAAACACACATAATGCAGCTGCAGTGAGAAATATTTGGAAGTTTAAAAATCTTATCTACCTGGCCAGGGATATAGCTCAGTGGCACAAGCCTGGCAAGCACAAGGTCCTGAGTTCAATTCCCGGTACAAAAAAAAAAAACTTACCTAATATTTTTATATTTTCAAAGACTGTTACTGAAGCATAGAATACTACTTACAAAGGTGTACAACATGATGAATCACCACGTAAACATACCCTATAACTGCCAGAGTTCAAAATATAAACAAAAATACCACCACCTATGTGATTATTTTCTATGTCATACTCTATTAGTGCTATAATTTAGGTGCTGAATGTCCCCAAAGGCCTGTGGGTTGAAGGCATGGTTCCTAGGATGGCACTACTGGGTGGTAATGAGACAAGCCTCTAAGAAACAGAACCTAGTGGAAAGTACTTAGGTCATAGAAGGGATGCCATTGAAGAGGAATATGTGACCCTGATCTCCCCCTGGGGTGAGCTGCTTTGCTCCACCACATGTTCCAGCCATGATGATCCTTGCCACATACCCAAAGCCCCAGGACCAACCAATGAAGGACTACAACCTCCAAAACTGTGAGCCAAACTAAACCCTTTCTTTTTATAAGATGATTATCTTAAGTATTTCATTATAACAACAGAAAGTTAACTGACACAATTGGTATTATCTAGGTAACAAGTTATAGAAAATTACGGTGTTGACTTCCTACACTTCCATTCTGGAATACAAGTTAGGAGGTTATGTTTCTTATATTCCTTTTTAGATGACTTGATTTTGCTGTTTCTTTTAAAAATTTTATTTTATTTATTTATTTTTTTTTTATTTATTTTTTTGAGACAGGGTCTTGCTGTGCAGTTCAGGCTGGCCTTGAGCTCACTTTGTAGCCCAGGCAGGCCTCGAACTCACAACGATCCTCCTGCCTCAGCCTCCCGAGTGCTGGGATTACAGGCATAAGCCACCACATCCGGCTTTCTTTTAAAATTTTTCATTAAGGTAAATACAAAAACTAAACACAGACATATGAATATGACCCAAAAATAATAAAGTAATTATCCATTTACCGAACACCGCACCTTGAAAAGCCCTTTTCCCCTCTTCATCATGGTAAGCCACATGGATTAGTTGTTTAGAGTACAGACTCGAGACCAACTTCTTGGATTTCATTCTAAATCCTACTACTTATTAGCAGAATGACTTTAGTAAGTTAAAATTATTCTGCACCTAAGCTACACATGAGAATAACAGTGCCTGCTTTCGGTATTCAGTAATAACAATTAAGTAAGTATATACTATATTTGTAAAATACCTAAAACATTTTGAAGCATATAATATATAAAATTTAGTTATTTTTGGTATTAATTCTCTGCCGGCCCCACAAGGAAATGTTTATTATCCTATTACTATATATGTAGCAAAATAAATAAGAATTGTACTCTTTAAAATTTGCATTAAATGGCACAATAGTGCAAATATTCCTTTGTAACTAGTTCTTTTCATTCAACATTTCTGAGATTGATCCATATTGGTATATGCAGCTGTTGTTTAATTATGTCCACTCCTTGTATATAACAGAATTTATATATTCCTATTGACAGATATTTTGGATTTTTCCAGTTTTTTGCTGTTGTGAACAAAATGCTACTATAAACATGCTTAAATATGTCCAGATACAAAAATGTTTCTTGGAATGCATACTTAGAACTGCTGGGTTGCTACATATATATAAAAATTTAGCATTATAAGAATGTTAAACTGTCAAAGTAATTATAGAATTACATTCTTTTATTAGAAGACAGGAAGGCTTAAATCAATGATCTAAACTTCTAATTTAAGAAACTAGAAAATACAAGAGGAAGCATGGTGGCTCATGGTTACAATACCAGCACTTGGGGCTGAGGCAAGAGGATCACCAGGAGTTCAAGGACAGCTTGGACTACACAGTGAGTTCAAGGCCAGCCTATGAAGGAAGACTTTGTCTCAAAAAAACAAACAAACAAAAAATAAAAATAGAAGAGGAAATTAAACCTATAGAAAGCAGGAAGGAGACAATAATAAAAGTAAAAACATAAATCCATAAAATAGTAAACAGAAAATGAAGTAGAAAAAACAGGAAAAAAACTAGTTCTTTAAAATCAATAATGTTGATAAATCTCTAACCAAAGCAATGAAAAGATGAAAACACAATTGTCAATACTGAAAACAAAAGTGACACAATTCTACATATACAAAGAATATGAATAACCCAGATGAAATAGACAAATTTCCTAAAAGGCATAAAATATTACAGTTAATCAAGAATACATAAATAATTTAAAAGGTCTGCATCTGTTAAAGAAATGGAATTTAGCTGGGAATGGTGGTATACTCCTATAATCCCAGTATTCTGGGAGGCTGAGGAAGGAGGATCACAAATTTGAGCCCAGCCTTAGAATTTAATGAGACCATGTTTCAAAATGAAGGGGCAAAAAAAAGCAGCGGGTGGTGGTGGTGGCACACACCTGTAATCCCAGCACTCAAGAGGCTGAGGCAGGAGGATTGCTGCCAGTCTGAGGCCAGCCTGAGCTACAGAGTAAATTCAAAGCCAGCATGAACTGCATAGTGAAACCCTGTCTCTATCTCTCTGTCTTTCTCTCTCTCTCTTTCACACACACACACACACACACACACACACACACAGCTGGGGATGTAGTTCAGCGCAAAGGTCTGACTAAATTCAATCCCCAGCAACACTAACACATACACACAAAATTAACTTCACAACTTTCTACAAAACAAAGGCAAGGCAGGGGGCATTGCACTCTTGACTTGAAATTATACTACAATGCACTACAAAGTGATTAAAAACAACAACAACAACAACAACAAAAACAGCATGTCCAGGCCTGGTAGTGCAAACCTGGAATCCCAGCACTCAGGAGGCTGAGGCAGGAGGATCACTGTGAGTTGAGGCCAGCCTAGGCTAAAAAATGAGTGCAAGGCCAGCCTGAACTGCACAGTGAAACCTTGTCTTAAAAAGACAAAAACAAAACAAAACAAAAAAACAACCTTATGAACAAAGAAAAGCGTAGGTTCTGATGGATTCACTGAATATTGAATATGCTGAATATTACAAGAAATTTAGAGAAGGCCTAATGCTACTACAGTGCACACTCAAGTTATGACCGACCCCAGATACAAACAACTTGAGTTATGACTGGAATTTTAGGATTAAATTATGACCAAACTCTTCAGTTATGAACCAAATGCCAGCCACTTGTGCAACTGTAAACAACAACTCGTGTTGCCAGAAAAGTGTATGTGTCAGTCTGAGCCCATATTTGCATGTTTTTGGTCAGTGCATTATATAATTGCTATGATAACTGCTATCAAAATGTCCCACAAAAAGCTAGAAAAGAAGCTAAGGAATGAAGGGAACGTAAAGAAAACAATCACAATTAAAAAGAAAAAAAATTGTGGAAAATTACGGAGGTAGTGTTCGTGTGATTGATCTCACTAATATGTATAGCATGTTGAAATCCACCATCTCAACATACTTACAGAGAAAAGACTTGTATAAGGAAGCAAGTGTTGCTAAAGGTGTTACTCAAATTAGTCATGATCAGCAGTGTTGGACAAGGTAGAAAGGCTTTTATTAGTTCAGATAAACGAAAGGTAGATGGCAGGTTATACCCTGAGTCTATAATTTGTGAAAAGGCTAGGGTATAAATGCATATCTTGTAAAGGATAATCCATCAATAAGTGATAATGGCAAAACATTTCATGTCAGTAAGGTGTGGTTTCAAGGAATGGGCATAGGCATGGTGAAGCAGCCAGTGGTAATAAAAGCGGTGATTACATATACCACTTCAAAATGATGACCCAGACAAATGGCTTTTGTTCTCAAGTCTTCAACTGTGATGAAACTGGCCTTTCCTGGATGAAAATGTCCAGGAGACCATACATTACCCAGGAAGAGAAGAAAATACCAGGCCACAACCCTATGAAGAATAGGCTAACCTTACTGTAATGTGGCAATGTGAGTGGTGATCTCAGAATAAAGCCTCTCTTGGTTTATCATTCTGAGACCCCTAGAGTATTCAGAAAACATAAAAGTCATAGGCTATGGGTCATCTGGAGACCTAATGCAAAAGCCTGGGTAACAAGAGCAGTTTTTCTTGAGTGGATCAGGGAGGCTATTTATTCTACTTACTGTTAAGAAATATCTAGAGGACGAAGGTTTACCACTCAAGGCTCCCATCATAGACAAATCTCCTGCTCACCCATGGGATTTGGGAGAAGAATTGGCTGAAGAATTCCCATGGCTCTCAGTTGTGTTCCTCTCCACTAATACAATTCCTCTACCGCAGCCTAAGGACCAGCAAGTTATAGCTAACTTTAAGTCATAGCTATACACCAAGAAACTATTCCTGAAGTGCTTCCAGATGGTCTCAGATACAAATTTAACCCTCAAAGAGTTCTGGACAGAACATTACAATATCCTTTCCTGTGTGGGATTAACTTGAGAAATTCTCAGCCAATATCTCTCTAAGGACACAGATCTGCCTGGAAGAAAGTGTGGCCTAAAATTATACAGGAGAGAGACTGTGTCGAGGACCCTGAACCTTCATTTGAGCCTGTGGTTGATGACCTTGTCACTGCAGCAGAGTCCATAGGCTTGCAGGTAGACAGTTGAGGAACTGGTGGAAAAACAGAATTGTCTACAGAGGAACTTCAGCAACACCTAGCTGAGCAACTGAGAATGGCAGCTAAGCTTTCCAAAGAGGAGAGGGACTATCAACAATCAGTACAGCAAAGTTTTCTTCTGAATAAAGGAAATCCTGAAAAAATGGACAGAATTACAAACATTTGTAGAGAAGACTCACCTAGACAGAGAAAAAGCTAATCATAATTCACTTGCTTAATGATGTTAAGTCATATTAGAGAACAATGCTAAAGAAAAGACAGACATAGACAACCCTAGACCAGTTTTTAGTTCTGAAAACGTTGAGACCTAGTGAGCCAGTAGCAGGTCCTTGTGGGCTACAGACTCTCTCCCAAGGACAGAAAGGACACCAGAGAGCCAGATTCCTGATATTCTTATGAAAGGGGACTCTCCTTCCAAACAATAACCACCTTCCATTTCATCCTCCCTTCCTACAAGCCAAAGATGTCAACTTGAATGGTGAGCATAGCATGCAATTACTGTTTGTGGTAAACTAGGCACATTTTATAACTTTTTGGTGAATATACTAGGAAAATTATTGGTGTTTCTGGTAAATTACACACAATTATACAACCCTTTTTCATTATGAAAGGTTAGTTTAGGTGTGCTTTGGGGGGTTTAGTGTGCATTATGGGTATTTACATTATTTCTTATGGCAAAAAGTCTTGAGTTACAACCAACTTGAGTTACAACCAGCCCTCACTGAGTTCATAAGTCAAGGGTGCACTGTAATTCTCAAACTCTGTAATGAAATTGAAAGGGAAACAATACTCTCAAATTCATTCCCGGAGGCAAGCATTATCCTGACACCAAAATCAAAAATGAATCCAACCAAAAAACAGAACTACAGGCCAATCTCCCTAATGAACAATGACACAAACTCCTCAATAAGATACTGGCAAACAATGCAGCAAATCATCAAGATTATACACCATGACCAAGTATGATTCATTGCAAGGATAGTAGGGGTGGTTCCACATATGCAAATCAGTAAATGCAATACACCATATGAACAGAGCCAAGGACAAAAACCACATGATCATCTCAGTAGATGCAAAAAATCACTTGACAAAGTCCAATACCCATTCATGATAAAAACTCTACAGAAAATTGGAATAGATAGTCCTTTCTCAATCTGATAAAAGCCGTCTATGACAAACCTACAACCAACATCACACTAAACAGACAAAAAACCAAAAGCTTTTACTCTAAAATCAGGAACAAGACAAGGACGTCCACTGTCACCACTCTTATGCAACATAGTTCTGGAAACTTTAATCAGAGCAATTAGACAAGAGAAAGAAATGAATAAATATAGGAAAAGAAGAAGTTAAATTATCATTTTTTGTAGATGACATGATACTCTACATAGAAGACCCCAAAAACTCCACCAAAAGACTCCTGGATTTAATAACCAAATTTAGTAGCATAGCTAGATACAAAGTCAACACTGAAAAATCAATAGTCTTACTGTACAAGAATAGATGGATTAAGAGCACACACAGCTTTCTTCATAGTTGCAACTTCATCCCCCAAGGTTTTTGCCTTAGTTTCCTGAAGGTTTTTGCCCTACTACCCCATCAACCATGTTATTTTTCTAGATGTCAGAATCTGAATTCCCTAAAATGACTGAATAATTAACCAATTTGGGCCAAGTATGGTGGCACACACCTGTAATTCCAGCACCCTGGGAAACAACCAACTTAGTGACTTCATGAGACCGTCTCAAAATAAAATACAAGGCAAAATAAAATCCACAAAAATTAACCAACTTTGCGGGAGACAAAATCTACTCCTGACTAGAAGTTAAAATGTCACATGCTATTTTCTCCAGTTTCCTTCAAAGATAAGTATTATAATTTAGGTCTTAACTATCTTCCAAAAGCCTATGAGTCAAAAAGGCTTGGTTGCCAGCCAGTGGTGCTAATGGGAGATGGTAGAACAGTAGTGGCAAACCTATGGCATGTGTTTCACAAGTAGCTACTTATTATCATTGAAAGCTCTACAAGGTTCACCATCACTGAGGTAGAATCTTTATAGGTCGTTGGTTTTTCGTTTTTTTGAGACAGGATCTCACTATGTAGTTCAGGCTAGTCATGAACTCCCTCTGTGGCCCAGGCTGGCCTCAAACCTACAGTGAACCTCCTGCCTCACCCTCCCAAGTGCTGAGATTACAGGTGTGCACCACCACATCCGGCATAAGGAGAATCTTTATGAAGTAAGGCCTAGTGAAAAAAAATTAGATCACTGGAAATGCCTTTTGAAGAGGACACTGGAACCTTGGCCCTTATTTTCTCTATCTTGTTTCAGTTCCGAGCAGCTATAAGGTGAGCAGCTTCCCCTGCCACATACTTTCCACCATGATATGGTACCTTACCAAAAGACAACAAGGGCTAAGTGACCATGGGCTGAATGAAAACTTCAAAACTGTAAGCCCAAATAAACTTTTCTTCCTCATAAGTTAATTTATCTCAGGTATTTGTCACAGCAATGGAAAGCTGACTAACACTCTAAGTCATGGGGAGTGTAGCCCAGGCTCAGTCAATCAAATATACCAGCCTCTACATATATCAGGAATTAATGCCCCAAAGAAACACAATGGTAGGAGATTCCTCTGATGCCAAATCAGCAGTATCAGCATCAGCACTCACTTTCCAGAGGGAGGCAGCAGTAACAGTGCTAAAGGCATTCTACACCAAGTAAATATGAGGCACCCATCTCTGCAGCTGACCACTTCTACGGCATGATATGGCTGTGGTTCTAGCATCAATGTCTTCCCACCTGGATTCCCATGTTGAAGAATATTGTGAACTATCAATGCCCTTTCAATATACTGCTGTTCCACTTAAATCAGCTACAGACAGTGACTAGAGCACACAACTAAAACATGCTTTTCTGGTCTAAACTGCCCAGACTATTCCTCTGATTTAAGCCTTTTAAGTGCAGACCTATACATAACATCTTCTACCCTACATTTTTTTTTTGAGACAGTTCTCTCACTACCTAGCCCAGGCTGGCCTCAAACTCATGCTGATCCTTTCTCAAACTACAGGCTACTAGCTATGATTACAGGTATGTGCCACCATACTCCGCTCTACCTTAAATCTTTAGGTTCTAATTCTAGTTCCCTTTCCTAGACAAACATGCCATGCCACACTTATCATGGTCACAAGCACTCTTAATTCCATGTAGAATTTAATTCTTTCCTAATTTTTTATGGCAGTTAGTTTTTGCTTCCCAATTAAACTACAAACTCCTCAAAGACTGAAATAACATCTTAATATCTTCATTATGCCCCATGCTGCTTATTATGGCATACAGGACGCTTTCTGATTGACTGACTAGATTTTTAATCTCTTAACTTACTACACTTTAATTTCCAGATCAAGTATGGTACTGATATTTCTTGCTTTACGGGGAACTTAATAGCATTAGACAACAGATACTAGTTTAAAAATTATTTCTTTAACACACTCAAAAGTTTCACACATTCAAAACAATTTACTTTGTCTAGGAGATTCTATAGATATACAAAAAAGATAATTTTTAATAATGAAAAAGCTGTTACAGAAAATAAGCATATAAATATTACTATGAAACCACCAACTAAAGCAATAACAAAAATTATATAGCCACAAATTATTAGGTAGTTATCCTATGACAGATATCCTGTTAAACTGAATTTGCCTTAAATCTTTACAACGCTCTTATGAAGTAAATTCCACTACTAGCCTGCCCTTTTTTTTTTGTCTTTTTGAGACAAGGTTTTGCTATGCAGTTCAGGCTGGCCTTAAACTCACTTTGAAGCCCAGGCTTCAAACTCACAGCGATCCTCCTGCCTTAACCTCCTGAGTGCTGCAATTACAGACAAGTGCCACCACACCAGGCCCCCAGCCTGCTTTTCTGGTCACTTACTCATTCATTTTTGTAGTGCTACAGATCAAATCCAGGGCCTCATACATACTAGGCAAGTGCTCTACTTTATACTGAACTACACTCCCAGCCCTAGACTGCTGTTTCAGATGAAGAAAAGTGAAGTACAGTGACTCCCCAACATCATACATCTGGCAAGCAAGCAGTACAGCCACTACTTTTTTTTGAGATACGGTCTCCCTATGCAGCACAGGTTGGCCTCGAATTCACAGCAATCCTCCTGCCTTAGTCTCCCACGTGCTGGGATTACAGGCATGTGCCACCACACCTGGTTACAGCCACAATTTCAACTCAGGTAGTCCAAATGCAAAAAAGTTTAAATCCTCTACTTCCAATCAGGCCTCTGTCAACAGTGATCAACTGTACCTCATAGATTCGACAGCATTTCTATCTTCCCTTCTTTAGTTTGGTTAACCTGTGGATTTGCATTTCCCAGAATACATCATTATCTTTTAGGCTTTTCTGCCTTAAACACATGCTGTTCCCTCAGGCCAAAATGCACCACTCTGTTTTATCCAGTTAGAAAACTCTACTCACTCTAAACAGTGGCTTAAAAAACAATCTCTGTGAAGTCTTCATGCCTCCTACAGTTTCTGCCCCCTTTCTGGTGGTAAAGAACACATCACTCTCTTAGCTCCCTCGAAACAATGATTCACAGATACTTCTATTGTTGCATTTATTTATATTGTAATTATATTTTTACAGAACTACCTAATGGGCATTCTACCGCATTTTAAGAATTGGATGCTGAGGCATGAAGGACTAGAATGTGCAGTAGTCAGTTTAAATTCACCTACAGTGCATACTCTCTCTAAACAAAACAGCATCATTTATTCTAGTAATATTTTACCCTTTATGTAGCTGTACACAACAAAGATTCATTGATGAGTAAAATTATTATCTTATACTTCCCAGGTTCAGATTGGGATTCTAGGGCTAGGGACATAGCTCAGTGGCATAAGTGCCTGCCTGGCAAGTGCAAGGTCCTGAGTTTGATTCCCAATACCAAAAAACAAAAACAAAAACAAAAAAACAGATTGGGACTTTAAAACTGTATGTTACCAACCATTTTTCAATTCCCCCATTAAAGACTAGTATTGCAACTTTTCAGTAACTGTAGGTACCTAGTAACAAATATTTCAAAATTGCTAACACATTCTCTACCTACTACATTGGTTAAAACAAAGGTCCAACCAAGAGTAAGACACTCACAGTATGGAAGCTGAGACAAAAATAAAACTATATTGTATTTCAAAAGTGTTAATCCTACCAACATCTGAACTTTTTAGTCTTTTCTACATCCCAATCTGCTTCATTAAACTATTATTCCATCTAATTTCCTTTTTTTTTCCCCCAGTACTGGGGATTAAACTCAGAACCTCACACATGCTATGAAAGTAGTCTATCACTGAGCTACACACTTAAACTTTTCTTTCTTTTTTTGTAGACAGGGACTGACTAAATTTCCCAGGCTGACCTGGACCTTGTGATCCTCCTGCATAGGCCTCCTTGAGTAGCTAAGATTACAGCTGCACTACACCCACCTAACATTCCTTTTTTATTTTATTTTAGTTTAGTTTATTTATCTATCTATTTATTTATTTTTGTCTTTTTAAGACAGGGTCTCACTACGCAGTTCAGGCTGGCCTTGAACTCAGAGCTATCCCCCTGCCTCAGCCTCCCAAGTGCTGGGATTACAGGTATTCGCCACCACATTCAGCTTAAAATTCCTTTTTTAAAAGAGCTTTTTTGAGATATAATTCACATACTACATACAATTCCCTATTTAAAGTATACAACTGAGCGTTGTGCAACTATCCCCATAATCAATTTTTCATTTTCATCAACCCCAAAAGAAATCTGTACCCATTTAGAAGTCACTCTCTGTATTAGGACTCTTCAAAAGTAGAACCAATAGCATGAGTGTATATCCACAAAGAGATATCTATTATAAAGAATTGGCTCATGACTGTGGGGCCTGGCAAGTACAAAATTTGTATTGTCAGGCTAGAGATCCAGGGAAAACCTGCTACTGTAGTCTCATAACAAGGGGCTGGGAATATAGTTCAGTGGCACAAGCACCTGCCTAGCAAGTACAAGGTCCTGAGTTTGATTCCCAGTACAAAAAAAAAAACCAAAAAACACAACTGTAGTCTCATAACAGAAAATTCCTCTCCTTGCCAACCAATATGCTTCAGTTTGTTAGTTGCCCAGGTATTAGTTCCTGTTTCAGTTCCAGTGCTGATCACTATGATGCACACTGTATAAACCAATCCCCAACTGACAAACCATTCTGCCTCTGTACTTCCTGCCTGCTTATCCCATATAAGTCCTAGACCACCAGAGATCAAAGCCTGATATTCTGGGAATGATCCTGATCAGTGACCATCAACATAAATAAATTTGCCTCCAAATCCTGGGTGTCATTTCAGTGCTTATGCTTGCTGTTGCACCTCGTGCATCAGCCAGGGAGACCAATTGTGCTGACCTCTTTGGTCACTGGTCATGGCCCTTGTGGACAGAGCAAGGACCTCTCCAGGTCCCAATGGGAAGGTGTGCCCTCAAGATTTCTTGCGTCCCCTCGGCGGTCTGGAGGAGGATTCCTGGTTCCCTGCTACAGCAGCTCATACCAGACCCCAAAGGGAACAGGATGCAATCTGTCTGTCTGCCTGCCTCCCTGATTCCGGGAAGACCCCTGGGGGCACCCCAGTTAGTCTGTCAGTCCTGCTCAGTTGAAGCAGAAAAGTTTGATCAACCCTTGTTAGTTAAGGCCACCCTCAAGGGAAGGTGGGCTGGAATATTTAACCTCTGAGTGCCTGATGAATGAATGTGTGAGTGAGTGGACTGGATAGCTTAAGCTATAGGCTGCTCCATCTGTGCACCAAGACTGAGAAGCACTGGTTGCGGGGGCTGACTGGGCCCTCACTTGCAGTTCCATAGTGACTGACATATGGCATAATAGAGACCTCGCACCCTCTTTAGCTAACTCACGCCTAAATCTCCTTGAGAGGCATGGCTAAGAGAGCATCTGAATGGTTTCTCTCTTTGTCTGCATTTACCTTTTGTCTGTTACACCACTGTTCAAGTCTACACAACATACAACATAGGGAGACAGAATGGTAACTAATTAGTTAAAACTCACAGTTCCTGACTGCAAGAAAAAGGGCTTTTACTGAGTTAAAAATGAAACCAAACCACTTCCTGCATCCCATAGGAAAACATAAAGGAAAAAGAGGCCCATTCTTCCTGAGAATTCCTCCTTGGCACCCTCACTGGCTGTTGCAGTTGCTGCCAACACTTACAGTTTCAGTCCCCACTCTAGACTTGTCTACTTCCACACCAACTGAGTAAGTTCCTGTTCATTGCCTGCATTCAGCCACAGAGTGCACCCTCAAGACACGTCTATCCTGGTCAGTTGGCATCATCTAACACCCACCCATGATGACTGTCAGCAATTCCATCTGAGTTCCACATTTTGACTGAGAAAAACTGGACTGTCAGCCCTGGAAAATTAGTTGTGCCCTGTCGGACCTGAATAGATAGCAGAGACTGAGCTCTATCAAATTGGGCCCCCAAGAGTGCACAGTCACGGTCATTGCAAAAGTCGGGGGCAAACCTATGACTTCCCTGGTAGACAATGGAACAGAACTCTCTGCCTTCAAAAGTTCCCTCTGTCAAAAAGTTACCATCACCAGGGCGGGCAAATGAGACTCTCTGCTTTTTGCTCCTCTGCCAGGCACAAACTTGCAGCCTGGGAGGACATTTCATCAAGCCAGTCAGCCTCCCTCTCGTTTACAACTTTGACTGTTCCCTGACAAAAAGATGACACCCGCATCAGCCTGAGATAGATAACCCCAAGCCTGAAGTTTTAAAAATTCTCCACCACGTGTGGTGGCGCACGCCTGTAATCTTAGCACTCAGGAGGCTGACGTAGGAGGATTGTTGCAAGTTCGAGGCCAGCCTGGGCTACAAAGTGAGCTCAAGGCCAGCCTGAACTGCATAGCAAGACCCTGTCTCAAAAAGAAAAAAAAAAAAGACAAACAAAAAAAAAACTCCAAAAAGTCTCCTCCCAGAGGTATGAACTAAAGAGACACCTTTGGGTTTGGCCATCAACCATGCCACCTCACCACGACCCCGTTGCTATCAGATGTCAGGGAAAGCATAATGAGGAATCCAGTATGCTTTCCTCTGCTTGAGAGTTGCTCCCATAAGCCCCTTGAGCTGGGAAAATCCTGAGATAAAAGGCCAGCTTACTTGGACTCAATTGCCATAGGGGTTAAAAACTCTCCCACCTTGGCTCTGTGCCTGTGTCCTGCATGACAAGAAAGCCATCCTAGTCATCAAACCAAACCCACAAGGCCATCTGAGAGGCTCTCAGATTCAGCCCAAGCCAGAAAATCTTTATCCTGTTCTGCCCAAGGACCCTGAATCCAATCTGCCTCCTGCTTACATTCATCAGCCCTAAGCTGCTCAATTAGCTGCAGTGCCACCACCGCCAGTTCTGTCTCCTGCACCACAGCCTCCTGCTCTACTATCAGCAACTCACTCTGATGCTGTTTAATACTGAAGAATGCCACCATATTTTAGATGGGGCCCAATCCTGATTAAAGTCAAAAGTCCCCACCACTGTGGTTGTTCCTGACACTTAGGTGAACACAGTCCTCCCCCAAGTGCATCCAAACTGGGACTGTAATGTGACAGAGGGTCAGGAAGCCTTAGATCAGTACTGCACTGCTCTCCTGGTAGACCTCAAAGAAGGAGACAAGAAGTCAATAAACATGTCTAAAGTTTCTAAAGTTACTAAAGTTACCCACTGGAGCCCCCACTGAAAAGAAATTCTGCCAAAGCAGATCCTGTGAGACTGATAGACACTTTACCACATGAATTCCTGTACATGCTTGAGTGCCCTATACCTCTCCTGGGACACGACCAGCCTCCCTCACACTTGGGTCCACTGTCTGGGACTTGACATTGAATCTGACTGTACCCTGGGAGGAAAAATAGCACCTACATCAGCCTGAAATGCCTGATAACCATAACCTTGAAATTTTGAGAGACTCATTTCCAGAAGTATGAAAAAAGGACTTATCCCCAGGGCTTGCTATCAGTCATGCCCCTTTGGTGATCAAGCTCTGTCCCAAGGCAATGCTCACCTGCATCAAACAGTACACCTCTCCTGCCTGTAAAGCCAGTCCAAGACCTCCAACCTGCCAATGCCACTGTGACTGCCCTCTGTATACACTGCCTCAGTCTTCTGCCACCTACAACCTGCTGGTACACCTTCCTGGACCTAAAAAGTGCCTTCCAGCTTTGACTGGCCTCCATTAGCCAGCACCTCTTCACAACTGACCTGGATTCAACCTCTCAGAGGATCAAAAACTTATTCCCTCTTTAAAAAGAACTTCTGAGGGGGCTGGGGATTTAGCTCAGCGGCACAGCACCTGCCTTGCAAGCGCAAGGTCGTGTGTTCGATTCCCAATACCGGAAAAAAACCAAAAAAAAACAAACAAACAAACAAACAAACAAACAAAGAACTTCTGATTAATGACATTTCCCAGCTGCCTGACGGAAAAGCATAAAAGCTCTGCTACAATATCCAGCAGAAACTGGTTCCATGCTCTAACAGCCACTGTCCTTCTGATCAAGAAAGTTGACAAGCTCACCTTAGGCCAAGACCTAACTGTCTGGGTACCACATGTTATAGTGGGATGAGCTGTTCTTAAAAACAGATCCCCTGACAGATACTGAGTACACCCTGTTTATGGATGGAAGTAGCTCTGGGGTTGGGGATTTAGCTCAGCAGCAAAGCGTCTGCCTGGCAAGCGCAAGGTCGTGAGTTCGGTTCCCGGTACCGGAGAAAAACCAAAACCAAAAAAAAGGAAGTAGCTCTGCTACAAATAGAATATAACAGGCTAGATATGCCATGTTCACCTTGGACAAAGCTATTTTGGCCAAAACTCTCCTACAGGGATGCTCTGCACAGCAAACTGCTTCCTGTTGCTGTTTGGAAAGCTGCCACCAACAACACGAAATAATCCAGTCCAGAGGTCTAAGACCCTCTGGAGATCCAACGGACTAAAAACCTGGTGTTCCAGAAGATCAGAACCAGACCTGCCATCACCATTTGTTCCACAAGCTCAAGCCACTGCACTGACACCCATACCCCTGCAGCCAGCTCAGGCTTCAGTGTCTGTGTCCTCAGGCCTGACCTCCCATTCCCTACCCATGCTGAGAAGAAAAGTTTGTGGAATCCTACTGTAAAAAATCATCCCTAGATATGGTCTACCCTTGATCATCCCTAGACAGGACCACTGGTAGCAACAATGGGCCTGCATTTGTAGCACAGGTAACTCAAACACTAGATTAAAAATTACATACAGTATACAGGCCACAAAGCTCTAAAAAGTTAAAAAAAAAAAAAAAAAAAAGCATGTAACCAGTGAAAAGATCAGCTATATCTGTAGACATTCCTACACACACATATTACCCAAGTACATATGAACTACAAATTTCAGAAATCCAGCCTTAGATTTGCTGAAAAATTTATCTGGACAGCTCCTCCTAGGCTCATTCTGAAGAGACAATGCATGCAATATTAAAGCCTGAGGACATCATTCACAGGATTGTTCCATACCTATCCTCCTTGATTTTTATGTTTTCTCAGGCTGCTTATGTCAGTCCTTGCTTCCCTGCCCCCTGTGAACTGTTCTAAAAAAACCAGACCCCCTGACAGATGAACCCCCTGTGGTTTTTGTTAACTGACCTGGATTCTGCTTACCCCAGTTCTTGCTTCTGTCCCCTGCTGTGTTTTTTTGCCTTAAACTTTATGGATGGTTACCCCATGAGAATAGAACAATCAATCGAACACTTGACCAAGATTTGATGAGTATCCAAGGCACAATGGACCTTCTCCTAGGTGAGATTAACTCCCTCACTCACCAGAGTAATGTTACATAACAGACAGGCCTAAATTGTGTCTCTTCCTAATAAGCAACTTAGGGAAAAACTGTAATCAGACAACCTTGGAGACCTTGGCTAGAATCCATTCTAGGATCACTGACAACTTTAATATTACTGCTTCTAGTTGGGCCTTGTCTCAGAAGATCACATGAAATATGCCCAGCAAAGATTTGCTGGGGAAACTAAAAGGGGGGAAATGCAACAGAAAACACGCCCCCGCCCCCCGCCAGTATACTTCAGTTTGTTAGCTGCCTAGGTAATATTTTCTATTCTAGATGCAGCTGCTTCTGGTCTCTTAGAAATGGCTGGTCACTGTGATGCATAGCTGGTCACTATGTATTTCCTGCTTGCTTATCCAATATAAACCCTAGACCACCACAGATCAGGGCCTGATGTTGTGGGAATGATCCCAATCAGTGCCCCTCGACATAAATAAATCTGCCTCCAAATCCTGTGTGTCATTTCAGTGTTTCTGCTTGCCACTGCAGTCTTGAGTGTAGTGGCTCTACAAGGGCAGAATTCTTCTGGGGGTTATGGAGGAGGCTTAATCTTTTTCCTACACCTTTCAACCGACTGAATGTGGTTCATATTATGGAGGATAACAGGCTTTACTCTGATCTACTAGTATAAATGTTAATTGTGTCTAAGAAAAAACTTCATAGCAACATCTAGATTGGCATTTGATCAAAAACTGGGTATCACAGCCTAGCCAAGTTGACACATAAATTTAACCCATCACATTCCCCATTACCTCAGCCTCTAACGACCACTAATCTACCTCTGTCTCTATGAATTTGTCTGTTCTACACATTTCATAAAAACAAAATTAAAGAATACAGCCCTTTGTGTCTGATTTCTACCACTCAGGATAGTGTTTTCAAAGTTCACCCACACTGGAACATATATCACTACTTCTTTCTGTTTTTGCTGATCATATACCATTATATTATATACTACATTTTATTTATATAATCATCAGTTAGGGTTGGGAATATAGCTCAGTGGCAGCACCTGCCTGGCAAGTGCAAGGTCCCAAGTTCTATTACTGGTACCAAAAAAAAACTGTATTATTCAGTTGATGGGCATTTGGGTTGTTTCTACCTATTGGGTGTTAGGAGTAATGCTGCTATAAGCATTCATGTACACATTTTTTGTGTGTAGACATGTTTTCATTTGTTTGATATATGAATTATTGAGTCACATCATAAAGTAACTCTACAGTATTTATTTTTGTTATACAAATTTTTAAAACTACAAACTAAAAAGTTTGCTGGGTGTGGTGGCACACACCTGTAATCCCACCACTAGGGATGCTGAGACAGGAGGACTGCTTAGAGTCTGAGGCCAGCCCGGGCTACATAGCAGAGAGAGGAGAACTAGGGAGGTGGGGAGGGGTTAAGGGGGAAGAAAGGAAAGAAAAACAAAAAAAATGATCAAAGAAGGATAAAATGGAAACACAGTTTCGTAAATGAGGGGAAGAGGGGCTGAACGGAGAAGAGGGGACTGGGGAAAAAAGAGGAATCAAGATATATCATACACAGATACAAGTTTCCTATGACGAGTATGATTATTACATCTAAATTGTACTATTAAAATTTTTAAAAAACTAAAAAGTTTGTTTATACTACAAATACAACTATCATAGCTATGCTGATAACATACAGCATGATCTTATTTTACATCCCTGAATTTTAGAAATGGAAGGAACTTTACAAATAGTATCTAACATTATACTTACTATTTCTATATTCAGAGTTAGGGGCTGGGGGTATAGCTTAGTGGTAGAGTGCTTGTCTAGCATGAGCCATGCAAGCATAAGAAAAAATATTTTGCTGCTAGGAGTAATAGAGGTGAAATTTAGAAAAATGTTAGCTAACTCAGACAAATCATTAACTTGTATTCTTTCAGTATGCACCAGAAAACAACAGCTTAATTACCTTTCAAAATGGCAAAAAAGCACCAGGCATGGTGATGTACGCCTGTAATCATTGGGAGGCTGAGATAGCAGGATCACTGTAAGTTTGAGGCCAGCCTGGGCTACAGTGAGTTCAAGGGCAGCCTGAACTACACAGTGAAACTCTGTCTCAAAAAGACCAAAAAGCCAAGTGTGGTGGCACATGCCTGTAATCCCAGCACTCAGGAGGCTAAGGCAAGAGGATCATTGCAAGTTCGAGACCAGCATGGGCTACAAAGTGAGCTCAAAGCCAGACTGAACTGCATAAGGAAACCCTGTCTCAAAAAGACCAGGAAAAAAAAAAAAATGATGAAGGTAAAAGGTTATTCTGGAAAATAAAATAGCAAAGACATACTTGTTCCCAGCAACAGTGAGCACTGTCATATAGCTGGCAGGCAGAATTTGGGACGAAGAAAAAAATAGTCATAAAAGATGAAGTTGGAAAAAAGAAAATGAGAGACAGATTTTAGTATTAAAAGTTAATGGAACAATAAAGAGATTTTTGAGGAGGGGTATACAGTACCAATAATAGAAAAGCATGAGCCCCTGGAAGGAGTACTGAAAACATTTTAGCAGCTAATAAATGCCACTCTTTTTCCTGATTCAAGTAACTATCACGTAACCCTAAATCCTACATGACAGATACTCTCCTTTCTATTTATCAAAGAGAAAAGATACTAAGCCCTAACATAAATACCACCTAAGAAAACCAAACAGAAGCCCCCAAAAAAGTAAAGAGTGAATTTAACATTAAGAGTAAAGTCAAATCTAAGTAGTGAAAAAAATGGCTTAAGTGTATAAATCATCTCAACTCAAAATCAGTTATGATTTAACCACCCAAAATAATAGCTAAAATATTTTTAACAACTCAAAATAATAGTTAAAATATTTCATCACCTTTCCAGTAGTATTGTAAAAAGATGCAATGAAATACATGTGCTTTGAATATAAAACTTTTTTTTTAATGTACTAAGGATAGACCTCATGCATGCTACACAAGTGCTCCACCACTGTGCTACATTCCCAGCCTGGTTTTCTATACATATTCACATTAATGTTCCTCGAAAATAATGTGTGTCAAAAAAATTACTTTCACAAAAACTTAATGGCCTTTTTACCTCTGTCAACAAAACATTAGCTCTCTGTTAAAATACACGCAAACAAATACAAATCAGTGAATGTATGACCTGCCATTCTCTCAAAAGCTCAGGCCAGGACCTTTGCAGTCATGTTTAGATGTGTGAAGAAAACGGAAAGAATGAATCTTGGCTTCTTTCTTTGCAATGTCACTGGGACATGCCATCTCAGTTTTATGCCTTTGCTTAAGAAATTTCTCCTACCCAAAGCTACTTCCTTTGACTATCTATAGTCTGTCCTTTTTTATAAAGTTTCAAGGTCTAAGGACCTGAAGTGTAGCTCAGCAGCAGAGCACTTGCCTAGCACACACAAGGCCCAGGATTCAATGGAGAGGTGAGGAAGGGAGTGCTAAGGGCAATAAAATCTTCAGTTCTTATAGAACTTCTCTCTCAATTTAAGTCCTAATGGTGTGTTAATTTAATTTAATTTAGTACTGTTTTCACTTTCTGGGATTTAATCAATTTCATTCCTTAGTCTATTTCTTTACAAAAATTCACATCCTATCCAAACTGTTACAGAGCCTTGGAATGCCACAGTGGTTATGAACTTGAGCTCTAGACTCTGAAGAATCAAATTATCTGAAATCAAATCTCAGCTCTACCACTCACTAACCATGTAAACTTGGGCAAGTTAACCTAACTTAACCTCTCTGTACCTCGATTTCCTCATATCATTTGGGGTAAAATAAGCATCTATCTCAAAGACTTGAACAGTAAATAAATTAACATGTAAAACATTTAGAAAAGGGCAAGTGCATAGGTAGTGCACAAGTGTTTGTTAAGCTGTTACCCAGTTTTCCTTGCTTCAGGCCACTCTACAGTTGTTGCCTCACTCTTCCTTAAATGGTGGCTTTGATTCATCAGTGCTCTGCTCACAACTCTACTTAGTCTCTAAAAACCCAAAGGCCCAGGAAGTCCTCAGCTTGGTAATCAAGACACTCCACAACTCAGTTTTATTCACTCAACATCCACTTTACACAAAACAGTAGGAAATAGAGACATAAGGCAGAACCCCTCTCCTCCAGGGTCTGATAATTAATTACAAGACACACAGAATGGATGATGTTCACCCACAGCTGCTCTCAAAAAAGAATTCTCCAATCGATTCAACAGAACCCATTTCCTCAGCCTTAGGAAGCTCATTCAAAATTTTCTGATTTCATTTTATTCCACCCAAATGCCCTGAAAACAATTAACAAACAAACGAACTTGCCCTAACTTGCGTTTATCCATAGCAATTTTTAATTTTTATTTATTTATTTTTTGAGACAGGGTCTCACTGTGTAGTCCAGGGGTTACAGGTGTGCATGACACCTAGCTCTCCACACTGATTTTATTTATTTATTTATTTATTTATTTATTTATATTTTTAATTTTTTTTGACATTGGGAATCGAACTCAGGACCTCATACTTGCCAGGCAGGTGCTGTGCCACTGAGCTATATCCCTGGACTCCACACCAATTTTCAAGTCTAATTCAAACACCTCACTCTCATGTCATTTAGACATACATATTATTTCAACTGTTTTCAGGGAGTAAAACCAACCTCTTCAATATATATGATCTTAGAAAAAATAAACACTTCTTCCAAATTCCCACCACCGCTCCATTCACTAAAACAGGTCATGTTAGAACAGGTGCTCAAACTTATACACTGAATTGAGGCAAAAAGTAGACTGGTCACAGACAACTATTATTAAACTACAGTAAGGGACTAGAAAACTACTGACTGAAAAATTAATAAGCATTCTATTATATGCTATCTAATTTAAAGAGTCTAGACTCCAAAAAAGAGGAAAGGATGATATACAGAGCTAGCATCCAAACAAGGCAACTGTTCCCTGAGATGATTTGGGAAAGATTACTGAACTCTACTTTGTGGCAAAGCTGTCATTCTCCAATGCGCAGATTTAAGTACAGCAAGCCATTCCATCAATTCAGCATTAAAAAGTGTCACCAACATTTCCATTTGCTTACATTTTACAAATTTTCTACAACAAATTTTCTACATCATATATTACTTGAGACAGGCGTGATGGCGCATGTCTGTAATCCCAGCACTCAGAAGGATGAGGAAGGAGGATTCTTCCGAGTTTGAGGCCAGCCTGGGATACAAAGTGAGCTCAAGACCAGCCTAAACTGCACAGTGAGACCCTATCTAAAAAAGACCAAAAAAAAAAAAAAAAAAAAGTATTACTTGAATAATCAAGAGGTTTCAAATGTTCATTTCTTCCAACTTTTAATGAACCTCCTATAATGGCCAATGTAAAATGTAAGTCACCCACAAACTGAAAGTCAATCAAAAATATCACTTCAATTTTCCACCTCCCAGACAAAATGTCTACTCTGACAAGTTTATCAACTTTATTAGTTTCTATTTTGAAAATTATTTTTCACATGTGCCATCATACCAAAGAATATAATTTCTCACTACCTTCTTAATACTCCACAGTAAAATTGCAAATTGCAAAGCATCTAGATGGTTCCCTCTAACCCCACAAAGATCCTTCCTAAGTACTGAGTCCTTAATTAAGAACCAAGTGCACAAGCCAGGAGTGTTAGTGCACACCTGCAATCACAGCACTCAGAAGCTGTGGCAGGATGACTGCCATGAGTTTAAAGCCAGCCTGGACTACATAAGCCAGTTCAAGGCCACCCTGCACTACACAGTAAGGCCCTGTCTCAAAAAAAACCACAAAAGCTAGATGTGGTAGCACACACCTGTGATCTCAGCACTCATGAGGCTGAGGCAAAGGATCAGTGTGAGTTCAAGGCCAGTCTGGGCTACAAAGTGAGTTCAACAGCGGCACAGCACCTGCCTGGCAAGCGTGAGGTTGTGAGTTTGATTCCCGGTACCGGAAAAACAAAAACAAAAACAAAAAAAACCAAAGTGAGTTCAAGACCAGCCTAAACTGCATAGTGAAACCCTGTCTCAAAAAAGACCCAAAAAAAGAAGAAAAAGAATAAAGAGCGAAGCACACCACCCTGAGTGATTTACAAAATTAACTCAATCTTCAGAACAATAAAGTGGGGGGGGGGGCTGGAGAGTATAACTTAGTGATAGCACAGATGCTTAGTATGCTCAAGGCCCTAGGTTAGACGCCCCCCATACACACACTAGTACAGGGTATACCATAATTATTCCCATATGAGAAAATTGGGGGCTTAAAAATGTTTAAAAGTAGCCAGGCATGGTGGCACACGCCTGTAATCCCAGCACTCAGGAGGCTGAAGCCCTGAGTTCGAAGCCAGTCTGGACTACA
>NW_004955430.1:7471399-7474410 GCF_000276665.1 Chinchilla lanigera | reverse complement strand
GTACCTGAAAAAAAAAAAAAAAAAAAAAAAAAAAAAAAAAAAAAAAAAAAAAAAAAAAAAAGGCACTTCTTAATATTAAAAAAAAAAACTGAGTTTCTTTTAATTGTTGAATCAAAGAAAGGATATATGCAAACGATGTACTATAAGTAAACCTATTATCCAATTATACTGTAAGTGAACCTACGTACTGTAAGTGACCTGTTGCCCAAAGACATAAAAAGGCAAAAATATAAAAGTTGGTTGAGTTAGGGTACCAGTAGTTAACTGATAGATGGAAAGACAAGCTCTACAAACACTCATTTTAAAGGATTACAGGTAATCTATGAAATCTTGGAGGCATCCAAAAGTCAGTTTCCAGGGAAAAAAAGGAGACTGTTCTACAGGTAAATGAGCATCTGGTGTCACAGAGAAAAATTAACATACTTTTCAGTTCTCATCCTACACAGAGTAGGTTATAGGTATTACGCAAGCATAGCACTTGGGCAATCTTTTCCTCCTTTCTTTAAAAGATAATTTATGTAATAATTCCTTAATTCAGTAACTGCACAAATACTGCTTTCTCTCTTTCTTTTGAGGTTCAAGTTTCTTTCATTTCAAAACACTACTCTTGAAGAATTAAAATCTTGCATGTTTTTCGTTTTTGTTTTTTTTTGAGACAGGGTCTCACTATAGTTTAGGGTAGCTTTAAATTCACTATGTAGCCCAAGCTGGCCTCAAACTCATGTGGATCCTTCTGTCTCAGCCTCCCAAGTGCTGGGATTACAGGCATGCACCACCACACGCAGCTTTTAAAACTCTTCTTTTTAAGAAAGACTTAATCATTTCACTTAGCGGGGGCAAAGAGTCAGGAGATGAAACCTGAGCTATTTCTATTAGTCTTACATAACTTACTTTAAACTGGAATTGATCCAGTAGTTATCTTTTTTTTTTTTTTTTTAAAAAAAAGTAGTTTAACTAAAACCTGAGTTTTACACACAAAGATAAGCTCTTTGCTATACTTTGCACACAAGTAAGTTTTTAAAAACTGAAAGGCTCTTGCTCTTGATTTCCTAAAATTTAAGGACGTATGTGTAGTAAATTAGAGTGCCAGTGTAAAAATACTAAAATGGCTCCACTGAAAATGAAAAAGCACTGAAACCACCCTATTATATTTAAGTAATATTATCATTGATAGCACTGGATATAATTTCAGAAAACTTTCTAACACTAATATATAAAAAATCACCCTGGAAGTAGGCACTGTCTATTTAATAAGTGATGCAAGGAACATCAAAAAGTGCTTTTCAAGGGGCTGGGGATTCAGCTCAGTGGCACAGTGCCTGCCTGGCAAGCACAAGGTCCTGAGTTCGATTCCCGATACCAGAAAACAAACAAACAAACAAACAAAAAACTGCTTTTCAAAAACAATAGCTGTATGTTCACCTAACTTATAAACAAGCTGGGCATGGTGGCGCATGCTTGTGATCCCAGCACTTGGGAAGCTGAGGCAAGAGGATCACTGCAAGTGCAAGGCCAGCCTGGGCTACAGTGAGTTCAAGACCAGCCTGAACTGCACAGTGTCCTGTCTCAAAAAGGAAAAAAACAAACTTATAAACAAAACTTAAGGGGGCTGGGGATATAGCTCAGTGGCATAAGTGCCTGCCTGGCAAGCCCAAGGTCATGAGTTCGATCCCCAGTACCACAAAAAACAAAACAAAACAAAAAAACTTGAAAATGTAAAGTTAGTTGTTCGTGCTAAATTATTACTTTTGATTATTGCAAATTATTCCTGCAAGTGTAAATATGTGTCAAACCTTTCAAAAACATTAGCTTTACAGACGGAATTATCCTTACTAGGAAGGCCCAGCATGAACTCAACTAAAAGCTAAGCATTACCTACATTTCACCACCAGGCACTAGAGCCCCGGTGTAATAACACCGGCCAAATTCTCCGAATTGCTTTGGGAACTGCTACTTGCTTAATCAAGCACGGAACTGCAGATTCACCTTTCTAAAAAGACTGAAAGTAAGGTGCCAAGTTTCACTATCTAGCTTTCCAAAATGAATTAGGGTTTGGGATTTCACTGGGAATGACCATGTTATCAGGATGCCATCGCCCTCCCGAGGCATTTATTTACAATACCGCCTCTGTTTTCCATTCAACCAACTCAATTAAATTTCCACTAGAGTTAGGCACAGAAAAAGTTGATGCCTGGCCTTGCTGACAGTGTCCCTGGGATCCCGCGTACCTTAGGCTTCTCAGAGAGGACAGGGGCAACAGAAAGATCGTTAGTGCCGTGACATTACCTTGCCAGTCTTGTGATCAAACCAGACGAGAGCATGGTTCCTTGACAGCACTTTGCAATCAAAGGTAGCATTATTCTGCGCCGGTCGACAGCGTGCCACGGAGCGGCCGATTTTGATGGGCTCGTCCAGGTAGACATGACGCTCCTGAAACGGGTGCGAGTTTGGGCGGCAAGTGAAGATGGCCAAGGCTGACGGCATCGAGGACAGACTGGGTTTGTCTTCGCTAGCAGGGACAACGAGGAGTTCCTCCAGGTTCGGAATGCTCTTCACAAGCCTATACTTCTATCACCCCCCTAAATTTTAAATTAAAACCAACCGCACACTGTCTAAGCATAACCAACGCACACTAACAGCTCTTCACCGGGGTGGGAAGACAAGTCAGAGCAAACCCCATCCCCTCCTTTGGAACCCAACAGCGCCCTGATCACAAAACGTCCCCAGCTGGCGGCTTTCAGTCCACCTTCCCTGGGAAGAAAAGGTTCGCACATCGGGCAGCTTCGGCCGAGAAAACTCCGGGCAGACAGTCTGGGGGCTGGAGGTATCCGCGCAGATGAGTCACACGCCAATTCCGGGGTTGTGTTCGGGGCCGCGGCCGCGTCTCCCTCTCGGCGGCGGAGAGGCTGCAGCACTGCAGCATGAAGGACGGCTGGGTCGGCGCGGCCGCGGAGGTCCGTCCGGGCCGGGGAGGAGCGCCCGGGCACGGCGCGGAGCGGGCTAGAGCGCCG
>NW_004955430.1:7469392-7470949 GCF_000276665.1 Chinchilla lanigera | reverse complement strand
AGGGAGGCCGGCCCGGAGGCGGAGGGCGAGGCCTGGAGGCCCGGGGCTGGGTCCGCCGCAGCCTGCACCGCTCGCGGCCGGTCGGGCGAGCTCAGGCTGTGCCCGACGAGGCAGGAAACTTTCCGACCTGGGAGGAAAAACACCAAAACAAACGGCCGTCAAGAGCCGGTGCCCGCCCGCCGCAGCTCTAGCGCCCCTCAGCCCGCCGCCCGCCCGCCCCGACCGCTGGCCACGACCTCGGCCGACCTCTCTTGGGGCAGGCTTCGGGGTTTTGGAGCCAAGGTGCTACGGACGGTCCTGCCTCCCTACCCAACGCCGCCGCCTCGGCTTACCTTGCCAGCGCCAGCCGCCATAGTGACTCTGACTGAAACCTACCCGGTGCACCGCCACGGGAACGCGCACCCTTTTCAAGGGCCCTCCTACCCCCTCTCTCTTGCCGTAGTCCGGCGTTGTCACGTGAACGACGCGGTGGAAACCATGTTAGGTAAGGGCAGAAAAGAGGGCAAGCTAATTTTCGACGTACCTATGGGTGCCATCTTAGTTAAGGGCTGGAAGCTTCAAATCTTGGGGGAACCTTTGATGCCCATTTTGGTTAAGGGCAAGAAGTAATTTGTGTGGTCGAACGTTTATAAACTACCTATTACCAACTTTCTATTTTACCTTCTTAGTAAGAAGGTCTAACTTTTACTAAACTTTATTCACTGCAGTTTTTACTGAAAATAGTAACGAGCAAAGAAGACAGAGCACTCAAAGAAGATGCTTATTGGCAGGCATCTTAGCTGTGGGCAACACGGTGACCCATAGCCGTCCTAGCTGTGACCAACCAAACTCCCCAAGTCTCAGAATCCTCAGAGATGAGCATCGTCTTACCCGCTGCAAAATTCTTCGCTGTGTTTCCTGCTAGAACTCATAGCTTCCTCATTCCATTTCGAATGACTGTCCTCACCGGACCTACTGTGTTGCTCAGGACTCCTACTTCGATTCTAATAGATAAGGAGCCTTTGGCCTAGAGAAGAAAACACTTGGCAAAAGCAAAATGAAAACTATCAGATGAGAAGGAATCTTAACCATGTAGAATTAGTGTTGTCATGTTTCAGATTCCTGTGACAACAGCTACACCACTATGACCTTGGGGAAGTTTCTCAACTTTTTGAAGCCTCTTTGTTTTTTGTTTTTTGTTTTTTTTGTCCCGGGAATCGAACTCAGGACCTTGTGCTTGCCAGGCAGGCGCTGTGCTGCTAAGCTATATCCCTGGCCCCTGCCTCTTTTTCTCTTATCTAATATGGACATAATCACACTTAACTCTCTTGTAGAGACTTTAAAGTGCTAAATCGTGTTGCTCGATAAAAAGTAGTTACTCGTTTCCATACTTATTTTTAGGGTTTTAGCACTGTTCTAGGTTTTGTGCTGGGCCCTGGGGACACAGGTGAACAAAACCTCCATTCCTCGAGTGTTATGGGGGAGGTTTGAACGCAGGTAACTTCACTTCGATGTAATCAGGGCTAAGAGAGGCAAGCACTGAGTGCTAATGAGGTCAAATTGTCTTGTTTTTTTTTT
>NW_004955430.1:7451895-7467332 GCF_000276665.1 Chinchilla lanigera | reverse complement strand
CCACCACATGCAGCTCCAGGATGCCTTCTTGCAGAGGTAAAGGAACTGATGTAGGAAGGTAGGAGAACCACAGTAAATATAGTATTTGCTGATTGGTTTCCAGGAAAGATAGCAAGAAAAGAAATGGGGCTGTTTGAAGTGGTACACCAATGTGCCTGGCACAGTGGCTAAGTAAATATTTGACACACTGAATGAAAATTATGTACTGTTACTTATTGGAGGATTTTTTGTTTATTTGTTTGTTTGTTTTGTTTTGTTTTTCTCCAGTACCGGGAACCGAACTCACGACCTTGCGCTTGCCAGGCAGGCGCTTTTGCCGCTGAGCTAAATCCCCAGCCCCTGGAGGATTTTTTTTTAAATTTTATTTTTTGTCTTTTTGAGACAGAGTCTTGCTATGCAGTTCAGGATGGCCTTGAACTCACTTTGTAGCCCAAGCTGGTCTCAAACTTGCAACGATCCTCCTGCCTCAGCCTCCCAAGTGCTGGGATTACCAGCATGCACCACCATGCCCGGTAGGAGGATAAAATGAGAGTGACACAGAGTGAGTCCAGAGACGGTAAGGATTATATTATGAAGATTTTACATACTTTTCTTCTAAATGGTACCTGGGATCAAATGCAGCCTTTCACATGCTCTACCATGCCTGACACCTTACATACACTTAAGGCTGTTCAATTCAGCAAATATGCATTGAGTTGCTACTGTATTCTAGAGAATAATAGAGTCACGTTAGAAAGTTTTATTATAAAAAGATGAAGCCAAGCCTGGTAACACATGCCTGTAATCCTAGTATTCTGAAAGGCTGAGGCAAGAGATTTCAAACTCGGGGCTGGGGATTTAGCTCAGCGGCAAAAGCGCCTGCCTGGCAAGCGCAAGGTCGTGAGTTCGGTTCCTGGTACCAGAGAAAAACCAAAACCAAAAAAAAGAGAGATTTCAAACTCAAGCCCAGCCCTGGCAATGTAGCTCAGTGGGAAGGGCCTGAGTTCAATCCTCAGTGCCAGGAAAAGAAATAAAGAGGATAGGAAGGAGGGGAGGGAAAGGAAGGGAATTTTTCATTTCTAATAACTGTTAGGCTTATATGAAACAAAGTAAGAAAGGCTCTCCACAAATCCCTAAGGAGGGCCAGGCGTGGTGGTACACACCTGTAATTCCAGCACTTGGGAGGCTGAGGCAGGAGGATCGTTTTGAATTCAAGGCCAGTCTGGGCTACAAAGTGAGCTCAAGGCCAACCTGAACTGTACAGCGAGAACTTGCCTCAAAAATACCAAAAAAAAAAAAAAAACCCTAAGGAGTTCTATGAATTTATAAGTCGTATATGCATTCTTCCATTCATTCAATAATTATTTGATCAAATACCTACTGGGAAACAGATACTTTGAAAGAACCTGAAAAATAAAACAATGAAGAAGAAGGAGAAGGAAAAGGAGGGGAGGAGGAGAGAGTGTATGGGGGAAGGCGAAAAGGGGGAGGGAAGATTGGGGTGAAGAGGATGAAGAAAAAGAAAAAAAAGACTCCTTCAAAGTGCTCACAGCTTAGATCATGACCCACTAGGTCCTTACTGTAATGGAGTAAAGAAAGAATAATGGACGCAGCGAGACCCTATCTCAAAAAAAAAAAAAAAAGTGATGGAAGGCTAGGTGTGGTGGCACACACCTGAGATTCCAGTTACGTGGGACAGTTGAGGCAGAAGGATCTCAAGTTTGAGGCCAGCCTGGGCAATGTAAGGGGCCCCTGTCTCAAAATAGAAAAAAAATTTTTTTTGGCATTTTTTGAGACAGGGTCTCACTATGCAGTTCAGGCTGGCCCTGAACTCACTTTGTAGCCCAGGCTGGTCTCAAACTCACAAAGATTCTCCTGCCTCAGCCTCCCAAGTGCTGGGATTATGGGTGTGCGCCACCACATCTGGCTCAAAAAAATTTTTAAAGGGATTTGAGAGAATAGAACTTTCAGGAATTACAAAGAGGTCTGTATTACTGGAGCATAGGGGATAAGGGAAGGTGTAGGGGTCAGAAATGTGGTTCAGTTGCTAAAGATCTTGTAGGCAGTGCAACAAACTTAAGAACTTTTACAAAGTAGATAATATCTCACAAAATCTTGTTAGGATTAAATAAGATAAGGCAAAAAAATGACAATCATGATTTCTGGAAAATAGTAGATACTCTGAGAATATTCATTTTTATTATTAGTGATAATAGTAATTCACCCAGCCCTCCAAATATAGTTAGCAGCAAGCTGTTTTCTGTGTATGGAGAGACTAGTTTATGAATACAAAAACAACAAATGTCTCTTTATGTTTAGTTCCTTAAAATGTTAAACAAACAGAATGGGCTTTTCTCTACAAGAAAAATTGGGGCTGCTATAACCTGGCAGGGTAAAGAATCCTACCAGAGTTACACAGGGCAACTGGAAATGCCAGAATGGCGTGGAAGGCATTCTTCACCCACTGTTATTTGGCAGGCACAAAAAAAAAGGCTTACGTTAAGAAATCTCATGCATAAGATATTTTGAATTCTAAACCATGTGGGTGTTCCTCTCTCTGATTCTGTATCCATACAAAAGTTTAATTAAATAAAAAACATGTCATATTTTGAGAAATAATGGCAATATTTCCTGATCTCATTGCTTTCTTCCCTTTTAAAATTTTTACCTTTTTAAAGACTAACAGGAGCAGGGTGTGGTGGTGCATTCCTGTAATCCCAGCACTCAGGAGGCTGAGGTAGGAGGGTTGCCGTGAGTTTGAAGCCCACCTGGGCTACATAGCGAGTTCAAGACCAGCCCAAACTATATAGCAAGACCCTGCTTAAAAAAAAAAGCTAGTACATATTACCAATACAACGATCCAGGCTACTTGTCAGTCTCAGAAAAGCAAAGAGAGAATTGGAAATTATCCTACTATCATCAAAGATAGGCAATTATTAGCACTTCAGATGTATGGACGACTCTGTAAGCTCAGTTAATATGCAACCCTCCCTAACTGATAGTGCTCTCATTGGACTTTAACTAATGATTTGATAGAATGAATTATGAAATGTGTAACTGCCAGAGCAGATATCTGAACTAAAAATACTGTATAAGTTAGCCAACCAATTAAAAAGGAAACCAGAGGTACTCAAAGATCAAACTCAGGGATATATATATATTTTTAATGATACATACTGGCTTATTAAAACTGAAGTTGATCCTCTTCCCACTAAGGAAGGCTCTCCCCCTCAAGGATTCTAATGAGTGGAAATACCTCGTCATTTCCCAGGTGCCCAGGGTGGAGTTGCCCAGACATTCCAGAAGGACTACTCATCTGTTTTCGGCTTCCTGGTCCTTCAGGAAATAAAAGAAAAATAATTACCTGAAGACAAGTGAAGACATTTCTTTTTCATGTAGCAATCTTTTTTGTGAATATAAAAAGAGGGAATCAGAATATTCACTCTAGAAAAAAAATCACAGACAACTAATCTGTTTTCTTCATTTTATAGGCAAGGAAACTGAGGCCCGGAGAAGGAAACTTACTGAATGTGTATTTACCATGTGGTCAGCATTTTCTCATAACCTTGTTGCACGGTGCTACTCCTGGGCTTTTTTTTTGGAACTTCCTTTTGGTGGTGGGGCGGGTACCTGGAATCAAACTCAGGACCTCACGCTTGCCAGGTAGGTGCTGTGCTGCTGAGCTAAACCCCCAGCCCCTTACTCCTGTTTTGTAAATAGGGAAATTGGGGTTAAGGCTGAAAGATTAAACTTTTCTGTTATTGTTGTTGTAGTGCTGGGATGCAAACACAGAGCCTTGTACACCCGAGGTAAGTGCTGTACAGCTTAGCTACATCGCCAGGCCAAAGATGAAGCTTTTCATTGCGACTGATTCTAAATCACCATGTTAGATGCAAAGTACATGAGAAGTATTTTTTTCTAAAACTCACTTTGATTCTTTATATTTATTTTTGATCAATAGGAATGCATGGTCCTTGCATATATTCAAATAACCAAATGGAAGTAAAGTAAAAGTCCTCCCTACCCTAGTCAGAAATAGTCTAGTGTTGTTAATAGTTTGTCAGCTATATTCTTCCAGGCGTTTTTTTCTAAGCCGCATAAAGCATGCCCTTTTAAAAATACCACATTATTTAAGAGAAATGGGAAAGTCAACACTAAAAGCCTTGTTGAAAGTGATCAATAATGTATATCTATAGCAAAAGGCCTGTATTGGGAAAAAGGGATGAGAAAGGGAATAAATTATGTTTATTTTTATCACTCTTATATAAGTCTTCTTTTGATTACTGAAAGTGTCCTCTTGCTTTTAAGAACTAATTTAAGAAAGTTACTTGGAATGTAGCAAATGCTTAAGAATAAAAAGGCTGGGTCAGAAAGCCACATGAGGCATTTTCTTTCTGAATTTTTATTGGTATAACGGGATTTGTTTCCAAATAACTTAGTTACCAAGTAAAAACATCAGAGGGCCTGTTTATATGCAGTGGTTTGTTCATCTAATGATTTTTTTTTTTTCAGAGAGTTTTTGTTGTCTGTTTCTTTGATGCAGAGTGTTGTTATGTAGTTCAGGCTGCCCTTAAACCCACTACCCTATTTCCCCCAAAATAAGGGCTTCTTTTTAGGGGATGTCTTATTTTTTCATGTACAACAATCTACATTGATTCAAATACAGTCATGTCATCTTGTACTGAAACACTGTCGTAACTCTGCAGTCCCCACATTCTGGACTGAATGTCTCGGGACTCCATCCCCTGCGGAACCATTGGCCCCAGTCACTCGTGTCCAGCAATAGTAGCCTGCTTGTAGTGTATTGGCAACACAGCTGTCAGTGATTGTGTCCCAGGAAACTTTGGCCCAAGTCATAACCTCTTGCAGGCGAGGCTGGACAAAGTTTCCATTAAATCAAGTGTTAACTGAAGACCTAGGAGACAGGAGTGGCAACAGAAATGAGGACAGTTAAGCACCAAAAGTCAGAAAACCTCGCATTTCACACGTGTTTATTAGGTGTATCTGTTACAACACATGATGTACTGAATTATGAAGATCCATAGACACAACCACATCCGTTCAGTACCAAGTGCGCAGGTTACCTGGGCATTGTGCCTGTACTCCAGCTGCCCATCTGGCAATAAGTCTTGAGGTCATCTGTTCACATAGGCAGTTACCCCTTGTCCAAAGGTAACTGCTTGAATATTTACAAATACTTAATTGTAATTTATCTTATCATTTATTTGAAGTATTAATGTCAATAACATTATTTATATTTAATTGTATATTATTATTTTATAATTCAATACATCGGTCATGTGTTGCACCAAATGTACTAAATGCATCCATCTGGGTAGTGATCTTAACTGGTGCTTATTTTGGGGGTAGGACTTATATTATGAACATCTTGAAAATTTGTGCTTGGGCTTATTTTACAGTTAGGTCTTATTTTCAGGGAAATATGGTATGTACTCTAGACTGGCCCTAAACTGAGGCAATCCTTCTGCCTCAGCCTCCATCTGGAGTGCTGGGATTATGGGTGTGCACCAATATATCCATTTAGAAGGATATTTTAAAATAATTTTTTTTTTTTTTTTTTTTTTTTACTGGGAATCAAACTCAGGACCTTGTGCTTGCTAGGCAGGCGCTGTACCACTGAGCTATATCCCCAGCCCTTATTTTTTTCTTAGTACATGTTTATCATACATATTGATCACATTCATAATAGGGAATTTGTACCTATACATAAGATAGCTTCATTCTTTTTCCCCATCCTCTTCCCCCTTTCAACCCTTCTTCCTTTCTCATTTACAAAAGCTTTGTTTCCATTTTTCTCCTCCATTCGGTTTTTTCCTTCCCCCACCCCTTGTTCCCCTTCCCATTAGAACATGTTCTTCCTACTTCCCAATATCTATCTTCAGAAACAATGCCAACATTTAAACTAAGGAAAAAATAGAAAAAAAAGCTTTGTAAATGAAGAGGGGACGAGGGATTGAAAGGAGGGGTGTGGAATAGGAAAAAGAAGAATCAGGATACATCATGTACAAGTACAAATTCCCTTGGTGAATGTGATCATTCTGTATATCTAAAATATACTAATAAAAATTCAGTTTCCTGTTTCAGCAGAAAAAATAATAAACATGTGTGTCTGGTTTATTTCACGTAACATTATGGTCCCAAGCTGCATCCATTTTCCTACAAATAACTCGAGTTTATCCTTCTTTATGGCAGAGTAAAAGTGCATTACTTATTTGGGAAAACTGGAGATTTGAGGGCGGTTGTTTGTTTTGTGGTAATGGGGACTGAACACAGGGCCTTCACACTGAACCACCTCTCAGAACTTTTTTAGTTTTTATTGTGAGACAGGTTCTCACCAAGTTGCACAGGCTATGTCAAACTTGCCACGATACCCAGCTTGGAAAACTGTGATATTTTGAATAATTATTTTTAGGAGAATTGTTTATATTTTCATTTAATAAGCTCGATTAGAGTTTTTGCTTCAAATAAATGTTGTTACTGTCTAGCACTGGTGTAGATCATGGTTTCCATCAAGCCTCTCCTTGAATGGCTGTGCTTCAAAGAGCTTATAGATGTCCCAGGGATGATTGGTCTTATAAGGACCCCTAAGAAGACAGGTGGAAGTGAAGTAAAAGGACCTATACAATGAAAGGGGCCTGAAGAGCTTGCTCCTTCCCGCTCCCCATCCCCCGGCATGCCTGAGATTCAAGGCTTAGTGGGGAGACAGAGCCGTCTGGAATTCTCTGGGACTTTGCAGGGAGTGTGTGACCGGTTGTTTCGTGGGTGCGTAACCTGTAGAGAGGGCCAGCGCTTAGCAGGAGTACCCGTGGAAAGTCTCTACTACCTTAAAATTCTCAATAGCTGCTTAACAAACCCTCAAATTAGATAGCTGGTCCTGCCTTGAATGTAGTGCTTTGAGACGTCAATGTCCTACTCTGTGCAAATCTACCATTTTGACAAGCACAGACAAAATGCTGTAGGAGAAATGAGTAGGCTACTGACGGTGAAGCAGCACTGCAGGAGAAACGAGACAGAGTGAGTCAAACCAGACAGCTCTTTCTCCCTGTTTCCCAATATCTGATTCTGTGTAACTCAGGATCAGTGGCAAAGGTGATAGCAGATGGAAACATGTTGTTTTGTGATTTCTCTCTCCAAAGTTATTCTTCAAAATGACAATGAGAATAATATAGTCTCGATATAGGATATCTGGCCACTGAAATTTTGCATTTTAAATATTTTCCTCAATTTTTTATTATAAAAGTTTCAATTATATGGAAATATTGAAATAAAATTATAGTGACAATACTGAAATAAAATTGAAATAAAATTACAATATTGAAATAAAATTACAATTGAAATTACAATTACCACTTTGTCATATTTCTCTTAGTTATTTACATGCATTCTAGTTGTTTGACAGCAAGTTGCAGACATCATGACCCCTTACTCGGAAATAGATCAGCATGCATAGTCTCTTAAATAACCATGATGTATAACATTTTTTGTTTTGTTTTTTTTGTTTGTTTGTTTTTAGAGACAGGGTCTCATTATGTAGTTCAGTCTGGCCTTGAGCTCACTGTGTAGCCCAGGCTGGCCTCAAACTCGAACTAGCTGCAATCCTCCTACCTCAGCCTCTGGAGTGCTGCAATTATAGTCATGTACTACCATGCCTGGCTTACGATATACAACTTTTAAAACTCTTATTAGCCAGGCATGGTGGCACATGCCTATAATCCCAGTACTGTGGGAGGCTGAGACAGAAGGATCACAAGTTTGAATTAGACTGGGCAACTTTGCAATTTAGTGTGATTCTGTCTCAAAATAAAGAATAACTGGGCATGGTTGTACATGCCTATAATCCCAGCACTTAGGAAGCTGAAGCAGGAAGATCACTGAGAGTTCAAGGCCAGCCTGGGCTACAAAAGTGAGTTGAAGACCAGCATGCACTACACAGCAAGATCCTGTCTCCAAATAAATAAATAAATAAAAGGTCTGGGGTGATGTAACTCAGTGGGAAGGACTTGGATTCAACCCCCAGTACTGGAAAAGGAGAAGGCGGAAGAGAAGAAGGAAGAAAGGGAGGAGGGGAATTTTTTTATTTTATGGAAAAAAGGTGAAGCAATTTCACAACATAATTCAGTAACAATGGTTAATATATTACATGTTGTTATCTTTAAAGTAGTTGCTCAGGGTACAAGATATGGGCATAAAAATTTCTCCAATCGATATTAGCACAGACCTTCCTTTACCATGAACTAAGAGACACTAATAGTATAACTGACTTGCATTGCTTCCCTTTTCCCTACTGTCCTTTCCCCGTTCACCCATCCTAGTTTTTTCCTTTTGAACAATTTCTTCCCATTTCACAATATCTATTGCACATTTTAGAACTTACTTACTCCTTCAGTTTCTCACACCAGGAAGACAATATGATGTTTACATATGTGAGTCTGATTTATTTCACTTATGAGTATGGTCTCAAGGTGCATCCATTTACCTATAAAAGTCTCAAGTTAATCCTTTGTGTGTGTGTGTGTCTTTTTGAGTCAGGGTATTGCTATGCAGTTCAGGCTGCCATTGAGCTCACTTTGTAGCCCAGGCTGGTCTTGAACTCGCAAAGATCCTCCTGCCTCAGCCTCCCAAGTGCTGGGATTAAGTTTATCCTTTTTTATGGTTGAATAGTACTCCATTGTATAAAAAATCACATCTTGGGGCTGGGAATATAGTTCAGCGGCACAAGTGCCTGCCTGTCAAGCACAAGGTCCTGAGTTCGATTCCCTGTACCCCCCAAAAAAATACCACACTTTTTCATGTATTCCTGGGTTGATGGGACTTTGGGTTGTTTCCAAGATTTAGCTATTACAAGCTGTGCTGCTATAAAACATGGGTATTCATCTTAGATGCCCATTTTTGGATTGGGTCTTTGAATTTAGGGGCTCTGATTTTTTTCAATTCTTTATATGTGCTAGATACAATTCCTTTTGTCTGAGGGACAATTGGCTAAAATTTTTTCCCATTCTGTGGATTGTCTTTTCACTTTGTTGGTGATTTCTTTTGCTATGAAAGCATTTTAATAAGATGAGATCCCAGTTGTTGATTCTTTGAAGTATTTCCTGTGTAGTCTCAGTTTTTTCCATGAACTCTCTGCCTACACCTATGTCTTCAAGATTTCTACCTATTTTCTCTACCAGTAGATTTAGTGTTTCTGTTTTAATATTTATATCTTTGATCCATTTCAACTTTAGTTTTGGTGCATGGTGATAGACATGGGTCTAGTTTTAGTCTTTAGCATGTGGAAAGCCAGTTTTTCCAGCACTATTTATTAAAGAGGCTATCTTTGTTCCAGTGAACATGTTTGGCCCTTTTGTCAAAGATAAGACGGCTGAGTGTGTTTGTAGTTGTGTCTATATCTTCCTATCTGTTCCACTGATCCTCAAGTCTGTTTTTTTTGCTGGTACCATGTTGATTTTATCACAGTAGCTTTGTAGTATAATTTTAAGTCAGAGATTGTGATGCCTCCTGACTTGCCTTTGTTGCCCAGGATTGCCTTTGCTATTCTAGGCCTCTTCTGGTTCCAGATGAATTTTAGGAATGTTTTCTCTGGTTCTGTGAGTTATACTAATGTTATTTTGATCAGAATTGCATTAACTCTGTATGACAATTTTGGGAGTATGGTCCTTTTCACTATGTTGGTTCTTCCTATCCATGAGCAAGGGATATCTTTCCATTGTCTGATATCCTCTTTGATCTCCTTTTTCAGAGTACTATAATTTTCAACATAGAGATCCTTTACTTTAGGAAGGGAATTCCTTAAGTGTTTTATTTTTATTGTAGAAGACTAAGAAAATAGTTTGTTTGTTTATTTGTTTTTCCTTTTGAGACAGGGTCTCCCTATGCACTTCAGGCTGCCCTTGAGCTCACTTTGTGGCACAGGCTGGTCTCGAACTCTCAACAATCCTCCTGCCTCAGCCTCCCGAGTGCTGGGATTACAGGGATGTGCCACCACCCCCGACGCAGAACACTCTTACAGAGGAAAAATTATTCATAATTCCACTGTGATTTCTTTGGAATTATGGAACCTATTTCTTTTTAGGAAAATGTTGTACTCCTCTTTTTCTGCCCAGATCTTTGTGCTTGTCTTTTGCAGCACTAGTAACAATCTGTAATGGGCTCATAGTATAACATCTTATTAATGTCTGTCTCCCTCTGGACTGTAAGCATTATGAGAGTAAGGACCCGATTTCTGCTTTCCGTTCTGTTTCCAGCCACTAGCACATTTCCTGGCACATAGTAAACACATAAATATTTATTTTTTTGTTTGTTTGTTTATTTATGCTGGGAATCAAACCCAAAGTCTTTATATGTGCTAGGCAAATGCTCTACCACTAAGCTACACCTCTAGCCCCCAGGATTTATTAAACGATTTAATTTTTTAGCTACAGAAAGATAAAGTCCAAGTCTGCTTCTTGAGTGACTGAGAAGTGCAACTGCTCTGCATAATAATTTTTTGTTGTTTTAAATGAAAGAAATAAACAGCTATTTTAAACACGAGCCTGGGGACTCCTTTGCAAATGATTATACTTTCATAGAGATTTTTTTTCCCAGGATGTAGAGTTGGATTCCACTGTCTGAATGTCATTCTAGACTCATCGGTATGTTCTTGGATTTGTGAGTTCCTGCTACACGTTGTCTCAGGAGGTCAGGAATAGATTGTCAAGAAAGACAGCTGGATGTGGTGGTGCACAACTATAATTCCAGCACTCAGGCGGCTGAGGTAGGAGGATCACTGTGAGACCAGCCTGAGCTACAAAGTGAGGTCAAGGCCAACCTGAACTGCGTAGTGAGACCCTGTCTGAAAAAGACAAAACTAGGGCTGGGGATTTAGCTCAGCGGCACAGCACCTGCCTGGCAAGCGCAAGGTGGTGAGTTCGATTCCTAGTACCATAAAAAAAAAAAGACAAAATGAAACATTGAGCAGTATCTTCATTACCTGCTGGTGGCAAGCCCCAGAGTCAATCAGGCAGAGAGTTCCCTCGGGGTTTTGTGTTCAAGTCAGATTATTTTAACACCCTAGGACCCACATGAAGCAATTTGGGGGGGATGGTGTTAAAATGACCACTAAGCTAGTGCCCCTTGGCTGGAGACATTTTGAAGTGCTGCAGCTAACAGAAGAGCTGCTCTGGTTTTCCAGGAACTGTCACTTCTGGGAGTATGAAAATAGAAGGTTGTTAGACAGAGTAGCAGAACCATAAGCTTGTTAAGACACTGCTACATGAATCCTTATTGTTTTGTTTCTTTTTCTTTTTTTGTCTTTTTTGAGACAGGGTCTCGCTATACAGTTCAGGCTGGCCTTGAGCTCACTTTGTAGCCCAGGCTGGTTCAACTCTCAATGATCCTCCTGCCTCAGCCTCCCGAGTGCTGGGATTACAGGCGTGCGCCACCTCGCCCAACCTAGGAAGCCTTATGGAAGGGTGTACTCAGGACTAATTTTTTTTTTCTGTTCAATTTAAGTCACAATTCCATTTGGACAAGAGTTTCTAAAAGGAAAAATAAATTTAAGTGAGCTGTTACCGCTTAGGATCCTGTGTTTGCAAGCAACACAGTGGACCCTAGCTAACCTAAATGTTTGGATATTATCACAGTAGCATGGCATATCTTGAATATGGAAAGAAATGCTGAAGAAGCAAGCTTCAGGAAGCTTGGGAAGCAGAGCTCATGAATGAGCCCTTCAGGGTACTGAAAGAGTCAGCTTGCTCTTTTTCAGTTTTTGAGTCCTTTCTTCAAGAATTCAAGTGGCCCAGAGAAGCTGACTGACCTCGGTTAAGTTACAGGGAAAAAGGCACTTGTAGGACAATCCTCTTAACCGTGTATTCAATGGACAAAAGATGGTTTCCTACCATATTGCAGGAAGTGACGGGTAGCTGAGGAGGCAGAAAATAGCTGTCCTCTCATCAGCTTTCTCAATGAGTGTCCATGCAGGAAAATCAGTCTTCCCCGGAGCCCCTTACAGTGAGATAAAGTTGCCTGTGGAATCCACTTTATGACTCTATAAAATAGTGGGTGAAAGCAACCAACTCAGTTTCTCCCTCCAAAATCAATGGGATATTTTGGTTTTTAGGAAATACACCCTGAAATATTTTTTTTCACACTGAAATATTAAAGGGTCTGATATAGGCAACCTACTGTCAAAAGCTTCAGAAGAGCCAGGCGTGATGTTATATGCCATGACACTTGGAAGGCTAAGGCAGCAGGATTGTAAATTTGAGCCCAATCTGAACAATTTAGTGACTCAGTGAGACCCTGTTTCAAAAAAGAGAGTGAGGATGCCGGGCCTGGTGGAGCTGGCACACACCTGTAATCCCAGCACTCAGGAGGCTGAGGCAGGAGGATTGCCACAAATTCGAGGCCAGCCTGGGCTATATAGTTTTTTTAAAAAAAGAAAAATGGGTAGGGTGGTATGGGAATGTAATGGAGTACAAAACTAGATTTAGTCCCTACTATTTAAAATAAAAAATAGAAGGAAACAGATATGTATTTAGAGAGATGAAGGTCTCCTTCCAGCAAATATATATATTTTTTTTGTTGTTGTTTTTCTCTGGTACCGGGAACCGAACTCACGACCTTGCGCTTGCCAGGCAAACGCTTTCAGCAAATATTTTTTAAAATAGTGAATTTGGATAAAGGATATATATATATAGCAATTCTTTGTGCTGTTCTTGAAAGTTTTTTCTGAGTTTGTAATTATTTCAAATGAAGTTGTATTGCCAGGCATGGTGGCGCATGCCTATAATCCTAGCACTTGGGAGGCTGAGGCAGGAGGATCATTGCGAGTTTGAGACCAGCCTGTGCTACAAAGTGAGCTCAAGGCCAGCCTGAACTGCATAGTGAGACCCTGTCTCCAAAATGACCAAAAAAAAAAAAAGAAGTTGTAAAAATAGTCAATGGGCAGGGCAAAAGGAAATCTGCTTTTCCAGTTGCATGTCCAAAGATCTTCTGATGAATAATTATGCAACAAATGAACATTTGTATGTCTGCATTGCCTGATCCAAACTTTACAGGAAGTTCTGAGTGCCAAGGCGTATACTCTCTGATGAATTATTGCTATTAGTTGACAAAGCTCCACTGTGAACCTATAAGATACTGGATAAGGCCTATCTGTTTACTCCTCTTTGAGGAGTCTAAGTGGGTGGAGATTTCTTTTGGCTTTTTTACTTTTCACATTTGTTTGGGAATGTATTTCAGGCACAGGGTGTATAGTTAATAGTTTGTGCTTTGAATAGTCATTTATAATCCAACAATTTTCTCTACTAAGTACTGACTAACTTGATTTAAAGCCAAAATGACTAACTTCACAGTCATTTCTTATTACAAAAAGATTTTAGTCTCTGGAAGAATAATCATTGCGGCATTGGTAGTAGCAAAATTTTGGAACCAGTCAGTCATCTATGGAGTACTGATAAAATACATTTGTGCAATTGAATATTGATGTAGATGATAAGAAAGAATGAAGCAGATCTACAACCGTGGATATGGAATAATCCCCAAGTGAAAAATAAATGAAGCTAGGTGCGGTGACAAGCACCCGGAGTCCCAGACACTCCAGAGCCTGAAGCAGGATTACTTGAGCCTCGGAGTTCAAAACTAACCTGGGCAGACCCCATTTCAAAATATGAAAAAAAAATATTTTTTTTAATGAAGCAGCTCTATATGAATGGACGTGAAAAATCACCAATGTATGTTTTTAAGAGTAATGTGCAAAATTATATGCAAATGTAATTCTTTTGCATTTTAAAATTGTCAGGCATGGTGGCACGCACACGAACTCCCAGTTACTCAGGAGGATGAACAGGAGGATTGCAAGTTTGAGGCCAGCCTGGGCCACTTAGTGTGACCCTGTCTCAAAAGAAAATTTTAAAAGGTACTGCAGATTTAGAGCACTTGCATAGTAGGCACAAAGCCCTGGGTTTGATTTCCAGTACAAAAAATAAAAAATAAAAAAAGAAGCGGGGGAGGGGAGGAGGAGGAGAATGACGTGAATGTGTAAGCAATGAGCGAACTGTTCGCGTTTTTTGCCTGTTCTGCACATGCGCATACACACAAACAGAGCATTTCTGGAAAAAAGTGCAGGCGGTCACATTGATAACTTCTGGAGAGGGGAACTCATGAGTGGAGGTAGGGACCTGAGGGACTACTATTAGAGGAAGACAGAGGAAAACTGCTTCTCACATCTTTTGAGTTTTGTATCAAAATTAATGAGTCATTGTTCTTTAGAAGCAGACCCTTGGGGTCCGTTCTTATGTAGGATTCAGCGAGGTTAGATCATTAGAGGCAGGGAAATTGTCCTACTCTATTAAGCTGTGAATATTTTGGCACAGGTCCATGGCTTCTTACCTTTCTACTCTCCGCGCCTAGCCCATCTTTGCATGTGATAGGTGAATTGAATTAAATTGAATTCGCTGACAGTGCTTTTGGGGGCACTTCTCTATTTTTGTTTCCCAATTTTAATATAGGATTGCTAGTGATTCATGTGTTTCTCTCTTTTCTATCCTAAAGGAAAAAGATGAAACAAACTTTTTTTCTTGTTCTGAGGCCATTCAGTGGATGTAAGCTGGTGCTTACTTTTGGAGGACATTTTGGTAAAATAAACCTGTATGTAAAATGTGCTCATGTTTTGGTCAAATAATTCCACCCCTAGCAATTTATCCTAAAGAATTAATCATACAATTTGAAAAAGATGTATGTATGAGGACATTCACTGCAATGTTGCTGTTGCTATTGCTGTTGAAATTTTGCTCCAGATGTAGTGGCGCATGCCTATGATCCCAGCACTGTGGAGGACTAAGGCAGAAGAATCAAAAGTTTAAGCCCAGCATGAGCAACTTAGCAACTTAGCAAGCACTGTCTCAACAAAAAATAAAAAATGATCTGGGGCTATAGTTCAGTGTTAAGGCTCTGGGTTCAACCCCCAGAACCACCAACAAAATTAAAGAATTTGAAATTTTGGAGGGCTGGTGATATAGCTCAGTGGCACAAGTACCTACCTGTCTGGCAAGCGCAAGGTCCTGGGTTCAATTCCCAGAACCAAAAAGATAAATAAATAAGTAAATTTTGGAAACAATCTAAATGTTTATAGATAGGTAACTGGTTAATTAAAGAATGGGCTAGCCAGGTAATGTGTCCATAAAAGTGATTATTTCAGAATATATATATATATATATTTTTTTTCTTTTTTTAAAGATGAAAACAGCATGAATTTATTGGATTATGGTTATGGAAGTCAGAATCTAACATCAGGGTATATGCAACCCTGTGTGCCTACTTAAGGGGGAAAATTCATTTCCTCTCCCTTCAGCCTCTCGAGGTTATTTGCATTCCTCCGATCACTGTCTCTTCCTCACTTCTGCTTCAGGATCAGAGCTCCTCCTCCTACTCTGTGTCTCTCTCTCTATATATATATT
>NW_004955430.1:7416560-7451760 GCF_000276665.1 Chinchilla lanigera | reverse complement strand
CTCAGTCCTTTTTTTTTTTCCTTTTAAAAAATTGTTTGTTTTGTTTATTTTAAGATAGTGTATCACTAAGTTGCTAAATCGTCCAGGCTGGGCTCAAATTTGTGATCCTCCTGCCTCAGGCTCCCAAAGTCCTGGAGTTACAGGCATGTACCATCACACCTGGCACAACCTGTACCTGTTGATGAAGAAAAATATCTATAGCACATTGGTAAGTAATAAAATTAGATCATAGAGTAGTATGTGTATAATCCTATTTATATCAAATTTCACACATAGATCACCAAATATATTTCACTAAAATGTTAAAACTTTTATCATTTCTTTATGGGTGATTTTTCACTTTTGCTCAATACTTTTTCATATTACTTACTTTTTTCTAGAGTGTTCTTTGTATCACTTTTTCCAATGAATAAAATTATTAAAAAGAAAAGCATTCAAGTCATTGCACTGGTTTTACCCTTTAACTCAACAAATATTTGTTGATTGCACCAGACCACCCCACAGTTACCTCCACTTTATTTTGTTGTTGTTGGTTTTTTGAGACAAGGTCTCACTATGTAGTTCAGGCAGGCCTTAACTTATTGGGTAGGCCAGGCTGACCTTGAACTGTTGGCAATTCTCCTGCCTCGGCCTCTCGAGTGCTGGGATTACAGGCATGCATGCCACCATGCCCAGCCACATTTCCTATTTTATAGGCTGCCAGATTTTCTATATGCTCTTTTTTCCCCTATGTGCTCTTATAAGAAAGCAGGAGAGCTAAGTACTTATCAAGGCTCCTTTTAAAATACTTAAGTACCAAAAGAAAAATTAAAAATGAAACAGAACAATAGTTATCTTGAAGGTGGGAATGAGGATTTACAGGGAAAGTGTATAGAGGAATTTTTTAGGGGTGAAGCAGTGTTCTATATCTTTGTAGAAGTTTGGGTTACAGAGACCTATAATTTGTCAAAACTCATTTCACTTCTAAAATTTCTGCATTTGTCTGTATGTCAATTTTGCATTAAAAGTAAAAGCTAAACAAATTGGGCTTTATTTTTTTTTTGTTGTTGTTGTTGTTTTTGTTTTTTTTTCCAGTACCAGGAATCAAACTCACGACCTTGCACTTGCCAGGCAGGCGTTGTGCCACTGAGCTAAATCTCCAGACCCCCAAATTGGGCCTTAGTTAGTGATTTTGATACCTGAATTTGTTTTGAAAGGCATAAAAAAAGTACAGATTGATTAATAGGATGAATAAAGGAGCGGATAGCTATGCAATAAGGCCAATATAATAAAATGTTAGTGGAGGGACCTAGCTGCTATGTGTACATGTGCTCACTATAAAGTATGTACAGTTTGGCTGCTTAGATGTTTTTCTCAGTAGAGAAAATAGAAGTACAATGATCATCCATTGATGTGTTGAATATGTACCTATATTACTCTTATAAACTAAGTTCAACAGATGGAGTTCTGAAAATTTCCCCTGAGAAAAATTCAACCTCTTTGACCAGGAAATCTATAAAACTTCACATATGTGTAGACCTAGCTAGCGCCAGGGCTGTGCTATGATTTGGATGAGTTTCCCCAGACCATGTGTTAAAGGCATTGTCTCCAGCATGTGGTGCTCTTAGGAGGTGGGACCTCTGAGAGGTGGGGTCTAGTGGGAGGTCTATTGGTCACTTGGCCCTGCCCTTGAAGAGGGTACAGGGACCCCAATCCCTCCCTCTTCCTCTCTCTTTTGTACTTAGCAATGAGGTAAATGGGCTCTTTTTACAGGGTGCTCCTGACATTGATAGACTCTGTCACCCAGGCCCAAAGCCATGAGGACAGTTGGTCACAAACTAAAGTCTCCAAAACTGTGAGCCAAAATAAACCTTTCCACTTTATAAGTTGATTATCTCAGGCATATTGTTATAGTATCAGAAAGCTAACACAGCTTCTTCATGAATAACTTCATGAGAAACTGTGCAATCACTCAGGGGTTTTGCTCTATTTTATTCCATTTTGTTTTGTTTCATTTGGTGCTGGAGATTTGAACCCAGGGCTTTGCACTCACTGGACAAGCTCTCCACCACTGAGCTAAATCCCTAATACTTCCCTTTGATTTATTGTGCTGCCGTTGCCATTTTGAAATTCTTAATAATTTTAACAAGGAACCCTACATTTTCATTTTACACTAGGTCCTGTAAATTATACAGCCAGACCTGATTAGCAAAACTATTACTAACAGGGCCTGGGATATAGCTCAGCAGCACAGCACCTGCCTGGCAAGCTCAAGGTCCTGAGTTTGATTCCCAGTACCAAAAAATTATTACTAGCATATATTATTTCTCCCTATTCTAGTAATTATGTTAAACAACACTGTATGTACGCTTTTCCATTGTTGTTGTTACTGGGTATTGAACCAGGGCCTTCACACTAAGCCACATTCCCAAGCGTTTTTTATTTCTTACTTTGATCTCACTAAGTTGCTAAATTGCTCAGGCTGAGATTATAGGCAGGTATTGCTGTGTAAAGCTCTAAAAGAAAATGGACTATTCCAGCATGCTAGGAAACTGAAACAGGAGGACTGAAGTTTGAGCCCAGCCTGGCAGCAAGCCCCGGGTTCAATCCTCAGTCCTAAAAAAAAAAGACTAGATAATTTGTGTGTGTGTGTGTGTGTGTGTTACACAGAGAGTGACAGAGTCAGAGAGACAGAGAGAGAGGAAGAAAGGGAGAAAGAGACACTGAGATTAGCTCTTGTTGTTTTGCCAAAACTGGCCTGAAATCCCTGGGCTCAGTCCCTCAATTCTCCTGCCTCAACCTCCTGAGTAGTTGGAACTACAGAAATACCCCACCATGGTGGCTCCCAGAGGGTGGGCCCCCAGCACACGGGGAGCCTTGGCTGGGGAGCGCCAGTCTTTGGACCGGCAGCTCACTCCCGGCCTCGTCGTTCCCCGAAAGGAGGGCTACTGGCGCACAAGGAGCCACGGGTGGGGAGCTCCAGTCTTCCGGCTGGCTAGCTTCCTGCCTGGTGGCTCCCGGAGGGTGGGCCCCCAGCGCATGGGGAGCCATGCGGGGGCAAGCGCTGTTGTGCGCCAGCCCTTAGGCCGGCTGCCGCTGCTCAATTGAGATCTATCATGACACAGAGAAACAGTGACACAATTGGCCCATCATGCACCGACTGCAGTTGCCCACCCACAGATGTGTGTGAATCATTCAAACTTTGAACAACCCCTGGGAATACATGCCATACAACTGGCCACTCTTGCTCCTGCCATTGAGAACCAGAAAGGTCCAGAGCCAGCAGAGGAGCAGCTGCTGAACAAGGACTCAGAGAACATGAGAATGCAAACTAAGCCCAAGGAGTCAGAGGTCCAGTGGACTGGGGTCACGAGAGCCACTCCGAAGCTGTAAACCAGGAGGACCTTGCACAATACCTGCAGAGACTCATTGGAAGCCATTCTTCCCCTGACAGTACAGGTTGTGGTGGAGCTCCGGAGAAGTCTGCAGCAGGATTCCTTCTGCCTGTGCTGACAGTTGGGGAGAGGACACTAACTGGTTGTGGGGTCCCAAAGCAATGGGAAGCTGGAGAGAAAAAGCTACAAAGAATGGCTTTCACCCCAGATAGCTCACTTGAGATGTTAGTAAGAATTGCCTCCTCAGTATTCTATAGCCATGATGATGAGGAGGCCAAGAAGAGAAAACAAAGAGACCGAGAAAAAGCAGCTGCTTTTGCTGCACCACTAAGAGAAACAGATCCCAGGTCTGATTCCCGGGGCCCCAAGAAGAACTCGACAACTGCATTCATCTGCTACCACTGTTAAAAGCCAGGCCACCTCAAGAGGAACTGCCCTAAGAGGCCCCATGGGCCATGCCCTGGATGCAAAGGAGACCACTAGAGATTGGTCTGCCCTCTGAGGTGGAGGCCCCAGAGCTCAGACCCATGCTACCAGTTAGTCCAACAGGAATGAGAGGTCTTGGGGCATGGTCTGCCTTCTCCCTCTGGCCAGACCGTCATCTCCATCGAGGAGTCCTGGGTAATCATGACTATGGAGGAACAAGAAAACAGCCTGTTGCTAGACACAGGTGCAAGTCTCTCAGTCCTTCTTTTCAATCCTGGCCTTCCTTCCAGCCGTCATACCTCAGTGAAAGGAGTCACTGGTGAGGAGGTAATATGCTATTTTTGACAACCCTTAGGCTGTAACTACTTATTAGATCCTTCTTGCATATCTCTGTCTTCCTGAGAAACCATTTTGAAGATACCACCATGTGTTACAGCAGCCATTGATATTTTCCTACTAATCTATCCATAACTGTGTAAAGTTTGTAATGTTCCTATCCTATTTCATAAATGGATGTATGTTTATTATTATGTGTTTCCTACAACAACCATTGAGAATAGTTAATGATTTTTCAATAGGTCACTCATGTATAGCTCTATTTATTTTCTTTAGAAGCCACTTTGAAGATACCAAAGTATAGTACAACAACTCTTGATAATCTCCTACCTCTTTTGTCTCTAACTCACTATTATTTGTCTATTTGTTTTCCTGAGAAACTATTTTGTAGATAACAATATGTAAAATGATAACCATTGATAATTTCCTACCATTTTGTCTGTAATTTGCTAAGTCCCCCCTATTATTATGTTATCCTTCTTTTACTCTTTAAAAAAAAAAAAAAGAAATACCCCACCATGCCTGCCTCCTGGAAGTACTTTTAATATCCCCATTTTATGGATGGACATACTGGGGCTCATAGGTGTTAAGCTATTTGCACTTGATCAAGTTCATACATTTATTGTGCCCTCATCACGCATAGTACCCCAGAATACATAGTAGACACTCAGTATTTGTTGGATAAATAATAACAGTAGCAGCTTCTATTTACTGAGTATCTAATGAGCTTAGAATGCGCCAACCGAACTTAACATATCCTCCACTAGCCCAGAGTTCCCACTTTTGGCATCACTTCCTCAAGGCAAGACAACATTCCCTGCCACCTTAATTTGTTTGTTTGTTTTTTGTTTGATTTTTTTGTTTGTTTGTTTGTTTGTTTGTTTTCTGGTACTGGGAATCGAACTCACGACCTTGTGCTTGCCAGGCATACGCTGTGCCTCTGAGCTAAATCCCCAGCCCCTTCCCTGCCACCTTAAGTTAGATCAGGTCTCCTTTTATGATACTCCACTCTGGGCTCCGTTAGAGCATTTATCGTGTCGTTAGATAGTTCTTTCTAGAATGCCCGTCTTCTCTTCTAGACTGGATCTCAAGTGATGATAGTGACTTTTTTTTTAAACAGTTGTATACCACCAAGTCCAGCTTTGAGGATGGCTCTTTTTTTTTTTCTTGTTTACTTTATTCCCAGAATCCAGCTCTGGACCTGAAGCACGGCCTGCCTGCCAGAGCTTGGTTATATATTTTCTCCCCTAATCCTTAACCCTATGCAGTAAGATTATCCCCACTGTTTTACATGTGAGGAAACTAAGATTCAAAGAAGACCTGAAGTCCGTGGTGCCCCACGCTAGAGGCAGTGTGTCACCCTCAGGTGGACCTATATCTGTTGCCACCAAAATATTTCATCATTTCACCACAGCCCGCTGTGCCACATGACATCTGCTTGACATTATTTTCTATCATTAGGTAGCACTCACTCCTCTGCTATCTCTTCCAGCTTCTATTTTTGCTGTTTGACCTCAAAGCTCTCTAATGAACAGGAGACATGCTTTCCAACAAGCAGTTACAGCGGGTGATATTACAACCATGTTGGCCGATGCCAGGATTTCATTTTTTAGACTTGATGAGTGAAGCAGCTGGAAATACTAACTTCTAAAGCCAAAGGATCCAATTTCCTTTCGATACTGAGTCTTCTTCGGTCCTGGGAAATCCCTGAAGTAGCCTTGTGGGTTACAGAAATAGAAGGCAATCAGTCTTGTCCAGCTCAAGGTGAAGGCCTGAAAAAAACTGAGATAAAACAAGTGTAGATGTTTCAGTATTTCTTTTTAGTTTTCTGCTTCTGTAGACTGATATCAATAAGGAAATGTTTTTCCTAAGTGTGGCTTTAGACTGTGCTGTGCTTGTGTATTACTGGATATCTTCTATCTTCGCAGAGTGGAGAGGACCGTTGCTGCCGCAGTTGTTTGTGAGGTTCACGGAAGTAGGATGGAGGGGGATGCTGAGGGCGTGCGGGCTTTGTTTTCTTTACTCAGTGCTCGGAGAGGCTGTGAACAAGACACGGAAGGCGTTTGGCTCAGAACTCCATGGCATGGATTGTCACATTTCACCTGTGGTGTTATTTAAAAACTGCAAATCCAGACTTTAGAAACCTGACTGCTGACTGGCTGTGTTGTACTGTTTTTTGTAGGGCACAGGACAAGAGGACACCGTCTGGTGCTTGTAGAATTTCTAGAGGTCCTAGGTTGGTGCCATTCTGAGAGTAAATTTAGACTGCGAGCCTTTCAGAGTAGCTGCTGCCCAGTCTACTTCTTCCCAACAAAAATCTAAAGACTCATTAACAGTGGGAGTGTGACCTCTGGTGTGCTTTTGAACTTGCTTCACTTTTTTTTTTTTTTTTGAGACAAGGATCAGGAGTTGAATCTTCAAGGATGACTCTGAGGTTGTAAGTGAATTTAAGATGGAGCAAGGGAAGTTCATGCTGAGAGACTAGCTTGACCATAGGGTGAGAAGTCAGAGGATGTGACCTATTTGAAAACATCAGTTAGTTCAGTATGACTGAGATGTGGTATATTTAAAGAATAAAGTAAAGAGGCATTAGGAGAATAGACAGGAAGCAGTTCACAAGAGACCTTGTACGCCATGCTCTCGTATCTGCTGTTTATCCTGAAGGCACTGCAGAGCCACTAAAGAGTTTTTAAAGCAGGCAACGGAGGATGAAGTGTACATTTCACAGATGGCCAGGTGGAAGATGAGTTGGAGACATGAAGGCCATTTAGAAGCTCCTGCGAGTACAGGTGAGAAATGAGTAATGCCTATATTAATGTCGTCACAGAGCGAATGGAGAAGAGGGAATGGATTTTGAAGGACTAGAGCAAGGATAATTTTCAAAATATGAAGAGCAAAGGACAGCAAACATGTGGGATCCAAGGGAAAAAGCGATTTTTTTGGAGGCAGAAGGCTGAGTTTCAGCGGTCTGGAGAACTTTTAGGTAGACATATACCTAAGCTGGCAATTAGAAATTGTTCTGGGACAGATCTAAGAGGGAGCAAGCTCAGACTAAAGGAGACATAGGGTTTTTTTTTTTGTTTTTTTTTTGTTTTTTGTTTTTTTTTAAGAAGACATAGGTTTTGATGGCTTTTGTACGCATTCATCTCTTATTAAAATGGAAACTAGCAAAAAAAATTAAAAAAAAAATGGAAACTAGTGAGGCATGGTGGCTTATGACTGTAGTCGCAGCACTTGGGAGGCTGAGGCAGGAGGATTGCTCCATGTTTGAGGCCAGCCTGGGCTACACAGTGAGTTCAAGGCCAGCCTGAACTACATAGTGAGATCCTGTCTCAAAAAAGAAAAGGAAGAATATAAAAAAGTATTCCCCTCCTCTCCAAAAGTTTCCTTTAAAAATCAATTTAAGATCTCTAATTTCTTAGGGTCTATGTCTCATTTCTCTATCACTGATTTTTAAAATTTTTAATTGAATTTTGCTTCTGTTTACTTCACCTGCTTTCTTGTAAATTCATATCCATTTCATATGATCCTTCTTTTTTTTTCTAGTTTTCATCTTCTTGCTCTTTGTAAATGTAAAAAAAGTCTTTATTCTTATTAAATATATAATAGGTATGGCAGTGTTCTTAATTTCTTCTTTTTTGTTTTTTCTTTTTGATTCTTAATTTCTTTTACTGTATTTTAGACATATGACATTGTTCTTGATTTCACTGTCAATAGCCACCTAATTCATTGAAATTGTTTTTCTTTTTTTTTTCTTTTTTGAGACACAGTCTCAATGTGGAGTCCAGACTGGCCTTGAAGTTGCTGAAATTCTCTTGCCTCAGCCTCCTGAGTGCTGGGATTACAGGCATGCGCCACCATACCCCACTTGTTTTTGAACTAGTAGAGTGATTTTCATCTCGAAATTTAAGTATGACTGTGATAAAAACAGCATGGTACTGGCAAAAGAAACCCCAAAAAACAGGATCAATGGATCAGATTAGAAGATGCAGCCGAGTGTGGTGGCGCACGCCTGTAATTCCATAACTGGGAGGCTGAGGCAAGAGGATCGTTGAGAGTTCAAGGCCAGCCTAGGCTACAAAGTGAGCTCAAGGCCAGCCTGAAGCGCATAGTGAGACCCTGTGTCAAAAAAGACCAAAAAAAAGCAAAAATACAAAAAAATAGAAGATGCAGAAACAACTCCAAACACACTCAGCCACCTTACCTTTGACAAACGAGCCAAACACGTTCACTGGACTAAGATACCCTCTTTAGTAAATGATGCTGAAAAAACTGGCTGTCCATATGCCAGAGTCTAAAACTAGGCCCAGTCTTTCACCATGCACTAAACTAAAATCAGAATGGATCAAACACTGGGCAAGGGCAGGTACAACTGTCATCCCAGCACTCAGGAGACTGCGGCAGGAGGATCACCACAAATTCAAGACCAGTTTAGGCTACATAGTGAGTTCAGACTCAGCCTGAACTACAGACTGAGAACCTGGCTAAAAAAAAAAGGATCAAAGATCTAATATTAAAACAGAAACATTGCGCAAGGGGAGCCACGGGCAGGGAGCGCTGGTCTTTCACTGGCTAGCTTCCTGCCTCGTAGGCCCCCGGAGGGAGGGCCCCCAGCGCACGGGGAGCCATGGGCGGGGAGTGCCGGTCTTCCAACCGGCGGCTCACTCCCTGCCTTGTAGGCCCCCGGAAGGAGGGCTTCCAGCTCACAGGGAGCCATGGGCGGGGATCGCTGGTCTTCCACTGGCTAGCTTCCTGCCTCGTAGGCTCCCGGAGGGAGGGCCCCCGGTGCATAGGGAGCCATGCGGCAGCAAGCGCTGTTGCCCGCTGGCGCTTAATTGAGATCTATCATGACACAGAGAAACAGTGCACAATTGGCCCACCATGCACCGACTGTAGATGCCCACCCACGGACGTGTGTGAATCATTCAAACTTTGAACAACCCCTGGGAATACATGCCATACAACTGGCCACTCTTGCTCCTGCCATTGAGAACCAGAAAGGTCCAGAGTCAGCGGAGGAGCAGCTGCTGAACAAGGACTCAGAGAACATGAGAATGCAGACTAAGTCCACGGAGTCAGAGGTCCTGTGGACTGGGGTCATGAGAGCCGCTCACAAGCTGTAAACCAGGAGGACCTTGCACAATACCTGCAGAGACTCATTGGAAGCCATTCTTCCCCTGACAGTACAGGCTGTGGTGGAGCTCCAGAGAAGTCTGCAGCAGGATTCCTTCTGCCTGTGCTGACAGTTGGGGAGAGGACACTAACTGGTTGTGGGGTCCCAATGCGATGGGAGGCTGGAGAGAAAACACTACAAAAATGGCTTTTGCCCCAGACGGCTCACTTGATTTTTGACAACTCTTAGGCTGTAACTACTTGTTAGATCCTTCCTGTGTATCTCTGTCTTCCTGAGAAACCACTTCAAAGATACCACCATGTATTACAGCAGTAATTGATATTTTCCTACTAATCTATCCATAACTCTGTAATGTTTGTATTGTTCCTATCCTATTTCATAAATGGATCCATGTTTATTATTATGTGTTTCCTACAACAACCATTGAGAATTATTGAATGATTATTCAGTAGGTCACTCATGTATAGTTCTATTTATATTCTTTAGAAGCTACTTTGAAGATACCTAAGTATAGTACAACAACTCTTGATAATCTCCTACCTCTTTTGTCTGTAACTCACTATCATTTGTCTATTTGTTTTCCTGAGAAACTATTTTGTAGATAACAATATGTAAAACAATAACCATTGATAATTTCCTACCACTTTGTCTGTAATTTGGTAAGCCCCCCCTATCGTTATGTTATCCTTCTTTTACTCTTTAAAATAAAAAAAATTAAAAAAAAAAAACAGAAACATTAAATCTCTTGGAAGATAGAATAGGTATAGCTCTTGAAGACACTGGTGTAGGAAAAGACTTCATGAACAAAACCCTCATCACACAGGAAATATCACAAAGGTCCCACAAATGGGATCTCATCTTAGTAGAGAGCTTTTACACAGCAAGAGAAACCACCAACAGAGTGAAGAGACGACACATAGTGTGGGCAAAATATTTTGTCAGTTGTTCTTTTCTTTGGTGTTTTTTTTTCTTTTTTTTTCTTTTTTGGTTTGTTTTGTCTTTTTGAGACAGGGTCTCGCTGTGTAGTTCAGGCTGGCCTGGAGCTCACCTTGTAGCCCACACTGGTCTCAAACTCGCAATGATCCTCCTGCTTCAGCCTCCTGAGTGTCAGCTGTTCTTGACAAAAACTAATATCTAAAATATATAAAAAACTCAAAAAAAAAATCAGACCCCTCCTCCAAATTTAAAAACCCAATCCAAAAAGGGGCACCTGGAATGAGTAGATACTTCTCAAATGAAGAAGTAGAAATGGCAAACAAATATATGAAAAAATGTTCAAAATCACCGTTCATTCAAGAGAAACAAATTAAAACAACACTGAGATTCCATCTCACCCTAGAAAGAATGGCTATTATCAAGAAACCAACCAGTAACAAATGCTGGAGGGGCTGTGGGGAAAAAGGAACCCTACTCCACTGTTGGTGAGAGTGTAGACTGGTATCACCACTGTGGAAATCAGTGTGGAGATTCCTCAAAAAACTAAGACTAGGGGCTGGGGATTTAGCTCAGTGGCAAGGTGCTTGCCTGGCAAGTGCAAGGTCATGAGTTTGATTCCTGGTACCGGAAGAAAAAAAAAACAAAAAACAAAAAAACTAGGACTAGCAGTTCCATTGGATCCAGCTATTCCTCTTCTTGGTATCCTCCCCAAAGAATTAAAAGCATCATACCACAGCGATATATGCACACCCATGTTTATAGCAGCACAGTTTACAGCAGCTAAACCTTGAAACCCACCAAATGGCCATCAACCAATAAATGGATAAAGAAGATGTGGGTTTTTTTTTTTTTACACAATAGAGTACTACTCTGCCATAAAGAAGGATAAGCTCGAGACATTTCTAGGTAAATGCATGCAAATTGAGATCATACTATCAAGTGAAATAAATCAGATATACATGTGTAAATAAATACTGCACTGTTTCTTTGGTGTGAGAAACTGGAAGCATAAACAAGGACTAAAATGTATAACAGATATTGTGAAATAGAAAGAAAATATTCAAATGGGGAGGGGAACTAGGGAGGTGCAGAGGGAAAGGAAGAAGGGAAAAGAAAAAAAGAGAATGGAAGGAAAAAGGGAAACAAAGCTTTTGCAAGTAAGGAGGGGAAGAAGGGCTGAAGGTAGGGAGTGGGGAAAAAAGAAGAATCAAAATATGTACAGGTGCAAATTCCCTGTGATGAGTGTTGTCATTATGTAGATCTAACTTGTACCAATAAAATTAATTTAAAAAATAAACTTAAGCATGCCCTAGTACCCAAGACTCTTACAGTCAGAACTTGTATCACTAGATTTGAGTTGATCTGCTCATCCAAGAACTATGTATTTAAAAATACTATATAGACAAATGCAGTGTCCGTAGCATTAGTATTTCAAGGATTAAAGAAAAACTTATTGGCAGGTTCTATAGTTTTGTAATCTACGTAGAAAAAAGAATCGCTGCAATAAATGTGCTAAAATGCGAGACTGAACAATACTTGTTTCTTGGGTTGTTTCAAAACTATTTGGAGGCCAGCCTGGGCTACGTAAGTGAGTTCAAGGCCAGCCTGTACTACATAGCGAGACCCTGTCTCAAAAAAGACAAAAAAAGAGTACACGGAGCAGAGCGTTTTCACTAGTGTGCTTAGTGGAGGGAGCTGAAGTATAAAGCGACACCATTTAATGTACTTAACTTTTCCATGTTAAACTGATGAAAATGGAGACTTAATGAAAGTTTTCTATGGTACAAAAGATCTGACGGGTATTTTAAAGTTAGCTTCGGATAAAAGTTTTACAGCGTAATTACAGGCAAAATTGCAAAATCTTAGGCAGTAGAATTTTTCTAAGATAAAAATGTTTTTTCTGATTACATAATAGAGACATGCTCAAGTTTAAAATTTAGCTAATATAGAAAAGCAGGGGATGAATTATATAATCTTCACAGATAAGTATTGTTAACATTTTGTGAGCTTGTTTCTAACCATTCCTTCATGAATATATTTGTACATGTATATAGATACATATGGTTTGATTTTCACAGATCATATTCTACATACTATTCTGTAAATTTAATGTTTCACTTAAAACATAGTGTGGATATCTTTCCACACCTATGAATACAGACATTTTAGCTTTCTAAAGGGGTACATGGTATCATACTCTATATAAATACAAAATTTATTCAACCTTTTCCACTCTATGGAACATTTAGGATGTTCCCAGATTTCCTTTATTAGTAATTTCATGATGAAAATTTCTGTTTTGTTTGTTTGCTTTTCTTGGGACAGAGTCTTACTATGTAGTTCAGGCTGGCCTCTAACTTGTAGCAATTCTCCTGCCTCAACTTCCCAGAGTGCTTGCATTTCTTTCTTTTGTTGGTTTTTGCCTCACCCTCCCAAATGCTGGGTAATCAAAAACTTTTTTTTTTTTTTTTTGGTCTTTTTGAGACCAGGTCTCACTATGCAGTTTAGGCTGGCCTTGAACTCACAGCAATCCTCCTGCCTCAGCCTCCCAAGTGCTGGGATTACAGGCATGCACCACCACACCTGGCTATTTCTATTTCTTCAATTAGAATATAGTCCAGAGCATTTGCTCATCAAGGTGAATAAGTTATTTCTGGGATTTCTTAGCTATACAAGACCGCCAGTGTTTGAGTGGTCCTGGGAAACTAGCCTGGGCCGATGCTGTTGATCTCCCTTTGTCCAGGGACAGCTGTCTTCTCTGATCTGGGTAGTGAGGCAGCCCTGCACTCTTGAGCCGCATCCAGGTCTCTGTGCTTGGTGATGGGTGTCCTAGCCACCCTGCAGCCATCCCAACCTGATCATCTGCAGGAGACCCTCAGAGAGGAAGACACTCTCAGAGAGGAAGACACTCGGAAATCCCAACCTCATACAGCCCCTCCCTAACCTTAGTGCAGTTCCTTCTTGTTTTTACATTGGCAAAGAGTTCTTGGAGAACAAAGACCTATTAATTCTCTGGGTCACAGGAAGGGCAGGACTGCAGCCCAGGCTATTTTCTTGAGGAAATGGGAAGAAGAGGGGCTGCCACTCAGTTTTTCCAGATAAACCTGTAACAGACAGGTAGACAGTTGACTTTGGCAGAGTTACTCAACCTCTGTAATCCTCTAATTCCTTGTCTGTAAGATAGCAGCATAGAGATTCTGTCCTTCCACTTAAAGAGACCAAAAACCCCGCAGTTGTCTTTAGCTTCTCTCACACTCTTACCCTGAAAGTTTCACCCTCTGCCTGCTGCACTGTCAAACTAGACCTAGAACCTGATCACTTGTGCCCAGTTCTGCCACTTCCGCCAGGGCCAAGCTGCCACTGTGTCCTGCCCGGTTCCTACAGCAGCCTCTTACTGAGGCTCCAAGATTGCCCTAGTTTCTCTGTGATCAATGTCAGTGCAGTAGTCTATTGCTCTTTTAAAATAGATGGCTTTACCTCTAATTTAGAGGAAGAGGAAAAATCCTTACACTAGGCTTAAAAGCCCTCCTATGGGATTTAGTCTCACTTCTCTCACTTTCTTGATTTCACTTCAACCATCTTCCTTTTCTTTTTTTTTTCTTTTTTTTTTTTTTTCTTTTTTCCAGTACCGGGAACCGAACTCATGACCTTGCACTTGCGGGGCAGGTGCTGCACCGCTGAGCTAAATCCCCAGCCCCATCTTTCCCTTCAGTTGCCTACCCTTGCTAAATGTGTCGTGTGTCCCTTGCATTTGCTGTTTTCTCTGCTTCTAGCTGTCCTTAAGGCTAACATGAGTTTCTATCGGATATGTGCTCAAACTAGGTGTGGTGGCGCTGGCCTGAAATCCCAGTACTTCAGAGGCTGAGGGAGGGAGGTCACTGCAAGTCTGAGGCCACCTGGGCTACATAGCAAGACCCTGTCTCAAGAAACAAAACAAAACAAAACAAAAGATGTGTGCTCCAACTGCTATTAACTTTCTCACATCCCCAAATCTCCATTTTTCTCCATCGCAGTCATCATTGACATATTGTATGCTTACTTATCATTTGTCTCTTAAAGCTGGAGTGTAAGACTATTGAAGAAATGGACTTGTCTGTTTAGTCTTTTAGTACCTAGAGTAATGCCTTGCACACATTAGGCGTGCAGCAAATACTTGCCAAATGGATGAATGGGCAATTCATTCATATTACACAGTGTCTAATAAACAGTAAGGACTACATAAATACAGATTGTTGTTGCATCACTATTATGATGTTTAAGATATACTTTTAGGAATGTATTAGAAAGAGCATTTCAGTAATGGCATAGAACAAAGCCATGGGTGGTGGCACATACCTGTAATCCCAGCACTTGGGAGGCTGAGGCAGGAGGATCATTGGGAGTTCAAGATCAGCCTGGGCTACAAAGTGAGCTCAAGGCCAGCCTGAAGTGCATAGGGAGAACCTGTCTCAAAAAGATAAAAAGGAAAGACACAGAACAGAGGTTTAGGAGTAGGAAATGCCCTGTTGGCAAGCGAGACCTGCATCAAAACAGGAGACGGGGTTGGAAATATAGTGATGGAGCAGAATGTGCAGGAAATTGAATTCAAAGTTCAGAATTCTGCTTCTTTCCCCCCTAAGAGTGGGGAAACATCCAATATGTTCAGCAGATAAAGATATGATAAGATCCTTGTTTTTCCTGGTGATAATTGGTTATTGTGTGTTGCAAAGTTAGACTTTCTAATTGTGGGAAGTGGATTTGTTAATTAGAGGAAACTGTTCTTTAAGAAATTTTGATGGACTTTTTCAGGTTATTGGTCGATGGAACCCGGTATATAACTTTATCTATGAATCTCTCTCTCTCTCTCTCTCTCTCCCTGTCTTTCTCTGGCTTTTTTGTCTTTTTGAGATAAGATCTCTCTATATAGTTCAGGTTAGCCTTGAGCTCACTTTGTAGCCCAGGCTGGCCTCAAACTCATGAGGATCCTCCTGCCTCAGCCTCCCAAGTGCTGGGATTACAGGTGTGTGCCACCATGCCTGGCTTGAAACTATCTTTTTATGCAAATATCAAACATGCACTACATGGGGAGAGCATGGTGGTATAGGAAAGATTGAGAGTCAGAGTTCTGGGAATTTACTTCTACCTAGTCTGCGCTGCTTGCTATTCTAACTTAACTATTTCCCTGTTTTTGAGGTAAGGTCTTGCTATATAGTTCAGGCTGGCCTTGAACTTCCTATGTAGCTTAGCCTGGCCTCACTATAATTCTCCTGCCTCAGCCTCCTGAGGACTGGGATTACAGGTATGCACCACCAAACCCAGCTGTATTTCCCCTTTCCTGAGTTAAATTTTCTTAACCTTTGGATTAAATCTATTTTAGACATTTGTTGTTCTTCATATTTTAGTTTTTCCATTTTACGTGCAACTTCTGACTATGTCAATCTTCATTATATACCCCACTTTCAGTCTAAAGTCTTGCTATTCTGACTGCAGTTTTGGGTCCAGCAGCATTAGCATCACTTGGGAGCTTGTTCAAAGTAGAGAGATCAGTCAGGTGCGGTGGTGCACATCTATAATCTGGTAGCCAGAGGCAGAAGGATCACAAGTTGGACTCGAGCCTGGACGAGTTAGTGACAGCAAGACCCTGTCTCACAAAACAAACAAGTTAAAAAGGTTGGAGATGTGGCTCAGTGCAAAGGCCCTAGATAAGTGGTGGTGAACATTTCAGACCTTTCAATGATACGAACAGCCTGCCGCAGCATGCGCGCTATAGGTTCACCGCCACTGGCCTAGATTCAATCTCCAACACCACAACAAACAAACAAAATTCTCAGGACCTAGCTTGTCTCACTGAATCAGAATCTGCATTTTAACGAGATTCCTGATGATCAAAATACACATTAAGGTTTAAGAAGCACTCCTTTTGAGGAACCCCAGCCATGCCCACCTTCACCTGCATAGTGTTTGCCCCCAGCCAACTCCATGTCAGTGGATTCTATGCCCTGGTCACAGCCACACACCAACTCCAACCCTGCTCTACATTTAATTTCCTGCTCAGCACCAGGCAGAAGAAGTGCTGGCTAACCAACCAGCCTGATCATGGAAGAGAAGGTAAGCCCCAGAGAATCGACAGCTCCAGGAGAAATATGGAACCTGGTCAGCAGTGCTAGCCCCGCAAAAAGTCCAGGGATATTATAAACTACAAAAACAGCATGGGATTATACTCTGAAAGTGACGCCTTCACAGCAGGCTTGAGTTGGAGTAGAAACCCAGTGCAGTGCCTGCTGTATTGCCAGAGAGTGTTGAATCAGGCCGCATTTTGGAAAGGAGTTAAGACTGGGCCCCAGAACAACTATACAACAACTCCACTTCAGGGTTTCCAGTGTTACCCTCCCACAGTGACTGGGTGAGAGCTAGGTATGGGAGACAGCTGCAGAAAGGGTGCAGGCTAAACATAGACCTGAAAAGTTTAAGCCCAGCCTGGGAAGGTCATGGGCTCTGCTCTCTGTAGTGAGAAACCCGGCCCAGTGAGTATGGATTTCAGAGAAATCTGAATCTGAAAAGTGCTGGCATTAAGTTCAATGCTCTGTTTGAAGCCCTGCCCCATGGCCTACATCCAGCAGAGCCCAGAGGACTGATTGCTTTTCCTATCTACCAGCAGGATTAAGAACATGCTTCTACTTGGACATTTGCCATGGTCTGGGGTCTATGGTCAAAGGGGTTCCTGGAACAGGAAGGGCATCTCATAAACCCACAGGCCATACAACTAGACAGAAAAAATTGTGACTTCTTGGATCATAAGACTCCACATCCTGGAAAGAAACCACTCATTCAGAAACATGGAGGAGCTAGTCATGGTGGTGCATGCCTGTGATCTCAGCACTCAGGAGGCTGAGGCAGGAGGATAATTGCAAGTTTGAGGCCAGCCTGGGCTACAAAGTGAGCTCAAGGCTAGCCTGAACTGCATAGTGAGTGAGACACTGTCTCAAAAAGACAAAAAGAAAAAAGGGAGGAATATTTTTTGAGTCTATTTTTTTTCTCTTCTTTCTTCACTGAGCTTTTTGTTTTCTGGTTTTTTTCTAATACCAAGAATCAAACTTAGGATCTTGCACTTGCCAGATGGGTGCTTGTACCACTGAGTTATATCCCCAGCCCATTGGGTTTTTTAGAACTTGAGGTTATTTTCTTTTTTCTTTTCTCCTTTTAATTTTTTTCCTCTTTTTAATTTCCTTTGTTCCCTTTATTTTTGCTCTCTAATTTTTTTATTTTTCTTTGTCTGTTTTTCCGTTACTGTGATCTAATACTGTTAATTTCCTTTTACTACTCAATAGGGTCTCCTACCTCACTTTTCTCTCCTCCTTCTCATCTTCAATTGATTAATATTTCAAGTTTTACTTTTCTCATTTACTAGTTCCCTACCCTATCTATCTTTACTAGCACAACAATTAAACTTCATGAATCTTCACATAGCTAGTTACCTTATGCTATTACTATTGAATACTGTTCTATTGTTAGTGGAAATAAAGTTGTCCCATTTAGTAGGGTCTCATTTGTTTTGTCTTAGTGTTTATACTATAATTATAGATCTTTTTTCTATGGTTAAGGGTAGTACACTGTTGGTTCTTAAGGTATGTCAATATCCAATTTGTCTTTGATGCTATTATTGTTGCTGATTTTATAACTATAGGCAAGGTGACATGGTTGTTGCTATCAATTGGTTTTCTGTATATGCCAATATCTGGTCTTTTTTTTTCTTTTCTTTTTTGATATCAGGCATCAAACTCGGGGCCTTGCGCTTGTGCCCTCTGAACTACATCCCCAGCCCTATATGCCAATATCTGGATAGCCTTGGTATCATTAGCAATAACGCAGTTCATTCCCAGAGAACTGGGTACTGAACTAAATGCACTGCAGCCTCCCTTCCTAGATAAATGGAAGAGGTGGGATTTGGGACAGATGCTGGTAATAGCCATGCCCAAAGTGTATCAATAAAAAGCATACACTAACTAAAGAAATCTCCTACTAGCAAGTCTTCCATTATAACCAACCTACAAACCTCAGCACAAATGACAAACAAATAATAAAAACATAAAAAGACAACAAAATGCCTCCCCAAAAAACCACAGAAATTATGCAGACATGGAAATTAAGCAACACACTTTTCAGTACTCAATGGGTCACAGAGGAAATCAAAACTTTTATCAGCTATTCCTCAGACAGAGAACTAATACCTAGAATATATAAACAATCAAAAGGCTATAAAGTGAATTCAAGGCCTGCCTGAACTACATGGCAAGACCCTGTCTCAAAAGGACAAAAACAAACAAACAATAAAAACAAAAAAATTAGACCCTCCTGAAATAAAAGATCCAATCAAAAAGTGATCAGCTGAAATGAATAAGACACTTCTCAGAAGAAGAGGTACAAATAGCCAATAAATACATGAAGAAATGTTTAATATGTCTAGCCAGTAGAGAAATGTAAACATTTTTTTTTAAAGAGGTTCTCACTACAGAGTTCAGGCCAGCCTTGAACTGTGTATCCCAAACTAGACTCTAACTCACAGCAGTCTTCCTGCCTCAGCCTCCCGAGTGCCGGGATTACAAGTATGTGCCACCGCACCTGATGAGAAATGCAAATTAAAACAGCACTGAAATTTCATTTTACTCCAGAAAGAATGACTATAATCAAGAAATCAAATAATAACTAGTGCTGGGCATGGTGGTGCATCCCTATGATCCCAGTACTTGGGAAGTTGAAGCAGGAGGATCACCATGAATTTAAGGCCAGCCTGGGCTACATAGTGAATTTAAGCCAGCCTAAATTACATTATGAGACCTTGTCTTAAAAACAAAACAAAAGCAAATGTTGATGAAGCTGCAGGGAAAAAGGAACCCTTCTACATTGTTGGTGGGAATGTAGACTTGTTACAGCCACTATGGAGATTTTTTTTTTTTTTTTTTTGGTACCAGGGATCAAACTCAGGACCTTGCTCTTGCCAGGCAGGCTCTTGAAAAAAAAAAAAACCTAAACCTAGAAATTCTATTTGATCCAGCTATTCCCCTTCTAAGTATCTTCCCAAAAGAGTTAAAGACCACATATTACACTGTGTCATGAATACTCATGTTTATAGCAGCACAATTCATGATAGCTAAGTCTTGGAAGTGGCCTGTATGTGCAGATGAATGGATAAAGAAAGTGTGGTATTTATATACAGTGGTCTATTATTCTTCCAAAAAGAAGGACAAACGAATCAATTGTGGAAAAGTGGATGCACCTTGAGATCATAATGTTAAATGAAATACACACAAAATCTTAAATACTGCATGGTTTCTCTTATTTGAAAAACCTATAATATAAACAAAGAGCACAATAAAAGACCGGTAATAGGAAATAGGGAGATAGATCTTTTTCAAATGTGAAGGAGTTGAGAGATGGATGCTGGATAGGGTGGCGCATGCCTGTAACCCCAGCACTCGGGAGGCTGAGGCAGAAGGATTGCTGTGAGTTCGAGGCCAGCTTGGGCTACACAGTGAGTTCAAGACCAGCCTGAACTGCATTGAGACCCTGTCTCAAAAAGACAAAAAAAAGAAGAGAGAGAGAGAGAGATGGAAGGAAGGGAGAGAAAAAGGGAGAGAAAGAGGATGAAAATAGAATTGAGATTTGTTATGTATATGTACCAACACCCCATAAGGAATATAATTATTATGTAATGCAAACATTTACTAATAACAAATAAAAACTGATAAAAAATATGATCCCACACACATTTACACTTAAAAAAGAAGTATTCTTTTTAAGTATCTCTTAGCCAATAGATATAAAATGTTAAATTAATATAATATTAAAATTGCAAATTAAATTTAATATATATTTAAGTTATGTACAAATAAAATCTTAATCTTAACTAAGAGGTATTTAAGAGGGAGAGAGAATACAGGGTATTCCAAACTTCTGCATTCATCCTCTACAGTGTTTGTATTTAAAAATATTTATTTCAAAATACTAGAAAATAAAAAACAAAAGTTTCTTCTCTCAAAAACCTCCAAGCATTCCAGTGTATTCTTTCTTCTCCTTCTTTTTTCCTCCTTCTTTCTTTCCTTTTTTTGGGGGGCTTGGACTTAAATTTGGGACTCTTGCACTCCAAGAAAATGCTCTACCACTGAACTAAACCTCTGGCCCCAGGGCATTCTTTAATGTGTCCATTTTTACGTACCCTTTCTGAACTCTCAGCAAGGTGTAACTTTGTCCTTTTAGATCTATTGTAATGCTTCCTTCCTTTAAAATTATCAGTTTCCATTTTTCTTCCTTGATGTATAGCCATATTTGGTGTCTCCTTTTTTTATTTTATTTCCTTGGGAATTTGTAAATTCCCTTAGACATACTCTGCTTGCTTCACAACTATCAACAAATGTTTATTTAATTCTCTAAGCCCAGCATAGAGAGACATAGAAAAGCATAAATTTATAGGACAGTTTGGGTTCAAAGAAAAATCTTTTCCATGTAAAATTGCAACAGTTACGATATAAGTGTGTACAGGATATGAATAATACAGATGTGAGTTCTGATCCCTTATAGGGTCCTGGGAGCTTCAAAACCACTGATGATGTGCATGGGAGCCTGAGCCCTCAAAACTACTATGAAATTTTGCCTTGAAATCTAAAATAAAAGTCCTAGTACAGCCAGGCATGGTGACACATATGTGTAATCCCAGCACTCAAGAGGCTGAGGCAGGAGGATCATTTTGAGTTCAAGGCCAGCCTGGGCTATGAAGCGAGCTCAAGGCCAGCCTCAACTACATAGTGAGACCTTGTCTCAAAAAGGCAAAAAAAAAAAAAAAAATCCTAGTGATCTAGAGAGATTAGATGACCTCAACAGAGCTGTTCAGATTCAAACAGAAAAGGAGATCAGTAAACATCTCCAAGCCATACTGATGCACAAGAGGTCAAGACTTTTCCTCCAATATTCCTGGATTCCATATTTTTCAAGATTTGTTTATATTGCAAGAATGGAAAGGCACTTGAAAATTGGTCATTATATTAGACATGCTGATGTAGCCAATGCTGAATTTAATTTGTCTTAGAAAAATTAAATATGAGTGAAATTTTTAAATTAAATTAGAAATGAAAAACAAAATGGGTGACATTTTTTGATGTTATGAAGCAGTTCAAAAAGTTACCAGGTTGTTTTGCCTTCCAGTATCCCTTGTTTGGATAACCTTGTCTCGATTTTCCTCGAAATTCTCCTTACTCTGTTCTGAGTTCACTTGAGTCAGTGGGTCTCTACTCCCTGCTTTAGGACTTTTTATGGTTTTGTATTTTTTTTTTTTTTTTTTTGGTTTTTCTCCGGTACCGGGAACCGAACTCACGACCTTGCGCTTGCCAAGCAGGCGCTTTTGCCGCTGAGCTAAATCCCCAGCCCTGGACTTTTTATGGTTTTGATCTTAAATGTCTCCCCAAAACTCATATATTGAAGGCTTGGCTCCCAGTTTACGGCCCTAGTGGAAGATAGTAGAAATGTTAGGGGGTGGGGCCTAATAGAGAAAGGTTAGAGTACTAGGGTGTGCCCACTGGCTGTTAGGACACCAGCCCCTTTTTCTCTCTCTTTACTTTCTGGGCACCAAAAGGTTAACAGATTTGTACTACCATGTACTCCCTGCCTTGATGTTCCCAACTAACCATAGACTGAAACCTCTAAAACTGTGAAACGAATAAATCTTTCCTTTTAAGTTGATTATCTCAGGTAGTTTGTCACAGTGATGGAAAGCTGACTAATGTATGGTTGGAAGAAGTGACCCAAATCTGATGAGTCAGCCTCCAGAATTCCATTTAGCACAGTGGTGGTTGAGGGATAACCAGCTCGAGTTAGAAAGATTGAATTCCAGGAGTCGCTTAAAACTTTCCAGAGAAGAAAAGTTCTCTATTTTCCCAGTTAATGTGAACCTGGATGTATACGTATTTGCAGCTTTAAGGTGAGAGGGAGGATGAGAAAAAATATAGAGCTAACTTAACTCAGGGGAAGGCAGAATCCATAAATGGAGACCAGTAAAATCCCGATGACAGGGGCCAGGAATATAAGTCAGTGGCAGAACACTTGCCTAGTACGCATAAGGCATAGGTTCCATCTCTGGGATTGAAAGAAAAAATTCCTAATGTCATGTTGGAGTCTTTGTGTAGACCTTCATGAAAGGAAGATGTTCTCAGAAATTTTAAGGTATATGAATAGTTAAATTTCTTTTTATTGCTGGGCATTGTGGCACATGCCTATAATCCCAGCTACTTGGCAGGCCAAGGCAGGAGGATTAGAAATTTAGGTAGGCCTGGGCAATTTTACAAGACCCTGTCAAAAGATAAGACAAGATAAGATAGGATAAGATAAGATAGGAAGGGATGTGATAAGATAAGATAGGATAGGATAGGATAGGATAGGATAGGATAGGATAGGATAGGATAGGATAGGATAGTAAAATAAAGGTCTGGAGATGTAACCTAATGGTAGAATGCCGACTTAGCATGTTTCACTCTCCAATACCAATAAATAAATACATAAATAAACAATAATAGAAGGACTACATTTATTTTTGTCTTTTTGAGACAGGTCTCGCTATGCAGTTCAGGCTGGCCTTGAGCTCACTTTGTAGCCCAGGCTGGCCTCGAACTCACAACGATCCTTCTGCCTCAGCCTCCTGAGTGCTGGGATTACAGGCATGCGCCACCACACCTGGCTACATTTATTGTTTAATTCACTGAATTTTCTGTCACTAGGAACCATAAAAGTGTCCTAGCTGAGTACCTATATAAATTCTAAATTGTATGGTACCTATACTCTAAATGTTTTGGTGGAAAGGGACTAAAAGAAGGCTTTTATGAGTAAAATGGTGTTTAAGTCAGAAAAAGATAAGGAAAGAGAAAAGTGGGAAAGTCCATAACCAAGCCTTAGGGTAGGAATGAGCACGTGGGATCAGCGGGCTGCAGAGAGGAAGATAAGTGTCATCTAGGTAAGGTGGGACTGGGTTATAAAAGAACCTGGAAGTGGGAGTAAAGGAATTTAATGCAGTGACAATGGGCGTGAATTGATACAGAAGATTAGATCTTTTTAAATGCAGTTAAAGATAGGAGAAGTGGATATTAGGAAGACTGACTTACTAAACTGAAGCATTAATACATGCCTTAAGAGATACAATGGTGGAAGTAGTAATGATGGTGAAGATATTCAGAGATAAATATGAACAGTTTAAAGGAGAAGAACATAGTTTTAGTGGCTATGAATAAAGAAGGTGGGTTACATATAACTGGTTTGAACATGAAGGGCCAGTAGATAAATGTTTAGAAAATTGAATCAAAGTTAACACACTAAAAAGAGTGGAAAATTGGGGAGAAAGCCAATTTTCCCCGCCAGTATATCAGATGGGGATTCCCGCTCTGTGTCTTTATTTATAAAACAAAGATAATATTTTGGAAATATTGATCTGTCTGTCCAAGCTATCATCTCTCACCTAGATGGTTAAAATTGCCTTTTTTTTCTTTGAGACAGGGTCTCACTGTGTAGTACAGGCTGGCTTTGAACTCACTATGTAGCCCAGGCTAGCCTCAAACTCACGGCAATCCTCCTGTCTTAGCCTCCTGGGTACTAGAATTACAGGTGTGACCACCACACCCAGTTAAAATTGCCTCTTAAATGGTCTCCTGGTTTCCTTTTTAATCCCCTGCTCCTCTCTATCAGGGGTCCCCAAGACTACTTGTAGTTTCAGTGATTTGATAGGAAGATGTACAGGTTTCAGAATATAACCATACAGCTATGATTTATTACAGCAAAAACATTCAAAGCAACATCAGAAAATGAAAAAGAATGGGACAGGGGCTGGGGATTTAGTTCAGTGGCACAGCACCTGCCTGGTAAGTGCAAGGTGGTAAGTTCGATTCCCGGTACCGGAAAAAAAAAAAAAAAAAAAGAATGGGACAAAGTCCACTGGAAACCAGACCCAAATTTCCAAGGGTCCTGTACCATTGGAGTCACATAAGATGATTAATGTCTCCCAATAATGCATTGTGACAACAGTAAGTGAGATGTTGCTAACCAAGGAAACTTGTACAAAACCTAGTACTCAGCCATTACAGTGTATTGGGAGCCAGTCATTTAGTCACTCTTTGCCTCTATATATCAAAATTTTAGATTCCTCAGAGGAAAGCAGATGGTTCTAAAAAGCAGGTGGTTTGACTATTTTGTCCTACCAAAATTCATATGTGAAGCTGGGCGTAATGGCACACACCCGTAATCCCAGCACTTGGGAAGCTGAGGCAGGAGGATCACTGCAAGTTCAAGGCCAGCCTGGGCTACAAAGTGAGTTCAAGGCCAGCCTGAACTTCATAGTGAGACCTTGCCTCAAAAAGGCCAAAAAAAAAAAAAAAAAAAATTCATATGTTGAAAATCTCACAAGCTGATGGTATTAAAAGGTTGGGCTTTTAGAGAGTGGTGATTAGGTTATGAGGGGAGACTTCTCATGAATGGGCTTAGTGCCCTTATAAAGGAGGTCCAAGAGAGACCCTTCACCCCGTCCACCATGTAAGGATGCAGAGAGAAGGTGCCATCTATGAACAAGAGAACCAGGCCTTTAGCCAGGGTAGATCTGCCCATGCTCTGATCTGGACTTCTCTGCCTCCAGAACTGTGAGAAATAAATATATGCTCTTTATAAGGCTCTCAGTTTATGGTATTTTGTTATATCAGTCCACACAGACTAAGATAGTCATGAAGCACATTGCACACCTTAGGCACATTGAGCCATTCCTATTACTTCTTCCCACAATGCACAAGTCCCTACCTGAGATTAACTATGAACTCTTCTCCAAACACATCCCTTGCTACTTTCTTTGTCATCCTCTAGCCATACTGGCCTCCAAGTTTCTAGAACATCACTACCCGATAGAATGTTCTGGAATGACGAGTGTTCTTCGGCACTGTCCAATTGTCTGTTGGTGTCCGCCACATGTAGCTATTGAGCATGTGAAATGTGACCAGTGGCCCTGAGGAAATAAATTTCTAATTTTATTGTACAGTATTTTGAACTTAATATTGTACAGTATTTTAAACTTAGATAGCCACATATCCATTAGTGGCTATCATTATTGGATAGAGTAGTTCTAAAACACACATTAATTAGTAGGTAAAACTGGTGTGACATGCCTGTAATCCCAGCACGTGGGAGGCTGAGGCAGGGGGATCACCACAGATCTGAGGCCAGTCTGAACTAAAATAGTGAGACACTGCCTCAAAACAACAACAATAAACACCACACACAAATCAAGATTTTCCCCTATTAAGGCCTTTTTGTGTCGGGGGAAAATTACCTTGCTATAACAGTGAATTACTATTATGTTATCAGGCTGGTGAGCTCAAAGACGAAAGAACAGAAGGATTTACATGGAGACCACTATGAAGCATACCTGAGCAGAACTTAATTAATCAATTGGCTTTTGGGTTGTTTTTTTTTTTTTTTGGTACTGGGAATTGAACTCAGAGCCTGTGCTTACCAGGCAGGCACTTGTGCCACTGAGCTATATCCCCAACCCTCAATTGGCTTTTCATGTTCACTTGTGAATTTGTCCAAGGCGTAGGCTCCTTATCTGGAAATGGTGGACTCATAGTAAGTGAACCTCTGTGAGTCACTAATCCCTACTAAAACCTGTAGTAGTGGATAAGGCTAGAAAACCTCAAAGTATAAAATAAGATCACAGCCAAGGACAACTGGATCAGATCTCAACTGGATAAAGACTATAGCCTAGGCATCTCACTCCTGAGTAGATTAACTAACCTTACTTAGAGAAGTTCTTGAGTGATTTCACCCTTCTTGAGTACTGCCCTTCCTTCTTCTGATAACCAAATAAATACAGGCCACCCACAGAAGGTCTTGGTCTTAGCCCTGAGACAATCCTGAATTCTATGAGAGGGCTTTGACCCTCCTGGAGCCCTGAAATAATTCCATTAGCCTCTTTTTATTTAGCCTTCCCACACACTCATTCAGGAGATTGTGGACCTGATCAGCCAGCAATAACTAAGGGATATTATTAACCCAATATTACAGACCAAATTAAAATGCTGGAATTACACACACAGTTTATTAAATTACCTTAAAACATGCAGTGAAAATCAAGAGGAAAGAAACAAGTTAAAACATTATTAAGAAAGTGTACAAGGACGGTGGGAGGATCACACTACTTAAATCCTAAGTTATCCATGTTTGGATGTCCTGTCTCTCTCTTGCATCAACCTTCTCTGCCAATGGACCAGAGAGAGTTGAGGTTCAAGGAGGATCACGGAGGGTGATCTGGAGGCCAGCCTGGACTACATGGTGATTTCAAGGCCAGCCTAAACTACATAGCAAGAACCTGTCTATGATATATTTATTTAACTCAGGGCCTTACCACTGAGTTGTATCTCCACATCTACAGCCTTTTGTTAAAAACAATTTTTTTGACATGGGTTCTTATTAAATTGTTAAATTGCTGGATTTGAACCTGCTGGGTTCCAACTCTTCACTCAGCTTCCCAGTATGCTGGGATTATAGGCATGAACCACAGAACTTGTTGTTTTGTTTGTTTTTTGTCATATCCAGAACTGAACCTAGAGTTTTGCCCATGCTAAGCAAGCACTCTATCAGTGAGCTATATGCCCCAGCCCTACAACTATGGGTTTTATTTGGACTCTAGATTTACATGTTTTGAGCAGAGTAGTTATTAGCAATGAGTGATTAAGGATTCATAAATATTAAGGACTCATGTATATTTAGCCATCCTGGATATTAACTGTCTCATAAATATTTAATTTTTATGAATAGTTAGTGAATAGGTATCTCATGTATATTTATGCCTCATTAATATTACTCATGGTCATTTTATATCTTCTTTCTGTCTATATTTAATATGCTCTGTACTTATCTATACTTATATACCTATGAGTTTCATTTTTTTTTTTGTCTGCAGCATAACAATATTCTCAAATAGTATAATAAATTACCCTCTGCAATACTTCTCTGTAAAGGGACCTTCCTGTAGTTCATGCCACAAGTTCCTATAGATCCCTTAAGTTTAAATGGAAATGTCCCTTCCTCCCAGAGGTCTTCCTTCCCTGATATAGACTTCCTTCCATGGATATAGACAGAACTGAATCTTCCTCACTTGCTTATGTTGGAGCCCTAATCCTCAACATGACTGTCTTTGGAGATAGAGACTTTAGGGAGGTAATTAAGGTTATATGAAGTTGGAAGGGTAGACCCCTAATCCAGTAAGATGGGTGTGCTTATAAGATGAGGAAGAGACATCAGATTTTTCCCTCTTTCTTAATAATAGCTATCCTAATAGATACAGAATGATCTCTAATTGTTTCAATTTACATTTTCCTAATGATTAGTGATATTAAACATTTTCCTTGTACTTATTTAGCTCTCTGTGTTATTTTCTTTGGGTAAGTTCTATTTGAATCCTTTGTCTATTTGGGGTTTTTTTCTTTTTTTTTTTTTTTTTTTTTTTTTTTTTTTGTCTTTCTTGAGACAAGGTCTTGCTATGCAGTTCAGGCTGGCCTTGAGCTCACTTTGCAGCCCAAGCTGGTCCTGAATTTGCAACGACCTCCTGCCTCAGCCTCCCAAGTGTTGGTATTACAGGCATGCGCCAGCACACCCAGCTCTTTGTCTATTTTTTAATTGGGTTGTTTTTATGTTAAATTGTAGGAATTCTTTATAGAATATAGGTATTAACCCTTGTTAGATAAATGATTTGCAAAATATTTTCTCCCATTCTGTGGGTTGTCTTTTCACTCTGTTGATGTGTCTTTTAGTATACAAGATTTAATTTTTTTTTTAAATTTTTTGTGACAGAATCTCTATGTAGCTCAGACTGGTTTTAAATTCACTATGTAGCCTAGGCCAGCCTAGAACTCACAGCAATCCTCCTGCCTCAGCCTCCCAAGTGCTGGGATTACAGGCATGTGCCACCACACTCAGCCCAAAAGATTTAAAGTTGATAAAATCTAATTAATCTATTTTTTCTTTATTGTATGTATTTTTGGTGTCATAGCTAAGAAATTATTGCCAAATCTGTTATGAAGTTTTACTCCTATATTCTCTCCTAAGAGCTTTATAGTTTTAACGTTTATGTTTAGGTCTTTGACCCATTTTGAATCTTCTTATATGATGTTAGGTAGGGGCCTAACTTCATTATTTTGCATGTAGGTATTCTATTTTTCCAGCACCATTTGTTGAAAACTATCCTTTGCTCCTTGAGGGGTTTTTGCATTCTTTTTTTTTTTTTTCTTCCCGGTACCGGGAATCAAACTGATGACCTCATGCTTGCCAGGCAGGCTCTGTGCCGCTGAGCTAAATCCCCAGCCCCTGTATTCTTGTTAAAAATCATATGTTCATACATAAAATGGTTGATTTCAGTGCTCTCTGTGTCTGTTTCCGTGCTAGCCAGTATTGCACTGTTTTGATTACTGTAGCTTTATCATAATCTTTTAAACCAGGGAATGTGAATCTTCTGACTTCATTTTTGCAGCCAAATTTTTAGTCTACTGTCACAAATTATTTATAAATTGTTGCCATCTAAGTGACACTCTAAAAATACAGATTTCATAGCAATTATTTCTAATGAGAACTAGTCTCCTTTGAAATTCTTACCAAGAAGGTGTCTAGTATTGGGTGCAGTGACACGCACCTGTAATCTCAGCTTCCCTGGTGACTCAGGTGGGAAGTTTATAAATTCCAGGCTGGGCAACATAGTGAGACTCCAAAGCCCCAACTTCTAGAAAAAGAAAGTGTCTAGAAAAAACACATAGCTTGGAATCTTCATATTTTCTTTATTTTTCCTAAAGAAAACTTTTATTCAGAATAAAATTTGGAGGGCTGGGGATGTAGCTCAGTGGCACAGGTGCCTGCCTGGCAAGTGCAAGGTCCTGAGTTTGATTCCCAAAAAAAAAAAAAAAAAAAAAATTGCAATTGCAATGTGAATTCAGAATAAAATTTGGATTTATAGAGTCCCAGTCTTTTGTGTAGGCTGGTGCTGCCTAGCTGGGAAATCAACCAAGGAAGACTTCCAGGATTAAGTTTAATTTAGGTGATTCTTTTAGTTTGCACCATCAGATTCCATTAGTTTGCCTAGAATAGAGAAAAGAACAAACACGTACAAGCAAGCTGTTTGAGATTCTTCTCAAGTAGGGTTTCTGCACATTCAAGGTTAGGCTAATAAAAAACAAAGGTCAAGGAGAGGAGCCGTGTAGGGTGGGGCAAGCTTGTAGTCCCAGCTTTTTGGAAACAGGTGGGAGGATCACTTGAACCCAGGAATTTAAGACCAACTTGGGTAATGGAGCAAAGCAATGTCTCAAAAAAAAAAGGAAGGAAGGAAGGAAGGAAGGAAGGAAGGAAGGAAGGAAGGAAAAGAAAGAAAGAAAGAAAGAAAGAAAGAAAGAAAGAAAGAAAGAAAGAAAGAAAGAAAGAAAGAGGGAATGAGGGAGGGAGGGAAGAAGGAAGGAAGGAAGGAAAAGAAAGAAAGAAAATGAAAGAGGGAGTGAGGGAGGGAAGGAGGGAAGAAGGAAGGAAGGAAGGAAGGAAGGAAGGAAGGAAGGAAGGAAGGAGAGAAAAAAGAAAAGGCCAGTGAGAGAAAAAGCATGACAAAAAGTTGAAGTCAAATTATGATCACTGAGGTGGAGGTTTGGCTGTTTTATCTCTATAGATGATAAAAAGAGAATCAAGCTTTATTTTATGTGATCTTTGAGATTCTCTCTGCATTTTAGGTTGTGCCAAAGAAAAATGATAGTTCAAGATACTTCTTGGTACTTTGCTTTTCTCCTAAGAGGTTAGTGAGAAAGAATGTTGCGCTATGTCTAGGAGGTCCGGTATCTGATGGGATTTTGCACTGACTCACTAAGGGAACTAAGGCGTTGGCTCTCTGGGCTGCAGTTTTGGTTTTTTTTTCTGGCACCACTAGGTCAAAGCCCAGTTTTGTTTTCAGAGGGAGGGAGAAGATGGGGTCTAGGAAAGAAAAAACAAAGCTGGAGTCCATTATCTCTTTGTGCTCCCTCCCCTGACTGCTCCTTGCTAGAAAAGACCCCCCCCCACACACACACACACCGTGAGATGGAGACTTGGGTGATGAGCGTCAGCTCCTCAGAGATAGCTGTGAAGCAATCCTTTTTCTTTTTTTCAAGAAAAATGGCTTCCATTGATCTGGTTAGCAGTGAGCAAATGAACCCAAATGTATGGACCTGAGTGACTAGAACACTATTTGTATCAAACCTGGGGCCTCACATATGCTAAATAAATATTCTTCAATTGAGCCACACCCAAAATCTGGACTGTAATTTTGTCTATCATATGTTAAGAGAATTGTTACATCTTCAAAAGTTCTAATAGCTCTAATAACATTATAGGACTTTAAAAAAAATCCTATATCTATTATTTCTTATTCTAAAATTCTCTTGCAACGGTAAGCAGAAACACCAAAATAACACCCAGGATTTGGAGGCAGATTTATTTTAGGTTGACAGGCACTGACCAGGATCATTCCCAAAACATCAGGCCCCGAAGGCCCAGGGAGGGAGGTTTTCACGGGGAAGAGGAAGCACAGAGGCGCAGTACCTGGTTGCCTTTGATTGTGTTTTATAGTATGCATCAGGGTAACCAGCCGTTTCTAGGAGAGACTAGTGACAAACTGTAACAAGAACTACTACCTGGGCAACTAACAGACTTCATTTTCTGAAGCCCTCTGAGCTTTATGAATAACATGTCTGCATACATGTTTCATCTGCCCTGCTAAATTGTGAGGTCCTAGAAAACATATCTTACTCAGTTTGCTGTCCCTCACAGTTTAGCACTTTTATGTTTTGCAAGTCAAGCAGGTATTTAAAGGGAGAAAGAATTGAACTGCTTCTTTTAGTTTTGAAGCTTATCTTTCAATGATAATGGTTTCTTTTTCTTTTTTTTTTTTTCTTTTTTTGGAGATTTTCTCATGCTAAGATGCCCAGGTTAGGTTTTGAACTTCTGATCAGCCTCCTAGAGTGCTAAGATTACATACACGAAATTAATTAATTAAAACATGCACCACACACCTAGAAATTATTTCATTTTTGTGTGAAATGATTTAGCTAGATGACAATGACTATATTATAGTAATATTATTTTCCCTATATTATTCAATTAAACATAATCTATAGATTGTTTTAGAATATAAAGACCCAGAAAGAATAAAATAGGTTAGTATTCTATGATTCTGTTTTTTTGGTAAACTCTCTGGGAAGAGTTCGAGGCCAGCCTGGGCTACAAAGTGAGCTCAAGGCCAACCTGAACTGAATAGTGAGACCCTGTATCAAAGAGACAGTAAATAAATAAGGGCAGGGATGTAATTCAGTGTGAAGGCCCTGGGTTCAGTCCTTAGCACTGGGTTGGGGGAGAAATTTTATTTGGCTTATGTATATGAAAAGTTCAAACTTGGGTGAATCCATGGACAAATTATACCACTTTATGCCATTAGGACTTAGTTTTACTCTCTATTTCTTGGCTCTTTCTGTTAATCTGTTCTTACAGTGATAAAATTCCACACAGCTTAGTCTTCTGTCCTCTTCCAGTACTACGGTTAGGACAAAGCCTCTTTCAGAACAGTCTTAATGACTTCCACAGGTGAGTTGTGTTGTTCTCTTGGGTCCTGCATGAGGGCATGTCTGACCTACCATGGTTCTAGGTACCTGGAACACACTGATTGAATAGGCCTGAGTTATGTGTCCATACTGGAGTCCATGGCTAGTGTTTCCCTTTTCCTGAAACTCATGCGCTAAGAGTGTTGGGGAGGTGGCTCCCCATTGGAAAACTGGGACTTAAACAAAGTACAGTGCATGTGGGCAAATAAGAGTGGAAAATTTCACAACAAAACTAACGAAAACCAAATTCTGAAAGCTGGGTGTGGTGCATGCTTGTAATCCCACCACTCAGGAGGTTGAGGCAGGAGGATCTTTGCAAGTTTGAGACCAGTCTGAGCTACAAAGTGAGCTCAAGGCCAGCCTGAACTGCATAATGAGAACTTGTCTCAAAAAGGCAAAAACAAATAAACAACAACAAAAAAAATTCTCTAAAACAAAACTATTTTTAAATATATGCTTATATTTATATTAATTAATAGATCCTTACTCAATATACTAATTATATAAATTTGACTTGTTTTCGAAAAACAAGACTTTAGGACAACTCAGGAACTGTGTGTATGTGTGTGTGTGTTGTGTGTGTGTTGTGTGTGTGTGTCTCTGTGTGTGTGTGATGAGGTCTTGCTATGTTGCCCAGGTTGACCTGGAACTTCCCATCCTTCTATCTCAAGCTCTTATGTAGCTGGGATTACAGGCATATAGTACCATGCCCAGCTTCATATAGGTCACTTTAGTACAGATATCTAGGTTCAGATACTCTTCTGCATTCATTCTTTTGTGATCCAGTTACACAGTTACTTGGAATCTCTAATATTTACTTGACAATAATGAATAAGGCCAAGTAATATCTTAGTGTCATTATGACAAGTTTGATCTCGCAAGAACTCTGATAGGGCCTCTAGACCTCCCAGGTCAAAGGACCATACTACTTAATAGACTACCAATATTCAATGTCTTCTGGAATTCCTTATGAATTTTAAGTGTACCTGACCTATTGAGCATTCTGTTGTTTTACTGGTTCTTAAGGTATAGTTTTAGGGTGACACATAAGAATTTGCACTTTAACCAATTCTCAGATAATTCAAAGTCTTTAATGTTCAAACAGCAGACATTTGTTTTCCTTTGCTTTACTATAAAGGGAAATCTTTTAAAAAGGAATTAAAAATTAAGATCTTTTTAAGTCTTCCATTCTTATCTGCCATGAATAGTGTACCATTCACTTTGCCAATTTTGTGTGCTAAATAAAAGACTCTATGTGTAGCCCAGGGATATAACTCAGAGGCACAAGTGCCTGCCTGGCAAGTGCAAGGTACTGAGTTTGATTCCTGACACAAAACAAAACAAAACATAACAAAATAAATTACGTGTCAACCACCTAAAATCAATTGAGGGTCCACTTCTCTCCCTACATTAGTTATTTGCAATCCTCAGTGAATTTGAACAAAATGAATGCCTAGTATTAGTCCTTCCTTTTAAAAAAAAAAAAAAAAAAGCTATTTTAAAGTAATTTTTTGAAAGCCAGTGTTGTGGCACATGCCTACAATCCCAGCACTTGGGAAGCTGAGGCAGGAGGATCATTCTGAGTTTGAGACCTGCCTGAACTGCTTAGTGAGACCTTGTCTCAAAAAGACAAAAAAAGTCTTTTTGTATAAAGTAGTTAATTGAGACATCAACTTTAAACACAAACTGGTTTGTAACTCCTATTTACCATTTAAACTTTCTTTTTTTCTTTTTTTATTTTTTGGGGGTGGTATTTCCGGTACCGGGAATCAAACTCTCGACCCTGCACTCGCCAGGCAGGCGCTGTCCCACTGAGCTAAACCTCCAGCCCCTAAACTTTCTAATGTAGTTTTGTGCAGTGTAAAAGTTTCATGCGAAACTGTTAGTTTCATGTTAGTTGTGAATTGCTTTTGGTGACAGATTTAACTACAGTGCTACATACAAATGAGATATGATTTTTCTCCTGTAAGAGGGTCAGAGGCAGGTTGTTGTTGGCATTGGCTTAGTACCTTCCAGACATGAATCTTGATATTTTCTTCACAGTCCCAAAATGACTGCTGAAATTTTGGCCTTCACTTTGGGTTGGCGTTAAGAGGAAGAGAAGGAGAACAAAAGGGCAATACTTACTTGTTATATTTATTATTAATTATTCTTTTAGTTTTCTTTTTAAAGGGTATAATCAGATATTCTAATTAATCCTTTTGCATATATCATATTCTTCATATATAAATGGTCATATATATTTTCAGTGGAAGTTACAAGTATAGCTTTTTAAGTTGGGCTCAGTGCCACCCCAAATTAAACCAAGCTGCACTACTAAAGAGAAAGTATAATAGATACTGGGTAGCTATTTTAGTTAGCTTGGTCTGCTATGACAAAATATCACAGAGTTCATGGCTTAAACAATAGGCATTTATTTTTCACTGTTTCTGAGCCTGGAAAATTCAGGACTGAAAATGTTCACCAATTTGGTTCCCTGGTGAAGACTCTCTTCCTGGCTTGCACATACTGCCTTCTCACTGTGTCCTCACATGGAAGGGGGAGGAAGAGAGGAAAAACTCTATTTCTTCCTCTTTTTATTTATTTATTTATTTATTTATTTATTTGTATTTGTCTTTTTTGAGACGGGGTCTCTCTATGCAGTTGAGAGCCTTGAGCTCACTTTGTAGCACAGGCTGACCTCGAACTCACAATGATCCTCCTGCCTCAGCCTCCCAAGTACTGGGATTACAGGCGTGTGCCACTATGCCCGGCTCTTCTTCCTCTTTTTAAAAAATAAGTATACTATTTCCATCATGGCCATTTTCCCCTGTGGTCTCATCTAAATCCAAATACCTCCCAAAGGGCTCATATCCCAATACCATTATTTTGAGAGTTAGGGATTTAATATACAAGTTTTAGGGAGCAACAAGCATTCAGTCCATGATATATATTAGAACCCCCCAATATTCATTCCCATCTCTCATGCAAAAAATACATTCACTTCTGCTGTACATGGTGGCTCATGCCTATAATCCTAGCATTTGGGAGGCTGAGGCAAGGGTATCACTGTGAGTTCAAGGCTAGGCTGAAGTACATAGTGCGACCCCGTATCAAAAAACAAAACAAAACAAAAACCCTGAACCCTCCCCAAAACCCCGTAACATTCACTTCATCTCAATAATCCCAAAAGTTTTCTTTTTCTTTTTTTTCGGTTTTCTTTTTCCAGTACCAGGAATCAAACTCACAACCTCACGCTTGCCAGGCAGGCGCTGTGCCACTGAGCTAAAGCCCCAGTCCTCCCAAAAGTTTTAACTCAGTCCAGTATCAGTTTTCTTTCTCTTTCTTTCTTTCTTTCTCTC
>NW_004955430.1:7404485-7416391 GCF_000276665.1 Chinchilla lanigera | reverse complement strand
CCTTTTGGATTTTTGAGACAAGGTTTTGCAATGTAGTTCAGGCTGGCCTTGATGTCACTATGTAGCCCAGGCTGACCTTCGACTTGTGGTGATCTGTGGGCAGCAGCTGAAGCTAGAGATTGATCAAGAACACAGCACCTGAGGCAAGTCACATGAATAAACTACTTTAGTCTCAAGAACACAGAGCCTGAGGGAAGTCACATGAATAAGTTATTCCAGTCTCAAGAAGACATGCCTGAGGCAAGTCACATGAATAAGCTACCATAGTCTCAAGAACACAGCACACCTGAGACAAGCCATGTGGATAAGCTATTAGGCAGACAGGTTTCATGTGATATTCAACCTCCCAAGTGTATAAATAAACATGCTGCAGCCATTGGAGCTCACTCGTTCTCTTCCTCCTTCTTCCTTCCTTTCTTCCCATCAGGAGAGAGGGCTCCGTACAGCTTCAGTTTTCTGTACTCTGACGCCTGTCCTTTTTTCTCCATCCTGTCACCATTCTCACCCTGGGAATGAGAGCGGCGCAGGATGCAGCATTTGGCGCCTGAACACGGACCTAAGGAGTGTGGAAATGAATCGGATAGCAGGTAAGAGGAGATGTCTAGCTGTGTGCACTCAAGACAGAAACAGGCTTAAGAGAAGCCAAAGAGAGATATAGGTTTAAGATAAACCAAAGAGAGAAAGATGTATTGATTTTATCAAGTGTCAAACATGAGGCAAGTAGGTTGTCAAGAACAATAGATGTATACACATCCCCATTGTATTATGGATTCCTGTATTTACTGTTCTATGTGGACCTGGATCAGGGAGTGTCTCAATACTCATGACCACAGAGGATTCCGCCTGAAGCACTATTTTAAAACTGGGACCTGAGTGGAAAAGGAATGGTGGAGCAACAGCCCCACCAATGGATCTTGAGCCCTCTAGCTTCGCTCAGTGAGATAGGGAACAGTGGGAGGCAAGAAAGACCTTTCCCCTCTAGAAGAGTGTTTTGCTGCAGCTTCAGTTTCACAGCTGCCCAAGGTAAAACTGATAACATTAACTAACTGTGTCACAAGTGGCAGCTTCTGCCTCTTCAGCTCAGAGAAACTTTGCTATGTCACAGGTCGAAACTTCCGCCTCTCAAGGAGGAGAATCATCCTCTCTTTCTCTCTTGCAGTTGGCATTAAAAGAAGCCAAATGGGCAGGGGAGTCCCTGGAGGGATTTCAGCATATCTATCCTGTTGCTAAACTCCAAATCCCTAATAACCTGGGACAGGTCAGATGTCTTCATGAAGCCATATCTTTTCAGACCCTAAAAGAATTAAAACCACTACCTATGGCACCACGGCCCTTTTACCTTAGGTTTAATAGAGCTTATAGGACAACAAGTTAAGACCCTAAGTGATTAGAAAGGAAAAACTAACCATGTTTAAGTCTGGAGGATTATTTATTGTGGAAGGAAAACTTTTGAATTGTATGCAGATCAGGCACTATGCAATGCTGCTCACAGCACAGCCATTACAAAAGATACATTAATTGGAAAAGGTGCCTTTATTGCCACAAATAATCAACTAATTTTTGAATTGCAAGTATATGAACAAATTAAAATAGCTGCCCCCCCAAAAGAGAAAACATACACATTTCACACCTTTGTGCTGGGGATATAGCTCAGTGGCACAGCTCCTACCTGACAAGTGTGAGGTCTTGAGTTTGATTTCTGGTTCAAAAAAAAAGAGAAAGAAAACATAAAATAGCTGCCATAAGGGCTTGGAGGGAACTTCCCTCAAAGGGTGAGATGTCCCTTAATCTGACTTCTATCTGCCAGAGTCCTGATGAACCTTTTCAGGATTTTGTGGCATACCTATTGCAGGCTAGTGAGAAGATTGTTAACAATTCAGAGGCTGGGGCTGGAGATTTAGCTCAGTGGCAAAGCGCCTGCCTGGCAAGAGCAAGGGCGTGAGTTCGGTTCCCGGTACCGGAGAAAAACCAAAAAAAAAAAAAAAAACTTCAGAGGCTAACAAATTAATTATTAAACAATTGGCCTTTGAACATGCAAATAAATGGTGTAAAGGGGCATTATGAGCCCATAAAAAATGGGCTACATTGTCTGAGATGATTCAGATTTGTGCAGACCTTGGCCACTTATACATTCACGGGGCTGCCGTGGCAGCAGTTATTACACAGGCTATTCACCCACAGTTTAGAGAAAAAGACCCGGGTGTGGTGGCACAAGCCTGTAATCCCAGCACTTGGGAGGCTGAGGCAGGAGGATTGTTGTGAGTTCAAGACTAGCCTGGGCTACAAAGTGAGCTCAAGGCCAGCCTGAACTGCGTAGCGAGACCCAGTCTCAAAAAAAAAAAAAAAACAAAAAAAAAAAAGAGGAAAAGAAACAAGGTTACCAGTTTCAGCTGCAGAAGCAGGGGACATTTTGCCCAAAGTTGCTCTGCTGCACCAGTAAGGGCAACACAGCCATTATTCATCTCTTCAATAAAACTTCCTAGTATCTGTACAAGGTGTAGATGAGGGTATCATTGAGCAAATGAGTGTAGATCCAAAGCTGATGTGGAAGGCTGACCTATTCTGGGAAGCTTCCAGCGGGGCCTGCCCTGGCCCACCAAACAGCGGGGGCACTTTCCCTAAATCTTCACCAGCCCTCCCCTCCACTGCCAAGCACATTTCTCACCTCCAGCAGGCAACAAAAGACACCAGAGACTTAGACCTCAGTCCCTCCTCCAGATTTATACTAATTCCTGAAATGGGACCCCAGCCTATTGATACTGGAGTCTGTGGACCTTTGCCTCAAGGAACAGTAGGACTCCTAGGCCAGAGCAGTCTCACCTTAAAATGTCTCCAGGTTTTGCCTGGTGTCAATAACACTGATTATATAGGGGAAATCAAAGTTATGGTTCAAACTACTCAACACACTGTTCAAGTCACCCCAGACTATTGTATCACTCAATTGGTCATTCTTCCTTTGACAAAAATTGGAAAATCTATAAATAAAGAAAGAGGATCCAGAGGTTTGGGGCCTTTGGATGCTTATTGGGTTCAACAGATTAAATAGGATTGTCCCAAGATGAAATTGGTTATTGAAGGAAAAAACATTCTAACAGCTTTTAGACACAGGTGCAGCCATTTCACTTATTGCCCAACACCATTGGCCTATGGCATAGCCCCTGGATATAGGAACTACAGATCTACAGGGGACTGACAGTGCTTCTCACTCTAGTAGAAGTGCTAATTTGTTAACTTGGAGGGATGCAGAAGGCCACACTGGACATTTTTCACCTTATGTCCTCCCCCATATATCATTTGGAGGTCATGGTGTATTACAGGATTTGGGGGCATATTTGGCAAGTCCAGTCTTTTTGGTGACTCATCAGATGTTACAACAAGGTTTCCTTCCCACTCAAGGGCATGGTAAAAACAAGCAGGGAAAGAGAGAACCTCTTCCAGTTATCCCTAAGAAAGACCATTTTGGCATAGGCAACTCATTTTCACGAAAGGCCTTGATTTCTTCTCCAATCCCACAGATGGCATGCAAGGTAACTTGGATACCCAATAACTCTGTTTGGATCAATCAATGGCCCCTCATTTAGAAGAAGCTTACCACAGCTCATACACTGGTTAATGAACAGATGATGGTGGGACACTTAGAATCCTCCAACAGCCCTTAGAATACTCTAATTTTCAGAATAAAAAAGAAGTCAGGAAGGCAGAGATTATTACAGGATTTGTGAGCTGTTAACCAAACCATGGAGCCTATGGGAGCACTTCAACCAGGATTACCCAGTCCTGTAGCTATCCCTTTACATTTTTCCCTCACAGTGACTGAGTTAAAAGACTTTTTTTTTTTTTTTTTTTTTTTTTAACAATCCGTCTCCATCCTCAAGATAAAAAATGTTTTGCCTTTAGGTTACCCTCCATTAACCATCAGGCCCCTATGTGCCATCTCCAGTGGTATTGTCTTCCATAAGGAATGCCAAATAATCCAACCCTATATCAAGAATTTGTAGCTGTAGCCATTTTATCAATCCATCAGGCTCATCCATATGCTTATCTTATTCTTACATGGATGATATTCTTCTAGCACATGAATTTTGTCCACATTGCACCAGATATTTATCAAACTGGATGATGCCCTTTATAATGCAAGCCTAGTGGTGGCCTCTGAAAAGGTGAAAACTAAGGCACCTTTTTCATATTTGGGTCACCTTATCCAACAGAGAAATATTGGGCCCCAAACTGTACAGACCCACGTTAATCATCTTGCAACCCTAACTGATTTTCAGACTCTACTTGGTAATATTGATAGGCTCCATTCAGCTCTTAAGCTAACAACTCATGATTTAACCCCTCTCCTTGACATTCTCAAGGGGAACCCGGCCCCCACCTCTCCAAGAGCACTTATTTCAGAGGCTAAAATTGCTTTTTTTTTTCTTTTCTTCTTCTTCTTTTTTTTTTTTTTTCATTTTTTTTCTGGTACCAGGAATTGAACTCATGACCTTGAGTTTGCCAGGCAGGTGCTGTGCCGCTGAGCTAAATCCCAGCCCCTAAAACTGCTTTCAACAAAGATAGTCTGGCTCTTTCTAATGCTCAGCTCTCTAGAGTTGACCCATCTTCTCCAATGTTTTAATTATTTTCTCAACTCAACATATGCCCACTGGGGTTCTTTGGCAGTCTCAGGGCCCTCTACAATGACTACATATACCACATGCTCCACATAAAACCATTGCTCTTTTTCATAATGTGGTGGCAGGACAGATCACACTTAGGTGGATGCGTGCTATTCAGCTTCTTGGACATGAGGTGCAAAATATTATTATTTCCTTTTCTTCTGTTCAACAACAGTGATTATGGCAGTTTTCACCCTCTTGGCAAACCACATAGCTAGCTTCCCTGGTGTTATTGATTTTCATTATCCTCCAGACAAATTAATTCAATTTGCTTCCCTTACACACTTTGTGGGAGGTGTCTCTGTTTTCACAGATGACTCCTATTTGAGCAGGGGAGATTATATTACAGCCTCCTCTTCCTGAATATAGGATACAGGTTTTTCTTGTGCACAAAAGACTGAATTGCAGGCTGTTATATGGGCGTTCAAGATCATTCATCCACTCAAATTAACCTTTTTTCAGACAGTGATTATATTTGCGATGTGGTGTGCCATGTTGAAACTGCCACCGTTCACACTAACCAGGAAGATATTTTTCATTTGTTTCATACTCTCCAGTTTGTCATTCAGTCACACCATGTCCCGTGTTTTATTGGCCATTTATGTTCTCATTCCCAATTGCCAGGGACTCTTACTAAGGGAAATGCTACTATAGATGGATTGCTGTCATTGTTGTTGTTGCTCCCTCAGATACCATTCAATAGCCTTCTGCCTCCCACGCCATCTTCCATCGGAACGCTTCAGCACTGCACAAACAGTTCCTTTGAACTAGAGACCAGGCTTGACAAATTGTTAGACAATGTTCCTCATGTGTAATACATCTTTCTTCACTCCCTATGGGAGTTAATCCTTGAGGATTATATCCAAATCATCTCTGGAAAATGAATGTCACTCATATTCCTGAGTTTGGCTGTCTATGCTGGATTCACTTTTCAGTGGATACTTCCTCAGGATTTAGTTTTGCTTCCTCCTGCACTGGTGAAGTGGCTAAACATGTCATAGCTCATTGCTTGCATGCCTTTAGTACCCTTGGCTGCCCAAGGGCACTTAAGACTGACAATTGCCCAGCTTATATGAGCACTGCCTTCCAAACATTTTGTGAAACTTTTCACATTTCCCTTACCGTGGGAATTCCTTACACTCCTCAAGGTCAAGGAATTGTTGAATGTGCTCCCTGCACTCAAAATTCAAATAAAAAAAAAACAAAAATTGGAATCCTTCCCTACAAAATTCACACCTCATAATAGACTTCACTTGGCATTATATACTATTAACTTAAAATCCTACTAGAGATGTCACTACAGCAGCAGAAAGACAATTCAATAAGGCAAAGGAAAAGAAGTTAGGAAGGGTTCTTTGGAAAGATCTTCATACTGGACAATGGAAAGGACCTAGTACAGTGCTAATTTGGGGTCAAGTGCATGCTTGTGTATTTACAGAGAATTCTGAACAGCCTATCTGGGTGCCAAAGCATACTGTTAGGCTATATCATGGACTCGGATCCAGAAGAGGAATTGGTTCCATCTCTCAAGAAGGTGATGCTCAGTCCTGTGTCAGTGATGCCTCAGAGACTTCTCCAAAGCCAACAGACAAAGATGAGGCTAGACCTGACCTTAGGTCAATTAAGGAAATTGACCCAGGATGCCCAAGACATGGTAACCAAAAATGAGAAAAGAAGATCTGAGTAGATGACAGAGTGTATAGAAACAACTGAGCTAGAGATTATGTGAAAGAAAGGGACCCAAAAATTGGCAGTATTATTAAAAGTAAATAAAATACAAAATTATACATTATTTGTAGATAAAAGGCTTTGTTTCTTCCAAATTTTCTTGTACAAGATCACTGCTAATTGACCTACAAAAACCTGACTAGTCTATTTATAATTACAAACTTCTAAAATTATAAAGAGTTATTACAATTTAATTTAGCCAAAAAATATATTTGAGTGCACTCAGATATTATAAGCAGATTGTTTATGTTGTTTGTCTGTTTGTCCTATCTGTGAACAGCTTCTACATTTGAGCTCAATAATTTTTTCCCTTTTATCTTTTTCTTTTCTGTTTTTGGGTCATTTGTTCATAATTTAATTTGGTTTATAGATTTAAAAGGCATGCTTCTACCTGGGTTACCAGCTGGTCAATATATCAAAATTGGTTTTCTCACAGGTCATCAGAAATTTGTTAAGGTAACTAGAAACCCTTTGGGCTTGGAAAATCATTGGTCAGAGCTCCCTTTGGTGAATAAAGGAGCATCTGCCTGGGAAAAATTATCCAGCCTGTGTTCACTAATAGGAAGCACCAATGATCTCCATAACCTTGTGGGAGACACCCCAATAAATGTTATTAAAAATATACTATTGTGATATGTTTATATGGGTCATTTAAAAAATTAAGTTTTCTAATAATGAAATAATAATGCTTTCTAATTTACAGATGCTTCAGTACAAAACTGAATTGAGAAAACACAAGTGTTCATATGGCTATGACAATTGATTGTTATTAATCTCAGGAGTATTAAATGTATTCAGGCCTCCAAATATACAGGTCTTCCAAAATGTAAAACAGGGATTGTTTATGGTGATAGAACTTATCTTTCTGATTCAGACATTGGCCTTTCCTTAGTGCTACAAATAATTGTAATAGGAGGTTCATGTCAAGCCAACATGAGGTTACCAGTTAGTAATTATAACAAAAACTTATATGATGTATATATTATATATTTGCTACTACACTTAGAGATGCCAAAACAGACAATGTCACAAATTTCTTCAGTGACATCTCATTTAAAGTCAACAAGCTAGGTAAAAGCTTCTTAAATATTAGACAGAGACGACTGATTAAAGAGCTATACTACGTCAAAAGGCAAATTTAAGTATGTGACAAAAATATCATCATGATTGTCATGCTACAATATTATGAATGGTTTTGATTTTAAATTTTCTGTGTAAAACTATATAACTGTTGCCTGTTGGCATTCTACAGAGATTCAACTATTAGAACATCCATAGTTTTTCGAAAATAACAGCTCTATTTTATGTTCTAAAGTGCTTGAAATTCAGATAAAATAGTAATATTGAGCTCATTGCCTTCATTACACAATGTCATTAACCTTCTCTTCAGGATGTTTAACAACTGAGGTATGGAGACCCAAAACTAGAAAGACAGATAGGTTAACAGGACAGCCAATATTTTGGTCACAGCCCTCAGAGGTCAATGAGGGCCCAGGATATGAGGGATCCTTTTCAGTGACATCCTGAAACTCTGATGGGTTATACAAACTCCTGATCAGGAGGTTGTAGGACTACAGAGGATAAAATCTATGGTATATAGTGTGCCTGAGGAGAGTCACTAGGAGATGGTTCCAAAATAAATTCTGAGGAAACTTAATTGACCTTGATAAATAACAAAATCGATTAATACAAGTCTCACCTTCATTTGGTCTTAAACATCTAGCAGAAAAATATAACCACAAGAGGCATAAAACAATTGTCAACTATACTAGTAACTGATCACTGTTCTGGGATAATGTACTTTATAGGATTAAATTGCTATATGCAGGGACTTAAAATCCTCGGACTGGGAATCTTTAGCCTAAATTGAACAAGTTCATCTAGAATGGAAAGGATTTAAGAAGGAGAATACAGCTCCTGCAACCTCAAATAACTACCCATCACTCATAACTATAAAGCAGAAAAGATGGATGTGGGGAGCAGCTGAAGCTGGAGATCGATCAAAGCTAGCCTCAAGAACATAGCACCTGGGGCAAGTCCCATGAATACACTACTCTAATCTCAAGAAGACAGTGCCTGAGGGAAGTCACATGGATAAGTTACTCCAGTCTCAAGAAGACAGCACACCTGAGACAAAGCCATGTGGATATGCTATTAGGCGGAGACATTTCACATGATATTCAACCTCCCAAGTATATAAATAAATGTGCTGCAGCCATTGGAGCTCTCTCCTTCTCCTCTTCCTCCTTCTTCCTTTCTTCCTTCCCATCAGAAGAGAGGGCTTCATACAGCCTCAGTTTTCTATATTCCAACTCTTGTCCTTCTTTATTCATCCTCTCACCATCCTCATCCTGGGAAGACTGAGAGCTGTGTGGGATGCAGCAGTGATCTTCCTGCCTCAGCCTCCTGAATGGGCCATCCCTAACCAGTATCAGCTTTAAAGTCTAAGTACCAAAAAGCTTTATCTAAATATCTAAATCAGATATAGGTAGGACTCAAGGTTTGATTCAACCTGAAGCAAAATTTCCACTTTGTCTTAGGTCCTTTTTGCTTAACAATTCTTTTTAAAATTTGTTTCTTTCTTTCTGCCTTTTACAATAAACAGTCAGTTGGAACTAAGCTATTACTTTCAAACTTTGCTTAGAAATCCCTTCACTTTGTGGCCAGGGATATAGCTCAGTGGCACAAGCGCCTGCCTGGCAAGTGCAAAGTTCTGAGTTCAATTCCCACTACCAAAAAAAGAAAAGAATCCCAACTAAATATCCAATTGCATGAAAAAGCCTTAGAATACAGTTCAGCCAAGTTCTTTGCCACTTGAACACAAGGATCATCTTTCCTCCATCGTCTTATAACATATTCCTCAGTTCTAAGACCTTACTAGAATGATCACTCCATATTCCTACTAATGTTTGTTGATGATTATTTGTGTATTTTCTTTTCTTTTTTTTGTTTTGTTTTGTTTTGTTTTTGAGACAAGGTCTCACTATGTACTTCAGGCTGACCCTTAACTCAGTATGTAGCCCAGTCTGGCCTTGAACTCACAGAGATCCTCCTGCCTCAGCCTCTTGAGTGTAGGGATTACAGACATGCAACACCACAAACAACTATTTGTGTATTTTCTAAAAAGATGGAAGTTTTTCTCCTAAAAGTCCTCTTAACTCCTAACCAGAACCATCACTCTTTCTTTCTTTGTTGTTTGGGACAAGGTCTTGCTGTGTATTCCACCCTTGAACTCACTATGTAGCCTCGAATTTGTGGTAATTCTCCTGACTCAGTCTCTCAAGTGCTGGGATGACAGGCATGTGCCACCATGCCTGGCAGAACCATCACTCTTTTTTTGTATGTGCGCCTACAGAACACATACATTCCATAGTCATATGAGGTGTTTTATTTAGACCATTTCTAAGGATTCTGCTTCAGAGGTTTCACTGCAGCATTCAAGCATCTTAATGAGCACAATCTAGTCTTTCAGAGATCATGTGTCATCAAAGTCAGCAGAGTTCTCATGGTCATTTGCTATAAGGGCTTCTCTCTTCTCGTAAGTCCAGAAACCATTCAGATCAATTAGAATGGTAGTAACTGTGTCTGCTTGGTTACTGTTGATTAAATCCTGGAGAGAAATTTTCAAGGGTTTTACAATGTCAAAAATTTCATCCTTAACATCTCGAAATGAAACAGGATCTTGTCCATGGATTTTCATTAGTTCCTGTATTGCCCTGAAGAAATAATGAAGGGAAAAGACATTCAGATATTCCTTGTTCTCAATATCAAGCAGTTTGAAGATGTACTGTAAAGCTGCAGGCTCCTTCCTATTTTCTAATGCAAGAACAAAGTTCAAGTAGGTCTTATAGTCCATTTCTCCATCGTAAGTGAGACACTCCTGGAAAACACGATCTAAGAAGACATTGGTCATAGTTGTCCCATAGCGGAAGAGCTCTTCTCTACTGAGCATGCCATTGTGATCTTTATCGAGATTCAAATACTGGCCATAAACTCTTAGGGCAGAAGGAGCAGAAAACCAGTTTGTCTCTTGACTCTCCTTGGACAGTTCCTCATCCCTTAGCTCCAGTAAATCATCCAGCAAACTATATGCTAAAATATCTTGAATTTCTATCTTCCCTGGTCTTAGAGGGTCCAAAAAGAAGAAGAACTTCCTAACTTCTGTACAAACATAAAAGGAGTAAAATGATTTTTCCAGCCCATCTAATTGTGGCAAAGTAGGAATAAGTTCCAGTATGTAGTTTTCTAAATCAGATTCCCGAAGGTATCCTTGTCCAGCAACATCATATAAAATGAGTCCTATTCTTGTTTGATGAAGCCAAACTTTTCGCATGACAGAGTTAAAGAACTGCATGATGGAAATTCTTCCATGTGAATCTGTATGAAGGAGTTTAGCAAAGACTTTTGTAGGGAAAAATTGTTTGCATTTTGGTCCGGCTTTTTGACCAACCCTCAGAATTTTTTCATAATTGATCCTTGATTCTTCTCCAGTCATAGGTGGTGTCTGGCATTTGTCCAGCAAAAACCATAAGTTCTGTAACTCTTCATTATCTAAGAGTTCTCTGCTTTTCCTTTGTAGAAAGACAGCTCTGGATTCCTCTCTTAATTTCTGTAACAAGACTTCATCGTCTGCTGGAAGCCTGTAATAAAACCAGGGAATCATCTTATAGAATGCATTTGTGTTTTTTCAATCTCCTTTCCATTCTCAGTAGTATTTGGTAAATAAATACATTTCTTCATCTTTTAATTCTTTTTCATTTTTTTCCTTGTTTGTATCTGTGTTGGGTATCACTAACCTCAGGCGAAGGACTTCTTTCTAGTCCATGACTGACTCCCGAGCGGCAGTGCCTTCATTTGCAGTTTCTTAGCCTCTCTGTCCTCTTACAGGCCTGACGACACAGCCAGACTCCTTCGGGGTCAAGAAGGCCACCCTGCTGCCATCTTGGACATGGGTGGAAGTCACAGCCAGCCCAATATCAAAGATCAGGACAAGGAAGCCTGCATTTTAATTTCTTCATTGTGGGCCTCTGGCGCATGTGCCAGAACCATCACTGATGGGTTTCTCACTTCACTGTAATTTCTGCCCAGTAGCTATAACACCCAAATATGGCGCTGGAGATCACGTGCTATGGCGCTGAACCAGTATGGCACTGAACCAGTACGGTGCCGAGCCAATATTGCGCTGGCCATTAGAGGTCATGTACTCAGCCCCACCTTTCTTCCTCTGAGTTAGATTATGACTTCCTACTTCCCTTTTTGTAATGCCCTGTTTCCTTTTCCCATGTTCCTGCCCAATCCTGGTCTGCCAGTCAGGCGGTCTGCCCCATAAATCCCGCCTCCAGCCTGGGCCTATTTAACCTTTGACCCTAGGCCAGGCTGTCAGAAGCTCCACATCTTTTCTTTCCTACTGTGGTCTTCTCTGTGTCCACAATAAAGACATTTTATTCTGCTTTACTTCTCTCTGCACTGGAAAAAGCCTATCAATCACTCTTTTTAAATTTTTTATTTATTTATTTATTC
>NW_004955430.1:7390196-7402910 GCF_000276665.1 Chinchilla lanigera | reverse complement strand
CAACAGCGCTCGCCCCCGCATGGCTCCCCATGCACTGGGGGCCCACCCTCCGGGAGCCAGCAGGCAGGAAGCTAGCCAGCCGGAAGACTGGTGCTTCCCACCTGTGGCTCCCTGTGTGCCGGAAGCCCTCCTTCTGGGGAACGATGAGGCCGGGAGTGAGCCGCTGGTCCGAAGACTGGCGCTCCCCGCCCAAGGCTCCCCGTGCATTGGGGGCCCCTATTTTTCGTCTTTTTTGAGACAGGGTCTTGCTATGGAGTTCAGGCTGGACTTGAGCTCACCTTGAAGCCCAGACTGGTCTTGAACTCACAATGATCCTCCTCCCTCAGCCTCCTGAGTGCTGGGATTACAGGCGTGCGCCATCATGCCTGGCTCTATCAATCACTCTTAACATTTATATTTCCAATATACACTTGAAAACTTCTCCAGCACCTACCAATCACCCAATTTCAAAGCTACTTCTACATTCTTAAATATTTGTACACCCACTCCCTACCCTCAGTATCAAATCTTTATTAGTTTGGGTTCTTCAGGGAAACAGAACTAACAGTGCATACTCACACGTACACACAATGAAGGGTTAGCTCACACAGCTAGGTAGCCGAAGGAGTCCATGCTCTGTAGTCAGCAACCTGGAGACCCAGGAAAGCCTATGTGTGAGTCCAAAGGCCTGAGAACCAGGAGAGCTGAAGGTACAAGTTCCAGCCCATGTCTGCCTCTGTAGGCAGAAGACAGCAGTCTCACTTCAATGACAATCAGGCAGAGAGAGCCAACTCTCTCTTCCTCAGCCTTTTTTGTTCTATTAGACTTGCAGTGGATACAGGCCACGACCCACCCACCTGCTCCACCCGCCCGCGTAGGCGAGGGTAATCTGCTTTGTTCAGTGTACTGATTCAAATGTTAACTCATCCAAAACACCCTTCAGACACACCCAGAACCGGAATAATGTTTAACCAACTTGGCCCCACATAAAATCAATTATCCCAATGGCCTGCAAGTTCCTGCCACAAAAAATATTAGTGAAAATATTACAATTTATTTCCCTTGGACTTTGTTTTACTTTAAAAATAACCTTTTAATTACATGGATGTTACACAGATGAAATGGAAGTAAATATTTCTCCTATGTCAGTATTTTTATCTATTCTTGTGACTTTATTTTTGTGGTTTATATTCTGTGCAAAAAGAAATGTTCATTATATTTTATTTTGAAACCTATCCTTTTTTTCTTACATACTTTGAACACTTTTTGTCAAAAACAACTCGTCACAATTTATTTTATTTTATTTCATTTTATTGTCTTTTTGAGACAGGATCTCACTATGGCTGGCCTTGAGCTCACTTTGTAGCCCAGGCTGGTCTCAGACTTGCAATGATCCTCCTGCTTCAGCTTCCCAAGTGCTGGGATTACAGACGTGCGCCACCGTGCCTGGCTCATCACAATTTTAGTGACTGCATTATAATCTACTGAATGGACATATGATAGTTTTAAATCAGTCTTCTGTTATGGGACATTTAGATAGCTTCACTCTGTTATACTCTTGATATCTCAATGTTTTAGTTACAAAAGCAATACATGCATTCTGTAATTTTTTTTTTGTACTGGGAGTCAAACTCGGACCTTGTGCTTGCCAGGCAGGCGCTGTGCCGCTGAGCTATATCCCCAGCCCCTTACATGCCTTCTCTAAATAACTAAACAATAGAGAACTTTGTAAAATAAAAAGCAAAATCCCCTTTTATTCATCAATTCTTCTATTTTCCAACACTTCTATTCCTTATGAGGCTACCACCATTAGCAGTTTACTGTGTATCCTTTTGAACTGTTTTCGTTGGCTGACTGCTTTCTTTTCTTCTTCTCTTCTAATAACCTATACTTTTTTGTTTTCTGCTCTTGTCACGTGCAGCATTAAGCAGCTACTTTGTTATTCTGCTTAGTTTAGGAAACCAGGCAAATCTGTCAGAATTACATGTAAATTTAGAGAAAACCATTTGTGAGCAAAGACCTCACATCTCTCTGAGGAATTTACTGGATAGCTTTTCTGTTTTGACTGGTATTATTCCTATTAAACACACTTACTGTTACTGTGCCAGGCAGTTGGAAAAGCAACCTTCAAATAAGTATAGTGTTACTATCTTTATTTTTTGTAAGCTAAGAGTGTACTACATTTAAGTATAAACGTAATATTAACTATTCACGTGCTTATACAACTCATCATGAAATGTCAATTTAGTAAGATAGTGAAATATTATATTTCTTTGTGTGTGCACTTGTGTGTGTACATACATGTGGGCACTTGTGTGTGGTATTGGAGACTGAACCCAGGACCTTCACACTGAGCTACTGAACCTAGGACCTTCACAATGGCCCTTTTTTATTTTGAGACAAGGTCTTGCTCTAAGTCACTAAATTGCTCAGTCTGCGCTTGAACTTGTGATCTTCCTGCTTCAGCCTCCCAGAGTGCTGGAACTACAGTGTGCATCACCATGCTCAGCAAAATATGATATTTCGGTAAAATAAGAGAAGAGATAGGAACTGAATGCCAACCTACCATATGCCAGCTAGGGCATATAGATATAAAAAAAATGTAAAGATGAATATGACAAAGCTCTTCATCTTGTTGTTTTGAGACAGGATCTCACTAGGTAGTTCAGATTGGCCTGGAACTCACTGTATAGCCCAGGCAGGCCTCAAACTCATGGCAATCCTCCTGTCTCAGCCTCCCGAGGGCTGGGATTACAGGCATGCACCACCATGCCTGGCTGTTCATCATTTTTTAAAAAATTGCATAAACATTGTTTAGGAAGCCCCTCATAGCTCATCTTAAAGTCTTCCTTGGTTTGAACTTGCCTCAAAAATCGGCACATAAGCATGTGTCTTTCAGAGCTGTGTAGCAGTAGTTTCAGTTCTCTGTTGATAACCCATTGGTACTTGGCCTCTGCTTATTTTTCTATGTATTTTCCTGCCAGTGCATTGTAGTTATACCCCAGCAGTCTTGACCATATTTAGCTCAATGGCTGACTCAACTAAGGTGGACATCTGGAAGGATTTACTTTCCTTACAGGTTCTTTTGGTAAAACTAAGCCCAGAAATCTAACATCATTCATACCATGTTTCATCATGCTCATCCTTTCCATCCTTTTCTTCCTTTTGCTTTTCTTCCCCCTCCCTCTCTCCTCCCCTCCTTCTCTCCTGTACTTTCTGTTTCCTCCCCTTTCTCTTTCCCTCTTCTATTTTTCCTTCTTTCTTTTTTAAGCTATGAAAATTGCTCAGATGCCCAGAGTTTGGTTGGGGTTGAGTACAGAAGCCTGGAATGTTTTTAATCCTGTGTTCAGTGTTCTTGGTAATACTAGAAGAGCGGCCGAGCCATGAATCCAGTCATGTTCTTGGCTAAAGCAGTCTACCCTGACTTAAGTGCTCCTCACATGAAAAAAGACTTGGGGCTTTAGTTGACAGCAAATGCAACCTGAGCCAGGGATGTGAGTTGGCTGCCAAAACAAGCAAATGTGATCCGAACAGGTAGTAACAGAAGCCTGGCGGCTGCCTCAAGGAAAGCAATGGTCCCAGGGTACGCTCTGCAGTGGTCAGGTCACACCTGCAGGATGGTGTTTCCTTCTGCATTTTAAGAGTGACGCTGACAAGCTGGAGAGCACCCAAATTAGGCAACAGGATGATGAATGGCTGAGAAACTACATCCTTTGAGGAACAACTGGAGGATCTGGATGGTTTACTCTGGAAACTAGAAGATACGGGTGTATGAGAGAACTATTTTGAAATATTCACAGGGCTATCATGTAAGAGCTGGACTGTTCCTATGTAAGCACAACAAGCACAATTTAGCCCAATGGGTGTACCTTACAGAGTGCTGATCTTGTCTCTAAAAAAGGAAGAATTCTCCAGCCATAGGAACATCCAGACACTAGCTCTACAAGTTATCAACTTTAATATGGGATGTTAGAAAAGAGGCCAGCTGATTGGGCATTAGAGGATTCACGAACAGGATGGGGAGTTTGGAGAGATGACACAATCTAAGATCCTCTCAGGTTCAAACGTTCTAACAACAAAACTTTAGAACACAGACGTTATTATTTTTCCCCCAGATCCCATTCAACCCTGCTAAATAGCTCTAAGGTACAATATCAACATCATGAAGACGGAGGGTGGGAGAAAGCCAATTGCTACTTTCTATTTTCCTTGATGATTATGGATTCTGTACATAAAAGTTTAAGTAAACATTGTGTGTGTGTGTGTGTGTGTGTGTGTGTGTGTGTATGCCTGTGTTCCAAAACAGACTGAATGAGAGTTCTTTCCACTTAAAAAATTCTCTGGACTCTTGATTTGCTTTATTTCTCATGAAACATTTGGCTCTTCTCCCTGGCCCGGTACCAGGAATTGAACTCATGACCTTGCGCTTGCCAGGCAGGCACTGTGCCACTGAGCTAAATCCCCAGTCCCACTTTTGGCTCTCTTAGTATGTTATTTTCAGGGTACAATATTTTGAGATTACTCTTAACCCAATAATAAAAACCAGCATTTCAGAGAATGGGAGTTTGTTAGTGAGACTCCGGCTCAAAATTAAAAAGAATGAAAAATGGGTCTAGGGGCTGGGGATGTAGCCCAGTGTGAAGGTGTATGGTTCACTCCCCAGTACTGAAAACAAACAACCGAAAAAAATAGATAAAGAAAATAGGAATGTTAACACTTAATCCAAACAAAAATTCTAAGATGTAGAGAGGACAGTATTTGTCAAATGGAATGGCTGTGACAGAGCACTGCAACAAAATACTTATGAGATTAGAATGAGTCAGAAAGACCTGGGTTTAAATCTCTGTTCTGCCACCTACTTGGTGTGACATCTTCATCATTTGAGCTTGTTTCCTTATATGTAAAGTGGGCTAATAATAGGGCCTGTCTTTGGGGCTTGGGGGAGGATTACATAATGATAATAAGAGCTATTTTGTAAAAATATTGTATTATGTGTTATTATTGTCTTCCACCCATTTTTTTTCCTATGGGGTATTATGTTTTCTATTTACTTTCACTATTCTGTTTATTGTCAGCATAGAAGGGGGCCGAATAGTCAGTAGTATGCTGTAGCAATAAGCGGTAACAATTCAACGGAACAAGGGGCTTTTAGAGGCTCAGCCTAGAGCTGATCTCTGAAAATACAAAGCTGCTGGAGACCAGTCCTTGCGCTGGTGCTCAGAGAGCGTGATCCACAAGTTGCGGTGAAGACAAACCTGCCCACTTTGGGGTTCCAGAAAGGCCTGGCGATGTGCTGAGTGAGTCAGCCAGGCCAAGAAAGATGGGAGAGGTCCAGGTGGAAAGGAACAGCTGAGCAAAGGTACAGATCTCTAAGTCAGCGGACTCCCCGAGGGAACAGTAGGTGCTGTGGAAATAGTTATACTCCCAGAATCTAAATTTCCTTGTCTGTAAGGAGAAATAGTCTACCTACGTGCAATGGTGTGAGGATTCGACAAAATAGTATGTGTAAATGTTTGTACTTGACCTTGACATAGCAGTTGGTTTAATACCTGCTAACTGCCGTTACCATAATGTTCTTTTTGTTTTCTTTTGTTTTGTTTTTTCCGGTACCGGGAATCGAACTCAAGACCTCGCACTTGCCAGGCAGGCACTGTGCCGCTGAGCGAAATCCCCAGCCCCACCATAATGTTTTAGTACTTTAATAATACCTTATTATAGATATGAACGGCATCATTGCAAGAATAGTTCATTGTCTGGTAGCTGGACTGCGAACGAAGGTGACGAAAATTCATAAACCACCGTCCCACTTCTAAAGACCTTTTAGACCAGTAAACCCGAGCGGCTGCGCAATCCTACACGGGCGGGGCGTGACGTCTCCACGTCCGCACCCGGGCGGGGGGAGACCCGCTGCGCGCTCCGCTCCCAGGGTCACGTGACCTGCAGCCCCGCCCCGACGAAGCGTGTCCGGGCGGCTGCAGCAGCCTCTGCTGCGCGTGCGCAGAGTCGAGCGCGCTCTGCGGCGCGGTCCGCGGTGGAGGCTGCGCGGACAGCCAGGGGGCAGTGGATGGCTCTGCGGGGCCCGGCGGGCTCTGGGCCCGGCTCCCGCGAGCTGTTGGACGAGGCTGTGGCTGCGGCCGGGGGGCGCGAGGCGCCGGCCGTTGTGGTAGCGGGACCCGCGCTGGAGGACGATGAAGAGGATGATGGCCGCGGCCGGGGCCTGCTGCGCTGGGACGGTTTCTCGGCCTGGCTGCACTGCGTGTGTGTGGTGGGCTTCGACCTGGAGCTGGGCCAGGCCGTGGAGGTGAGGCCCGGCCGCACCCTGACTCCACGCCTCGGCCCGCGCCGGGGCGGCTCCTGCAGAGCCCGCGGCCCGCGGCCGGCGGCCAGGACCCCAGCTGTCGCGCATCCGGGCGTGGCCGGCAGCCCCTCCGCGGGGCGGGTCGAGCCGGGCTGCGGTCCATCAGTTCCCGTGGGAGGATGTTGGGCTGCGGCGAAGGGTGAAAAGTTTTCTCGAGGCCCCTCCTAAATACTTGCTGGTGTTCGTTTTTGTTTTTTTTAAACCGAGAGTCACGGGAATAACTTAAAAGCGTCAGCAGCACCCACAGAAGGCTGCAGGCAGGACGTTTGTTTGGGACTTAGAGAACAATGCCCCTGACATCTGCTGACCTGCAGTTGTAATACTACCAAGTTTGAAGGCTTTTGGTCTGTTTCAGTAACTCTTAGGGTACTCCAGTAGCCTGAGACGAAATGCTCATCTCAGCATGCGTTTCTCCTTTTCCTTTTTGCTCCTTATTTGTTATTTAATATTGTTTGTGGCACCGTTGACCTGAAATGTCAAGATGAGTATGGGGAAAACCATTTGCTTGTGAACCTGCCATTTTTGAGCACCGTGTTGGAGCACGCTGTTTTTGACGTTGTTTAGGATCCTTTCTGTAACATAAGCGCTTGCTTGTCTTTTTGTGTCCAAGGAAAGCATTATCAGAAGCGTGCATTTGTGTGTGTGTGTGTGTGTGTGTGTGTGTTTTGGTGGTGATAACAGATAATCTCCCTCCAACTTGGCTGACCTGAATTGACTTTAGAAAATTGGTCAGTGAGGAGGTTGTTCTTTTTTTTTTTTCCTTTGGTACTAGGAATCAAGCTCAGGATCTCGAGACTGCCAGGCGGGCGCTGTGCCACTGAGCTGTAGCCCTGGCCAGAGGAGGCTGTTCTTAATGGGAAACTCGCTTTTGTATTGAACCTGTTTTCCCAGTGCTTTGTCATTTCACAGGGATTTCCCACTAAGATCTACTAGGCAATATGCTAGTTATTGGACGTACAAATATAATGATGCGCTCTAAACTATATTTGTAGATTGAGTCAGTTCATTGGAGACCAAGACAAATGAAAACCAAGAATTAATTTCAGTAGTTGATAAGGCCAAAAGCAGTCAGTGCCTGGTACGTAGTGACATTTAGTAAATATGCGATAGGATGAGTTAATACATGAGCTGAAATAAGCCTTTCCTCCTATAAAAGAAAAAAAAAGAATGAATGAGTAAATACATGTGCAATTCTTTTATTAAGGTAGGAACGGCCAGGGGTAGTGGTGCACGCTTGTAATGATCCCAGCACTCTAGAGGTGAAGGCAGGACCCAGAGTTCAAATCCAAACTGGGCTACATAGGGAAAAAGAAAGGTAGGGAGGGTAGTTACCAAACCTGAAGAAGACATTTATAAGCCATTTATCATTTAAATTGACAAGTTAGCCTAAAGTTATATGTACAGGACATAGTTTTACCAGAAAGCATGGGTTTGGGTTGTAGTTTATTGCAGTTTTAAAACCTAGAGATCCTTTATTATTACTATTATTATTTGGGAGTCTTTATGAGTATTTACTTTTTTTTTTTACCAAATAAACAATGTTTAACATAGTTCAGGTATTGCATTTCCTGTAGTATATACTACTGTATAGAGTGTTCTTTTTTTTTAAAAAAAAAAAAAAAAACAGGGTCTTGCTGTGTAAGTTCAGGCTGGTCCTGAACTCGCTATATATCCCAGGTTGGCCCTGCACTCCTGGCAGTCTTCTTGCCTCAGCCTCCCATGTGTGCCACCATGCCTGGCCAAGCATGTTCTTTAGGTTAGGTCTTTTTCTTTCTTTCTTTCTTTCTTTGGGCTTTTTTTTTTAAATGCACTAAAAAACATGATCAACACCATGAACTCTTCACTACAAAAATGGTCACTAAAATAGTATTATATGTATGTTTTAATAATTTGGATTTATCTATAAACCTTCCACTGTTTTCAGATTAAAGATTGCTATTTTTAGAAAGTATAGAATGACAATGGGAAAAATAATAGTATTGAATGAGAGTGGGGAAAACTCCTAATAAGGGAGCCAAAGAAAGAGAAACACATGAAAAATGTGAAATAGGATACCTTATCTCCTTTTAAAATTAACTTTCTTTTTTTTTTTTTTTTCTGGTACCGGGAATCAAACTCACAACCTTGCACTTGCCAGGCAGGCTCTGTGCCGCTGAGCTAAATCTCCAACCCCTTAATTTTTGAGATAAGATCTTGCTATGTTGCAAAACAGACTGGCCTCAAACTTGGGATCTTTTCCTGTCAGTCCTCTAAGTAGCTAGGCTTATAGCTATGTGCCGTGGTGCCCAGCAACCTTGATGCTTTTAGGGCAGGTAGGTTTTTTGTTGTTGTTGTTTTGTTTTTGATACCGGGAGTTGAACTCAGGACAGGTGCTTGTGCTGCTGATCTATACCCCAGGCTCTCTTGATGCTTTTAAAATGAAAATAAAATCGGTAGCCAGTATATCAAAAAGGTTGAAAAACATATTTCATTTTTGGATTGCAGCTATATCCATGTTGAAAATGGTCAGGAGGGTGGCTAGAATGTGACTAGAACTGTAGACTTGTGTTGGGAGACATGCCATGTAGTGTTTCCAGCTCTACATCCTGGGCCGGAGATATAGCTCAGTGGCATATGTGCCTGCCTGGCAAGCACAAGGTCCTGAGTTCGATTCCCAGAACCAACAACAACAAAAAGCTCTACATCCTATAATGTACAGCCAACGGTACTGAAAAGGAAGATTAAAAACAATAAGTATGAACTGAATTTGGACAATACTATATTGGAGCCCAGGTGTCTTATCAGAAAGGTAGTCATTGAGGTGGTTGTGCTTGTAATCCCAGCATTCGGGAGGCTGAAGCAAGAGGATCACTGTGAGTTTGAGGCCAGCCTGAACTGCATAGAGAGACCTTGTCTCAAAAAAAAAAAAAAAAGGTAATGGAATCATAGGATTGAGAGACTGAAACAGCTGTTCTGCCATGACAGAAAGCCTGTATTTATAAATTTATAAATGCATAAACAATGCCACTTAATTGATCTGAAATTCCTACTAAATAAACCGCATAGAATTGTGTGGTTGAGAATCTAGGGTCTGGAGCTGGGCTCTGTAGGTTTGAATCCATGTGACTTTGAGCAAGTTATTTAGCTTGTCTGGGTTTTCTAGAGATTCTTCCAGTGAAGACAGTCCCTGACTTTTGCTTTGTGAAGTTGGGCTTTAATTTTTTCACTTGAAAATGAAATTGAAGTACCTGAATCAGTACCTTTTTTTGGTAGGGGAACTTTTGTCCCTGTGTAAATGAAAATCTGATAAGGAATCTTAATGGCTAATCGGATTGATATGGGGCCTGTGTTTGTTTTTGGTGATAGACAACAGAAATTTTCTGCTTCTCAAGCAGAAAAGCTAGCTCAAGCAGAAAGGAGGAACTTGGTGTAAAGACAGAGACATTTCATGCTATTAAAGCACAAACTTAGTAGAGCTCCAGAAAATGGCTAGAGCCCAGAAGCAGAAAAACCTTGTTTTGCTCTTTTATTTGTATTTTTTCTTGTTGTTCATTTTGTTTGGATTTTTTTGCTTTTTTTCTTTCTTGTTTGAGACAGGGTCTTCTGAAGTTCAGGTTAGCCTTGAACTCACTGTGTAGCCCATGCTGGCCTTGAACTTGTGGTGATCCTGCTGCCTCACTTCCTGTAAATGTGTACCATCATGCTCATCTTGTGTTTTTTGTTTTTTGTTTTTTTTGTCAGTGTGATGCATACTTCATACACCCTGCAGACAACTTCTGCTTCTTTATGGTGGGGAAGTTGGCCTTTTCAGCTGCATCATTCAAGAGGATGAATCTTTTTCACTCTTGTTCTAAACACTAGAAGAAGGTACAAAGGCCTGGATTGGGAAAGTTTCCACTCTGATACAGTTGGCTGAAGCCCTGGTTGGAGGGGGCAGTAGTTCACTTTGCATTAAAAGTCTGTGGAAGCCCCCTGTCCTAGTGAGGGAGAAGGGAATAAAAGAAGGAGGTCTTTTGAGCTGAGAAGAGACTGCAAAAGGTGCTGATTAGAGGGATTTGCTCCTCTTTACTTCCCTGAGGTGGCCCTGGAATCACCACAGAATCCAAGTGTCCTCTGAAACAAGATTGGAAATCCCCTAAATTTTATATATAGTACTCTGTCACGTTTAGCTTTGAAATGACCAGATTCTACAGTAAAGCCTTAATTATCTGAATCCAGAATTGCCTTATTTATTCAAGTTTTTTTTCCTTGAATGAGAATAACATGCTCATTGTTGAACACTTGACTGAAAAAGAAAATTTTAAACACTAGAAAAATAATTGGTCCTAGCTCTACCAAGAGATAACTTCTATTAATATTTGGCATTTTTGTTAATGCTTCTTTAAAGATGTACCAGCAGCTCCAGCTACTATTTTTCCCTTGTATACAATCTTGTATCCATCAAGGGTTAATGTGATTGTTAGGAACAAAAATCTTCTCAAATAAATTTAAGTAAAGGGAAATTGTGAATATTCCAGGCAGTCTGTTGGGACCCAAGGGCAGGAAGCAAGGATGAGCCTCTTGGGAATTTGAAAATCCCAGGCTTTTGTCTTTGCCCCTGGAACTGTGTGGTCTTTTGTCTCTGCTTTTCTTTGTATGTCTGTTCTAGTCTGTGCTGAGACCAGTTTCCTCTGCAGGAGTCTCAGTTTCTGCTCCCTCATAAATTATCCTTAATTTTGGATTATAGTAGTACTGATTGTTAGCCAAACTTTTTTCTGGAATCGGGCTGAACCTTAATGAAAGTACTGGAATATCTGATTGGCTCTGCAAGGGTCAGGACCTTTTGTTCAGTTAGCTAGAGTCTGCTTATCTATGACTGTGGTGGCCACCTGGGCTCACCCCTTCAATAAGAGGAGAGGCTGCTTTCAAAGCATGGACTGGGCTGCAGTCACCCAAATGTGGACTATGCGATAAACATGGTGGCACCTGTAATCTCAGCATTAAGGAGACTGAGGCATGAGGACTGCTGCAAGTTTCAGACCAATCTGGTCTATATTGTCAGTTCAAGGCTAGCCTAAACTACATAGTGAGACCCTGTCTCCAAAGAAAGAAAGAAAAAAATTCTTATTAAACAGTCTTCTAGATCATTAAAGACTCTTACAGGTATAATTTTAATGTTTAATTAATATTATTCACACAATATAAGGGGGTTATTTTGTGCTTATATATGCATTCTGGAGAAGTTCTGTGTCTTTGAGGGTCTTTACATCATAAGAACTCAGAGCTTTTCATTCTGGTAATAGGCTAATGTTTCCATAGTTTGAGACAGATGTCTGAACCACTCCCACGCAGATCTTGTAAGAAAATATCATTGTGGCTTTCTGTCTCTTCAAGGGTATGACCTATCAGCCTCTTAGACAGAATTTTAGTCTACGGAAAAGTGTATAAGCTGTGGGGTATTGAACGTTTTCTAGTTTTCTGATTATTGGCCAGATTCTTCAATTGATTCTCATTTTCTTTAACCATAGAATGAGAAAATATCCTGTGTGTTCTTGAAGGTAATATATATAAGAGCTAATGTCTGTTGTTTAATATATGCTCAATATGTTGGTCCCTTTTATAGTTACTTTGAATAATTAATGTGGAATATTCTTGGCGTTTTACCGAGTCCCATTATTTTGCTTTTTGTTTTTGTTTTTTGTATTTTTGAGACAGAGTTTCCTTATATAGTCTAGGCTGGCCTTGAACTCAAGGTGATCCTCCTGCCTCAGTCTCCCAGGTGCTGAAATTATAGGCCTGTTCCTCCACACCTGGCTGCTTTTTGATTTTTAAAAAATGTCTACTGTTTTTTGGTAGTGGTGCTGGGGGTTGAGCTCAGGGCCTCTCGTAGCTGAGCTACATCCCTAGCCGTTTTTAAAAATTTTTTTATTTTGAGGCATTGTCTTGGTAAATTGGGACATTGCCCAGACTGGACTTGAATTTGTGATCCTGTCTTAGCCTCCCAGAGTTCTGAGATTGCAGTTGTGTGACACCAGTCCTAGCTCTAAGAAGATACACAATTTTGTATATGAATTACCAATATTAAAAGCTCTTTGTGGAATCAAATTTAATTAGGTTTCATTTGGCAGATAATTTATGATATAACCTATATATAAAACTGTTTACCACTTCTTGTTGAAAATAATTTTAGATCACTTAATTACCCATGAAAATCAGGACAATATATCAATAACTTATTGTTGGAGTGATATGGGGTTATAGATTGCATTCTAAGTACTATTTTCCTCTTCTTAAAAAAAAAACCTGAAGGTGCTGTTTTTTAGCGGGTAAAGCTAGGGATTAAACCCAGGGCCTTGTGCATGTTAAGCATATATGCTGCCACTGAGCCCAGCCCTTGAACACTTTGTTTTTTTTTTTTT
>NW_004955430.1:7311083-7390096 GCF_000276665.1 Chinchilla lanigera | reverse complement strand
TTCTTGCTTGTTCACAGCTTGTTGTTTGCCTGGTGTCTGTTTACTGCCCTCACATCGTCTCTGCAATGCTAGTTCATCCAGCTACTCTTTTTGTTTTGTTTTTTTTTGGTTTTTCTCTGGTACCGGGAACCGAACTCACGACCTTGCGCTTGCCAGGCAGGCGCTTTTGCCGCTGAGCTAAATCCCCAGCCCCATCCCTTGAACACTTTGAATATTTTGAGTCATGAAATAGCTTTGTTGACAAGGAGAAACTTTTATGCCATTTACAAAAGAGCAATTAACATGCATTCCTGTGATCTCAGCACTTTGAGGGGCTGAGGCAAGAGGGTTAAAGTCCAGCCTAGGCAATGTAGCAATTTAGTGAGACCCTGTCTCAAAATAAAAAATAAAAAAGGCTGGGAATGTAGCTCAGTGCAGATGCCCTGGGTTCAGCCCCTAGTGCACACTCACACACACCCAGGAATCAGCAGAACTGAATCTCCTTTCTTTCCCTCTTCTGCTTCTTTGGATCAGTACTGCTTCCGTGCTTATCCCCTAACAAGATGGAGCCTACTGTAGTCACCATTTTTTTTAGCTTAGCAAGGTTTGTTTATTTTTCTGAGAGTAAAGGCCATTACATGAAGAGTTGTTTCTTTTGCTTGTATATTTTTTCTCTTAAACTGGATGACTCACAGCCTCAGTACTTAATCCTCAGCAAGTTTACTGTTTTAACTGAGATGTGTATATTACCCTGATGTCTCACTGATCCATCTGTTCAGCAGATTTTTTTGGGAAATTATCATATTCCAGATGTAGGTTTTTTCTGGAGATGCAGCCTGGGTCATTCCTCCCTTCATGGAGTTAGTACAATCTAGCAGGAAAAGTGGACCATAGAAGGAATGCTGGGTACTAACAGTTGCCTTAAAATTTCCTTGTGAAGCTGGGCATGGTGGCACATGCCTGTAATCCCAGCACTCAGGAGGCTGAGGCAGGAGGATCCTTGGGAGTTCGAGGCCAGCCTGGGCTACAAAGTGAGCTCAAGGCCAGCCTGAAATGCATAGTGAAACCCTGTCTTAAAAAGAAAAAAAAAAATATCCTTGTGAATTAGTAGTTCTTCATAGTAGCTTTTTTTTTTTTTTTTTGTACCACGAGTTGAATTTAGGACCTTGCGCTTGCCAGGCAGGTGCTTGTGCCACTGAGCTATATCTCCAACCCTTATAGTAGTAGCTTTATATAGTTCTATCATTTGGATGTTAAGCCTTTAGTAACTCTTAGCCTCTTGAGCCCTCCAGATTTTATACTTCTTTAATTTTACTAACCTCTAATTCAGTTAGAAAATTATAGAATTCCAATCTGGAAATACAGAGACATCCTTCTACCCAGTTAGTATTTCACAAATCCTTTATGGTTTTTGTGTTTACTATAATGAATGATGTGAAACATGGACAGTTGCATGCAAACTTTACCCTTTTTTGAGAGAAGTGCTTTACTGTTCATTCATTGTTTCAGTTGATCAAGTTTTTGGCATTTTAGTTTAGATCTTAAGTGAACTAAACTATGAGGCCTCCTTGTCCTGATACTGTACTACTGTCAGGGAATCTTTCCACTTTTTAAAATAAGTAAACTTTTCCATTGAACAATCACATACATAGAGAAAGTACACAAATCCTAAGTCTCCAGTTTGGTGAGTTTCTATAAAGTAAACATGCCCATATAATAAGTACCATATAGCTCAAGAAATAATACTGCTGGGAGTGGTGGTGCATGTGTGTTTTCCCAGTTCTTGAGAGGCTGAGGCAGGAGGATCTATATAGCCAGCTGGGGCTATTTAGTGAGCTCAAGGCCAACCTGAACTACATAGTGAGACCCTGTCTCAAAAAAAAATACTACCACTACCCCAGGAATTTTCCTTAAAGTCCTCTTTCAATACAGATCACTCACCTTACCTTCCCCAAAGAGTGACCACCATCCATATGAAGTTTTATGCTAGAATCAGGTGAATACAAGTAGATTCTCAGCTTTTCTAAATGAATCATACTTAATTTAATATCATTACTGGGCATTCAAACATATCTTCTGTTTTCTAAGAGTGTGTACCCTTATCCCCTACACAGTTTTGCCTAGTTAACTCATTTTCTTTCTTTCTTTCTTTTTTTTTGGTACCGGGAATTGAACTTATGACCTCAGGCTTGCCAGGCAAACGCTTATGCCGCTGAGCTACATCCCCGGCCCTAGTTAACTCATTTTCATGTTTTAGTTTAAGTGTCACTTTTTCAGGGAAGCCTCAACCCAGCTCATAGCATGCAATTTTTAAAAATTTATAATTCCTAGCATTCTGTAGTTCTCCTGTGATGAACCTGTGCTTGCTCTCATTCCATCATTCTTGCTTTTGCTTCTCTTTTACACCACCCTTATGTTTCTGGCTGGTTACTTTTGGTGCATGAATTATCCTGATTTTTTCCCCTGAATTCATCACAAGGACTTTGTCTCACTAGCTAAAATTCCCATTCTCATTTCAGGCTACCTCCCAACATGTACTTCTCTTTCTTAGCATTGGTATATATCACCAGTACTTTGCCAGTTCAACTGTGGAATCACCCTCATGGGTTTTTCTTGGGCAGTTAAATACAAAACAAAATTGAGTTTTAGGCATGATGAGAACTGCATAGCAAAAATATTGGTCTTCAATTTGTGTATATAATCAAGAAATGGTAGAATGGTATCTTATTTCTCATACCTTTAAACTTGATTACAGATCATATGAGACGGATGTTCCACTTACCATATTAGTTCAGTGGCTGTAACAGAGACCCAAATTAATATAGTGCTCCCTCACCTATCGCGGGAGTTACGTTCCAGAGACCCCTGTGATAGGTGAAAGTCTGTGAAGTAGCAGCATTGCATTTATTTTATTATTTATGTATATTTTAAGGCTTTATAAACCCTTCCCACACTCCTATAAACTTTTCCTACTCTCTTATTAACCTTTCCCACACTCTTATAAACACTTTATGTACTCTTACTTTCTACTCTCTTAAACCTATGTAATTTTAACAACATGTAGAGTTCTGTATGGGTACTCGATATGAAGTGGACAAGGAGAGATGCTGAACATATGGGCACAGTGCAGGAGAGCAGACAGACTGATGCTAGGGTCACTGAGCCAATCAGTGCCCAGGATACAGACTGTGATTGGTCATCTTCCATTCCATTAGCCAATAGTGTGCTGTGTACAATCTCATGTTGGCAAACTTGTGCAAGCAATAGTGGTATATACTGCATTTCCATTGTGTACAGTACGGTATTTATCCGCTGATGAAATACATATTGTATTTTATTTCAATTTAATATTCTTGTATTTCAGTTTACTTTTGTTTTGTTTTGGTACCAGGAATCGAACTCCGGACCTTATGCTTGCCAAGCAGGCACTTATGCCACTGAGCTATATCCCCGGCTCTAATATTCTTTTAATACGTTTGAATTAACATTTTTTATATTGTTTTAAATTTTTAGACAAAAATAATTAAAATCATAAATATTATATAAATACCTATATACCACAAAATCCCATGATACAGTGAAAACTCTGCAATACAGAATTAGATTTTTTTTAAAAAAAAAACACGCGATACAGTGAAGCCTTAATAAGTGAACTGCAATATAGCAAGGGACCACTGACTGGCTATCAGATAGAAATTTTCTTTGTTTTTTTTTTTGAGACAGGGTCTTGCTATGTGGTCCAGGCTGATCTTGAACTCCCTATGTAGCCCAGGCTGGCCTCAAACTTGAGGCCATCCTTCTGCCTCAGGCTCCTGAGTACTGGAATTACAGACATGTGCCACCATGCCCAGCTTCCTAATGATTTTTATGGAGAGGCAAGTTTAGGAGTAAGTTTCTGAAGCATCTATTTAAATATATTTTTTTCTGATTTTCTTGTAAACTTAGTATTCTCAAATACTGGTCTGAGAACTTGTGAGGCTCCCCAAGACTATTTCAGGAGATCTACAGCATCTTCTCTTTTTCACCTATTTAAGGATGCCTTTCTTCATGTACTTTGACCAAAACAATATACTGTAGTATTATAATACAGTGCACACAGAAGCAGATAGCATAATCTAAACATGTCTATTAGGCCATATATTGGAGAGATTTACAAGGATATAGGAGAATGCCATTTTCTCCCTAAAGATTCTAGGGTTTTTTTGGTTTGTTTTTTGGTTTGTTTTGTTGTTTTTTTTTTAGACAGGGTCTCGCTGTATGGTTCAGGTTGCCCCTGACCTAACTACGTAGCCCAGGCTGACCTCTGAACTCAAGTGATCCTCCTGCGTTAGCCTCCCGAGTTCTGGGATTACAGGTGTGTGCCACCACGCCCAGCTTTGGTTTGGAAATACATGATTATTTGTCATAAAATAGAATATTTGTGTTAGCAAGTAATAAATTGACTTTTTAAGGGTAAGTTAAATATTTTGAAATACTGCTTTTATTTTTTAACTTAAAATAAAATAAAATTTTTTTGAGACAGGGTCCATGTATTACAGGCTGGCCTTGAACTTACTATGTACCCCTGGCTGGCCTTGAACTATCAAGGATCCCCCTGCCTCAGCCTCCTGAGTGCTGAGTAGATGATTGCTTTTTGCTTCTAGTATGGTGGATGGTGATAGATATAACTCATAAATAAAAGCTTTTGGGGACCTCAAAAAATCTTAAGAGTGAAAAAAAAATCTTAAGAGTGTAAAGAGGTCATAGGGGATAAGAAGTTTGAGAACCGGCTTGAAACATTTTGATTAGTTGACGTGTGGGAGGCGGGCTAGCTGATCTACTTCTGACTGGCCATTAATGTTTGATTGCTTTCTGATAATTCCATATTACTAATTTTTCCATTAATGTATCATTTGTGGTGCTAACTAGTAGTTTCTTATTAAGAGATCTGGAAAACAGATGAGCATTAGAAAAACTAGAGAAGTTCAACTTTGTTTTATCTTACCTTTTATCCATCTTTCTCAGCCTGTGAGAGTGCTGGGATTACAGGCATGCACCACATAAGCCTTTTTAAATAAAAAAATTGAAATTCAGAGGTAACCAGCCCTAAATCACACACTTAATAAGCCAAGATTTGACCCCAATTCTTTTGAAACCAAAGCATGATTTTTTTCCTCCACTATACTATGCTATCCTGGGCAAAAAATTATTTTTTTACTTTTATTTACCATTTAGAGACAACTGAAGCAAATTAGATGTGTGAAATGCAAGTGGTAACTTGAACTTCTAATTTATTGACACTGACAGCTTGTTTTATTCCCCAAAGTCTTTTATCTTACATGTTGAGCATCCCTAACCCCCAAATGCAAAACCTGAAATGCTCCAAAATCTGAAACTTTGAAAGTTTATTTTTCATGAACTGGAATATTTTTATGTTTAATTTTTATTTATTTATTTGTCTTTTTGAGACAGAGTTTTACTGTGCAGTTCAGGTTGTCCTTGAGCTCACTTTGTAGCCCAGGCTGCCCGGAACTCACAAGGATCCTTAGCCTTCTGAGGATTACAGGTGTGGGCCACCACACCCAGCTCCAAATATTTTTACATTTTAAATATTTATGTTTCAGAGCATTTTGAATTTTGATTTTGGGGGTGAGGTGCTTAACTAGTAAAGTCTGTGCAAATACTCTAAAACTTGAAAAAGCCCCAAATCAGAAATACTTTTGTTCTCAAGCATTTCAGATAAGGGATACTGAGACCTGCAGTAGTACTAAAGCTACTTTGTGAATTTTGTATAAAATAGTTTTAGCATTGTTATAGTCCCCTTGGATGACAGAATTCTTAAATGTTGTATAAAATGCACAGTAGACATTTTCTTCTGTTTGGAGAAACAGTTGTCTGAACCCAGACCAGTGTTACCCATGTCAGTGACATGTTGAATTTCCTGATTGTAGGTATTCTGATGACGCTTCATAATCACAGGTAAATGCTGAAATGAGATGATGATAATTCCCCCTTCTCAGTGTATTTGTGAGGCTTGATTGATGAATGCAGCACAGTGCCTTATCACAAGGGAAATACTTAATAAATATAAACATAATTATTAAGTGTTTCTGAAAATAATGAAATAATTACCCTTTTGGTCTAGTTTATTTGAAGTGTATAATATTACTTATTTAATAAGTTAGTGCCTAATTACAGAGACCTTTATAAGTAATGCAGGATCAACTTTGAAGGTGGCATCGTTAAATATTTTTGGAACTTCTAATAGGCAGCCTGAGAATTTTTGGATAGGTATTTTTAACACCTGTCATGTACAGAGAATTCTGTACTGGTCTGTTTTCCATTGGTGTAACAAAATACCTCATACTGTGGTAATGTATAAAGAGGTTCATAAACTCAGTTTTGGAGGTTCAAGAGCCTGGCACTAACATCTGCTCAGTTCTGGTGAGGGCCTTATGGCTACGTGACAACGGGGCATCACGGTGGGAACATATACAAGGAGGTTCACAATGTGAGATAGGAAGCAAGAGACCATGGAGGGGCCAGGCAGTTCTTTTATTTTTTGCAGTGGTGGGGATTAAACCCAGGGCCTTGTGCATGCTGGGCAAGCATTCTCTCACCAAGCTACGTCCTCAAGCCCCTTGTCCTAGGAACTAATCTACTCCTGGAGACCACATTTAATCCTTTCTCAGGGTGCCCTCCTGACCTGATTTTCTTCCACGAGGCCCCACCTTTTAAAGGTTCCATCACCTGAATACCACCACACTGAGGACCAAGCTTCCTGCACATGAACTTCTGGTGGACACACTGAAACTCTCCAAACCATGGCACATTCTATTAGAATGTCACCCCTTCTCCACATTGAACCTATGACCTCCTGCATGCTGGGCAAGCACCCTGCCACTGCACTACTGCCTCAGCCCTTTTTATTTTATTTTTATTACCTCTTTTTTGAGGCAGGGTCTCGTTACTCAGTTCAGGCTGACCTTGAGCTCACTTTGTAGTTCAGGCTGGTCTTGAACTCGCGAAGATCCTCGTGCCTTAACCTCCTAAATGCTGGGATTACAGGCGTGTGCCACCACGCCCAGCAGCCCTTTTTATTTTGAGTAGTCCTGCTGAAGTTGCCCTGGTTAGGCTTGAGTTGTCATCTTTATGCCTCAGTTTCCTTAGTAAATGGGATTAGAGGTTTAGTTTGTGCCACCCTCCCCACTCTTTTTTTTTTTTAGGTAAGAGACTGCAGGGCTTGCTGTAATTGCTCAGCCTGGCCCAAGTGGTTGGGTTCGAACCAGCTCTGCCTACTGAGCAGTTGGGACGACAGGCACACACCACTGCTCCTTCTGTCTGTTGGTATCTAAACTGAAAAAATAAAGACATAAGACCCCCTGTTTTGTTTTGTTTTGGTGGTACCAGGAATCAAACTCAGGACCTTGTACTTGCCAGGCAGGCACTTATGACACTGAGCTATATCCCCAGCCCAAGAATCCCTGTTCTGTAGGAATTAACTGAAGAGGTTTTGTTTTGTTTTGTTTTGTTTTGTTTTGTTTGTTTTAGCTGAAGAGTTAAATAAGAGCAGGCAGGCAGTTTCTGGAATCCAGGGGATACTGATGTGTATGTATGTATATGTTGCGGGCCTGACTCTCAACCCTTTAGTGCCGTACCCTGGTATCCTTTTGGAAAGTCACTGTTCTTTGACAATTGGTGCCATGGGGAAGAAGCAGGTCTGCCAGTGCCCAAAGGTCCCTTCTGTATAAGGCCAGTCAACTAGTCAAAAGTTTTGAGTACCTGCTTTTGTCATGTTGATAACTTTATTGCTTAGCTACTAAGGTCAGGAGGGTCTTGACACCGCACTGACCAGTGTTTGTTTTGGTGATGGATCGCTGCTCTGCCTCAGCACTGCTTCCTTTACAGGGGACAGAGGGGAGGAATTTGCCCTCAGAAGGTGCTGTGGTCACTGCGAGTACTAAATAATCTCTACAGGGGAGAGATAATGATTATTTAAAGAATTAGGGTAGGCTTTGTGGTAGAAAATGGTCCTTGAGCTTTCTGAAACTACAATTATTTTTAGTTTTTTATTTTTTTAAGTACTTAAGTTTATTGGTACATTTTAGGTATACATAGTGATCACATTCATCATGGGGAATTTGTACCTGTACATGATATATCTTCTTTTTTTTCCCATGCCCCTCCCCTCCCTTCAACTCCACTTCCCTTCCTTATTTATAGAAACTTGGTTTCCATTTTTTCCTTCTTTTCTAATTTTTTCCCCTTCCTTTTCCCCTCCTTCCTCCTTTGTTCTTTTCCCATTTGAACATTTTCTTCCTATTTCACAATATCTGTTATACATTTTGATCCTTATTTACCCTTTCAATTTCTCACACTAGACAAACCATGTGGTATTTGCATGTGTCTGATTTATTTCACTTAAGCGTATGGTTCCAAGGTACATCCATTTAGCTAGAAATGTTCCAAGTTTATCCTTTTTTTAAAAAAACCCTTCTTAATAAGTAATTGTTGATGTGTATTAGCTCTTGGAATCAATTAAAACTTGTTTCTTTTTTTTTTTTTTCAGTACTTGTGATTGAACCCTGGGACCTTCATACTGAGCTATAGCCTCAGCCTTTTATTTATTTACAGTTATTTAGTTATTTATACAGGGTTTTTTCAAGTTGCTAAATAGCCCAGTCTGAGTTCAAACTTTTGATCCTTCTGCCTCAGCCTCCCAGACCTAGGATTACAGGTGTGTGCTACCACACCTGGCAGAAAATTATTTCTTGAAGTAGATCTCAGCTGAAAGGTAGTTTTCTTTAGATTATAGGTTTAAAAAAATTAAGCTTTGAGTTATTAGTTATTCATTTGGTAAGTTTTTCTTGGTAATTTGTGATGTTACCAATCTTAGAGATAATTTTGACTCAAAAAATTTTTTTAACCTAATGTAAGTCCTACTCAGTTCTACCTTGTCATTTCACTGCTAAAGTTTGTGAAGAGAGTATGTGTGTGTGTGTGTGTGTGTGTGTGTGTGTGTGTGTGTGTGTGTTTGCTTTTTGAGATGAAGTCTTGCTCTGTTGCCTAAGCAGGCCTTGAACGCCTAGGCCTAAATAGTCCTTCCTTCTCAGTCTCCCAGATAGCTAGGACTACAGGTGAATGCCACTATCCCTGGCTGTGCAGTGTTTCTTGAGGTCATTTGAAGGTAGCCAACTAACATGTTGTAGCCTACTAATGTTCATGTCTAACAAAATGTAACTCTTTTCTTCCAGGTAATTTATCCTCAGCATTCCAAACTTACTGATAAAGAAGTAAGTAAAAATCCTGCTCTGTATACTCTATTGTTATATTCCTGTTCGTTTTTATTGGTGTGTGTATGTATGTCAGCACATATAGCTTTTGTTTTCTTTTTCAGAAAACCAATATTTGCTATTTGTCTTTTCCAGATTCAAATTCAGGTAACTATTTTTCATGTGGTGTTTATGTTGAATTTTATAGTAAGGACACTGGTTATGCTCTTAATATATGAAAATTAATTGAAATAACATTAGAATACAAACTGAATTTCAGCCCAACAAAGTAGTGATTTTAATTCCCAATTTAATGAGGCCTAGTCATGTTACTGTTCATTTCAGATGGTTCAGCTCTTGAAAATAGTTTATGGTGTGATGAGGTAAAACATCAAGGAGCAATAAACTGTTAAAATTGTGAAGACATTGCAAATTACAACTTCGAAATGTTTGGGAACTTACAGTACATAGTTTACTTTCAGTTCAGAATTTAGGAGCTTTCCAGGAATTCTATGAAAGCAGTGAGTTTAAAAAAATAACAAGAGGGTGAGTAGTTATGAAACATGGCCATCAGTTATCTGGAGTAGTTCGTGTGGGTTAATATATTATGTAAGGTAGTTGGAGCAGTGCTCGTGTATAAAAACACCATGTAGGTGTTTACTTCTTCTTAAGCGTAATTTTTCCTGGTCTCTTTCAAACTCTCTGTGTGGTCCTAATTGCTGATATCTTTCAGATTATCTCTTGTGTTTTACTTTCAAAACAGCTTTTTAGCTTACAGTGACCAGAGCGTTCAGCCTCTCAGGCCACACACAGAACCCTATAAAGCAGTCATCCCAGTTCCCTTTCCTTTTGTTATTGCTTGTTATGGATTGTTAAGTTAGCTCAGTTAATCAGATTTGAGACACTGACATTAAAAATATTTTTCTTAGTATCTTTCTCCTTTCCATATAAAAGCTTCCAGAGTTTTTGCCTATGTATAGTTGGAAACCAGCCTTGGTGAAATATGTGAAAGAACATTGTTATCTTCATAAACTAGATATTTGCCTTTGATAGAGTTCAGTAGACCTTTTGTTCTGACCTGTAATTATTAGACTCTTCAGTATCTTTTGCCTCCTTTTCTTTTTTGCTCAGAACTGGGGATTGAACCTAGGGCCTACACACTGATCTCCCCAGCCCCTTTTTTTTATTTTTAGTTATGAAATACTGTAGAGTGTTGCTAAGTTGCTAAATTGCCCAGGCTTGACTCAAACTTTCAATTCTATACCTAAGCCTCCGAGAATGCCAGGTGTGTGCCACCTACCACCACTGGCTTTTTTGTGTATTAGCGAAATAACGATATACAGGTCTTCTAGGATTTGTCCTCATTTCAGTTAACATGTTCTTTATGAAATGTGCACATACAGTTTTAAATGTAGTGAGTCTTGGATTGATTTTCTAGGACTCAAGGTAATCTGAGTTGTGTGGATTGCAGGATGAATCTACTTTCTGTGCTTGGTATCCCAGTGGATTGCATTGCACACTTTCCTCTTCACGTGTCTTTACATGAGTGTGAAGGAGATCAGAAAAATGCTCCTTTTCTCCCCAATATGCTTTTTTTGCCATAAAGATTATTTTGAGCTGAACGTGGTGGAGAAGCAGCAGGTGCAAAGTGCTCTCTCCCCTCCGCCTGTGTGCCTGAAGGCAAGGCTTGCATTTCTCTGTATGAAGGTGTCTCCTGGCCTATCCCCTTTGCCATACCAGAAACAGGAGAAGGTTTCAGAATCACTGTAGAAGACTCTTATTGGAGGTGGCCATGACTTGTGTCTGCATAAATAGATCTTACTAAGATTGTCCTTATCAACCAGGCATGGTAGTGCATTCTCTAATTCCAGCACTCGGGAGGCTGAGGCAAGAGGTTCGTTGCAAGTTCAAGACCAGCCTGGGCTACAAAGTGAGCTCAAAGTCAGCCTGAACTGCGTAGTGAGACCCTATGTCAAAAAAAGAGAAGATAATCCTTATCAGTTCCATCAGTTTTCTGCATAATTTACCTTGACGTAATTTATCACCCCTTGAAGTCCAAACCCTTTTCCCCCCTGTGTAGTCATTTCTCTGCAACTGAAAACCATTGTAAAATGGTATACAAACTCACAGGTCTCACTTTCTTTTAGGATTTTTACTTTGTGTGTGTGATGCTTTCATATGCTTGTGAAATAAATCTTTTTCTTATTAATGTTTTTGGTTGATTTAATGCACAAATCTTAAGACAGTAGAGAAAAAAATCTGTCCATCCATGTATCAAGGCTAAGAAGTAAATTCTATGATGTTTGGATAGCTTTTTAAAATACCTAGTTGCCTGGTGGTGCATGCCTATAATTCCAGCACCACAGCTGAGGCAGGACGATTGCCGAGAGTTGAAGGGCAGCCCGGTTTCCCTAGCAATTTCAAGGCCAGTCTGAACTACATAGCAAGACCGTGTCTCAAAGATAAATTCATAAATAAACAAATAAATACTTTGTTTTAAGTTAGTCTTTTCACGTGTCATTTTAACTCAGGTGTAAATGTATGTAAATAAAAAATTTTCCAATACTTTAGATATATGAATGACATATTTTTAAATGCCCTTTTAATAAACTATACATCAAATGAAGTATTGTTCATTTCGCCCAAAGTGTGGCTGCTACTTACAAGTAAAATTGACAACAGATTTTGAAAGTAGGCACCTTGCCATCTTAGCAGATGAGCATTAACATTAATCTAGGCAGTAAGAGACTGTGTTTTGTATATTTTTGAGATCACACATCCCAGTTGTGATTATCCAGTTTGTTTCTCATATGTGTCTTTTAAATGGAAGTTGGAAACTGTGCCAACTTTGAAATGGATTTAATTTTTCCCCAAATAGCTTTTATTGCTATGAAAGGAAATCTGGATGTAGAACAGACTTTAGGAAGGAGTCATAAATGAATGTTGTATTTCCATTGTATATCAAAAAAAAAAGTAAAACAGCGTTGTAGACTATGCAGATTAAAAAAAAAAAACAACAGGAAGTTATACAGATTAAAAAAAAAACCCTAGAAAGTTATACAGATAAAAATGATTTTAGAATTTCCAGTGTAATGATTTGCAGTCCTACGATCCCCCTGATGGTACACACCTTACATCCTTGTGGGTTTGAGAAAACACTGGATTGTTTTTAGGTTACAATTTTTTATTCCATTCCAGTGGCTTTTTATCTCAGGAGTATAAGTTTAAAATATGTTTTGCCCGTGATACATATTGTCAGATTTTTCCTCTCCTTATTATATTTGTTAACATCTAGATTTAGGTGTTCCTGAAGCCCAAGCTGTTTTGGGTACCCAAGGATAGTAAACACTGTATTTTAAATATGTCCAGTAAGAAAACTGAGCCTTTGTAGAGAGTTTGAAGCAGTAAAGAATCTGAGGGAAAGATTAGTCTTTCGTCTCAACAGACTTTCTTGTTTGTAAGTAGCAGGGGCATTGTCATATACTTACACTTCTCATACTGTCAGTATTGAGGAGCCAGTATTTTGTTTGTCCTGTAGGCTGGTTTATTTATTTATTTTTCTTATACTGGGATTGTACTCAGGGCTTTCACACTGAAGTGTATCCCTGTATCCCCAGGCCCCCATCCTCCCCCTTTTTGAGACTAGGCATTGTTAAGTTGCCAGGACAGGGTTCAAACTTGCCATCCTTCTGCCTCAGCTTCCCAGAATACTGAGAATACAGGTATGTACTACCATGCTTAGCTTTAGTTGGGTTTTTTAAATGTCAATCTCGCTCTTTTTTTTTTTTTTTTTTTTTGGTCTTTTTGAGATAGGGTCTTGTGATACAGTTCAGGCTTGACCTTGAGCTCACTTTGTAGCCCAGGCTGGCCTCAAACTCCAAACAATCCTCCTGTTTCAGCCTCCTGAGTGCTGGGATTACAGGCATGCACCACCACCCCCAGCTTCTAAATGTCAGTCTCTTTCTTTCTTTATTTTGGTACTGGGAATTGAACTCAGGACCTTGCACTTGCCAGTCAGGTGCTTGTGCCACTGAGCTATATCCCTGTTTGGGATTACAAGAGTGCACCATCAGACCCAGCAAAAGTTTCTAAATGTTTAGTTTGGACTTGTGTGTTTATTTGGTCATGGATCAATAACAAGAGTTCGTAGACTGACGTAAGTGCAGACTACACTTGAGAAGCTCTGACCTAAAGTGCTGTTTCTCCACAATTCTAGATCAGTCACTGTACTCTCAGGGAGTGGGAGTGTATGGAGCTGAGGGCCAACACACAGGGCAAACACTTGAAGATTTACCCCAGTCTTAATGCATTCTCCCTGCTCTAAAGCTGTGTTTGTGACAATATAGAAATACCTTTTGTTAAAGTTGTCCATGAAAAGCTGGATGTGAGCCAGGCGTGGTGGCGTAGGCCTGTAATCCCAGCACTTGGGGAGGGCAGCCACAAGTTTGAGGCCAGCCTGGGCTACACAGTGAGTTCAAATCTAGCCTGAATTATGTAGTGAGAACCTGTCTCAAAAAAAACCAAAAACAAATCAAAAAACAAACAAAAATTTGTCTATTAAAACAGTTGATTTTTAGCTGGCTATGGTGGTGCATACCTATAATGCCAGCACACAGGAGGCTGAGGCAGGAGAATTGCTGCAAGTTTGAGGCCAGCCTTGGCTACATAGTGAATTCATGGCCAACGTGCACTACAAAGTGAGACCCTGTCTCAAAGCAAACTAGATAAATAAAACAGTTGATTTTTTTCTCAAATCTTTGATATTTTTTGTATAAGAAGATATTCTCTACTTTGCAGTCTCAGTTGAGTTGCAGGGGTAAAGGAAGCTTACAAAATACTGTATGTCTACGTTAATTTTAAAACAGAAGGAGATCCCTTTCTCTTTTTTTGAGACAGGGTCTTGCTATGTAGTTCAGGCTAGCTTTGAACTCATTATGTAGCCCAGGCTGGTCTCATACTCACAGCAATTCTCCTTCCTCAGCCTCCCGAGTGCTGGGATTATAGGAATGCACCACCACGCCTGGCTAGGAGATCTCTTTCTGCCATACTACATGACATTGGTGAAGGAGAAGCCGTGACTGAAAGGACTGGTTCCTTGAATGAACAGATGGCACAGGAGCCAGTAAATTCAAGAAGTCTCCATTTGAGGGATCCTTTTCAGAAGGGTTTTAGTTTTTGGAATTGTGAGTAAAAAAATTGACACTAAAGAAAAACTTTGGAATACAGTTCCTACAAAATGCAATTTACATATAAGGTGTATAATTCGGTGGGTTCTTTTTCATTGTTGGGTGTTATTTTGAGGCAGGTCTCAATATGTAATGCAGTCTGGCCTTGAATTCACTGTGATAGGCCACGCTGTCCTGATGCTCTCGCATCCGCTTCCTGCGTGCTGGGATCATAGCCGTGCACCGCCACAGCCGATGTCCTGCTGTGTGTGGTGCTGGGGATCCGGCGAGGCAAGCACTTTGCACTAAGCTGCACCCTCAGCCCCGTACAGCCCAGTGGTGTTTCGTAGGGTCACAGGATTGTGCAGCTGTTACCACAGCCAAGTTTAGAAGGTTTTTGTCACCCCCAAAAGAAACTGTGTTCCATTTTCTTCCTACTCCCACCACCATCCTTCTCACCCAGTCCCAGGCAGTTCTTTATCTACCTTTATGTTGGAGAATCGCTATGGATTTTCCTATTTCAGAGATTTTTTTTTTATATAAAGGGTCTCACTTTGTAGTTTAGTCTGATCCTGAACTATTTTTGTAGTCCAGGCTGGCCGTGAACTTGAGGTGATCCCCCTGCCTCAGCTTCCCAAGTGCTAGGATTATAGGCATGTGGCAACAGGCCTCGCTCTTGAGAGATTACATATAAATGAAAGAAGTAGTATATTTGAAGTCTGTTTTGATTCGGTGTACTGGTAAAGCATCTCAGCATTCAAGTTAGACTTCTTGAGTTTAAATTCTCGACCTTCCATTTGGCAGATTTGTTTCTTTGGATGCTTTTATGTAGCCTTTCTGTGCTCTTCTTTCCTCCTTATAAACAGGGATAACAATGAGACCTGTCTGAGAAGCAGAGACTAAATGAGTTAATATAGCTAAAGCATTTAGAACAGCCATGGCACCAGAGTAAGCACTGAATAACTGTTACTGCCTATTAAATTACTGGAAGGGAAAAGCACTCCAAAATAGTGACAGAATAGTTTTGATACTTTTGATTTAGGAATCTATAGGATTTTTACTGGAGAAACATTTCATAGTCCAGCGTGGTGGCATACACCTGTAATCCCAGCACTCTCAAGACAAAAAAGGGAAAGATTACAGAAAATTTCTAGGTTTTAAAGGTGTAGGAATTTTAGTTCTGTTTTCTAAACTATTAGAGACTATTAGAGACTATTAGAGACTATTAGTGTTAGATACATGAAAATGGAACATTTACCAAAGCTATGGAAGCTGAGTGGTGACGCATGCCTGTAATTTCAGCACTCGGGAGGCTGAGGCAGGAGGTTCACCATGAGTTTGAAGTCAGCCTGGGCTACATAGTGCGTAAAGGTCAGCCTTAGCTACACAGCGAGACTCTCTCAAAAAAACCCCAAAACAAAAAACTGAAGCTATGGGGTCCTACAGGCCTCATTTACTGTTCTCTTAGCACCTACTATGTTTTTAAGAGGAAGTATTTATATTGCTCTTGACCACGAATTTGGGCTAATTTGTCTTGTCTCTGTGGAGTTGTCATTTATAGCTTATGTACATTAATGCTTATATCTTTGTTGATAAAAGTCTATTTACATTAATTTTTTGCTTTTTTAGGGGGTAGTTTTTGACATAGGGTCTCACTGTTTATTTCAGGCTGGCCTTGAATTTACTGTGTGGCCCAGGATGGCTTTGAACTTGCAGCAATCCTGCCTCAGCCCCCTGAGTGCTGAGATTACAGGTGTGCCATACCATGCCTGGGTTGTTTCATTTTTTGAAAATTTTTTCCATTTTTAAGTGAATAATGAGAAAACATTGTTGTCCATAGCATAACTTTTCCATCCTTTTGGTCTTTTGTTTTCTTAGTGAGCATATTAGATTAGGTGCTTGGAATTAAGTACCGTCATAGGTCAGTCATGAAGTTTTATTTTATAATCTTCGTTACTGCTGAATTTAGTGACTTTAGAGATTATCTAGTAGTACCCCTAACTTTTGTTGCTAAGGAAAGTGAGTTTAAGTGGTATCTTTATCATTATTACTGTTATTATTATTATTATTGTCAAACCACAAGTAAACCAGGAGTGGAGGCTCATTCCTGTAATCCTAGCACTCTGGATGACTGAGGCAGGAGGATTGTAAGTTCAAACCCAGCCTGGGTTACTTAGTGAGATCTTGTTTCAAAATAAAAAGGGGTATAAGCCCGGTGTGGTGGTGCATGCCTGTAATCCCAACACTTGGGAAGGCTTGAATTTGAATCCTCTTGTTTCAGTTTCCAGAATTCTGGGAGTATAGTCCTGTACCACTGTGCCCAATTTCTTACCTTTATGTTTATGACCCAGTTATGCATCTATAAACACTATTGTTTTTCTTTTTTTAAATTAAATTTATTGGTACATTTTACACTTGATCTTAGCTAAAAGGCCGAGAAGCGGTATTGGTACATTTTAGGTATACATAATGATCACATTCATCTTAGAGAATTTGTACTAGTACATGATTTAACTTGATTCTTTTTTCCCCCATTCTCCTACCCTCCCTTCAACCACACTTCCCCTCCTTATTTACAAAAACTTAAGTTTCCATTCTTTCTTTTTCTCATTTTCCTTTCCCTTCTTCCTCCCTCCCTTGTTCCCCTCCCCACTTGAATGTTTTCTTCCCATTTCACAATATCTATTATACATTTTGGTCTTTATTTACACTTTCAGTTTCTTACACCAAAGAAACAAAGCTGCATTTGTACACATGTCTGATTTATTTCACTGAAGAATGTGATCTCGAGGGGCATCAGTTGACCTAGAAATGTCTCAAGCTTATCTATCTTTACGGCAGAGTAATACTCCACTGTATAAAAAACGCCACATCTTTTTTATCCATTGATCAATACTGGGCATTTGGGCTGTTTCCAAGATTTAGTTATGACAGACTGTGTCTCTATAAACTTAGATGTGCATATATTGCTGTGGTTGATTTGCATTTTTTGTTTTACCTACATGGTTTTATGTTTGGTTTGTTTTGCTCATTATTATGCTTGTGAGTAAGCATTATACCAGGTAGATTCCCAAAATTTGTAATTGCATGGAGAAAATGAAATAGGAAAATCAAAGAGACTTGTGAGTTAAGACATGTTTCACTTCTGCCTTTGCTTCTATTCAGGAAAAATGGTTTTGAGCAAGGCACCTGAACTTTTAGGATTTCTTTTTTCTTCTCTAAAACCTGACAGAATGTTTAATGCTTATAGAGTTCCTTCAGCTCTAAAAATGATGAAACTAGATAAGTAAATGTTCTACTAAACTACCCTTACTTTGTTTCATTTTTGTTTGCATTAGGTTGTCTTGGAGATACGCAGTTTTGTTTTAGATTTCGACAGTCTTCGGGGAGGAGGGTGTCGCTGCACTGTCTTCTGGATCAATTTGACAAAGATTTGCCAGTTTACTTAAAGGTTGGAAAGTAGTTACAGAAACATGTTCACAGGAGAAGAAACTCTTAGAACTTACTACATCAGAGCTCATTTTCTCAGTTACCTCTTACAGCATTGAGAAATATTTTACTTTTTTTGTTACTTTATTATATAGCTGAATTTGTGTGTGTGTGTGTGTGTGTGTGTGTGTGTGTGTGTGTGTGTTTTGAGACAGGGTCTCGTTATGCGTTCAGGCCGGTCTTGAGTTCACCTTGTAGCCCAGGCTGGTCATGAACTTGAAACGATCCTCCTGCCTCAGCCTTCCAAGTGCTAGGATTACAGGTGTGCATCACCACACACAGCTCAACAGTTCTTTTTTTTGGGGGGGGCAGGGTACCAGGAATTGAATTTAGGACCTTGCGCTTGCCAGGCAAGCGCTTGTGCCGCTGAGGTATATCCCTGGCTCTATGTCTGAATTTCTTAAGAGACTAACTGACAGGGTTTTAGCATGTGAGTGATTGAGACTGTATAAAGTTATTGTTCTTCAAACATACAATGCCATTGTGAATTATAGAAATGGGTTAGAATGCTGCCTTGGTTACTTTTCTTGGCTGAGACAAAATACCCAGTGCCCAAAATTAAGGAAGGAAAGGTTTATTTAGCTCACAGTTTGTGGAGGTTTCGGGGCATACTTGGCTGGCTCCAAGGCAGAGTGGTACATAACCGTTCAGCGGAAGACAGCAAAAGCAGCAAGACCAAAAGGTGTGGGGAACAAGCCTCTCTTCCTCCCTTCTGTTGTAAGCAGGCTGCCCCACCCAGGGGGCGAGCAGCACTCACATAATCTCCATGCCCTCTTCTTGCACAGGCTCAGGATGGGTATAAAGTAAGGACCCTGGCCCCTGGTTCAGTCACTTAGTTAACTTTTTAAATTTCTCAAATTGACACAATGAACAACATTCCAGAGCTGTAAGGGCGTGTCCTTTTCACCCCAGGATGCAGAACTGCTGAGTCACTTAGCCAAGCCTCTAGACTCCTGAAGTTGACACAGTGTCTCAACCATAACATGCTGAGGTGATTTTCTTTTGTTAATAATTCTTTGTTTAGATGTGGGGGTGGAGTGGCACTAAACAGTCCATACCTTCCAGAATTGGAGTAGTCATGCCCAGTGGTAACCCCTTGTACTTTACGATAGAATATAGTTGTTTCTTTTTGATTTTCTAACAGGCTTTATTTATAGTTACTGTTTATTGAAATAACTTTAGTAATTCAGATGATTTTAAAATCTGTATGTTCTTCTCCTTGGTACTCTATGCTTACATCTCTCACTGCGTGAGGAGCATTTCCACCTGGGTGTCTTGTCAGCACACTCAGTACGAACTTGATGTCACTGGCCTGAAGTCAGCTTTTATAGTTGACCTTCCTGTTCTGCTGGTGGCAGGAACACTCTCTCAGCAAAATTTCTATCTTTGGAATGTCTCTTAAACATTCTCTTCCAATCAGTGACAATAATAGCTATTATTTATTAAGGCATTTTGTGTTCCAGACCATGTGTGCATTAGCACATATTGCCACGTTGATCCTCCCTACAGTCCTCTGAGAGAGCTCCTTTTGCAGATGAGGGAAATGAGGGCTAGTGAGGATAAGAAATTTGCCCAGACTTCCCAATTCTTGTTTTTTCCAACAGACTCTTACCTTACAAAGTGTTGCCAGCTAAAGTACATCTATAGTATAAAAATGAATGGAATATAAAATGATGAGAAACTGCTGAATGGGTAAAGAGCTAAGATAGCACTGTTCCCTGTCCTCACTATTTGGGTCTATCAGAGTAAGATACCTTTCCAGTTTCCGTTGTCGTCTTACTACCTGTGCTGTTTTAGCCAAATTGAACTATGTGGGTTTTCTTCTCTTCTCTTTTCTTTTTTCTTTCCTTTTCTTTTCTTTTCTTTTTTCTTTTCTTTTCTTTTCTTTTCCTTTCCTTTCCTTTCCTTTCCTTTCCTTTCCTTTCCTTTCCTTTCCTTTCCTTTCCTTTTCCTTTTCCTTTTCCTTCTCTTCTCTTCTCTTCTCTTCTCTTCTCTTCTCTTCTCTCTTTTCTTTTCTTTTCTTTTCTTTCTTCCCTTTCCCTTTCCCTTTCCCTTTCCCCTTCCCCTTCCCCTTTCCCTTTCATTTTGTTTTTTTGGCACCGGAAATGCAACTCAGGACCTTGTGCTTGCCAGGCAGGCACTGTGCCACCAGCCCCGTGTGGGTTTTCTTAAGGAAGCTTGTGTTTTTCTGTTTTCCTCCCCCTGTGGGCCCTCTACATCTCCAATGGCTTTGTCTTCATGTAAACCATATGCATCCTTCAATGTCCAGTTAAAATCAGCTGCTTCTGTGTAGTCTTTACTCTTCTCCCTTGACCTTCATGTGACAGTTTGTGCTTTTTTCCTGGAACCCACCATTCTACTACATACCATTTTTGTACTTTTTATACCCTCCCCAGATTGTAATCTTGAAGAACTGTGGTTTATGCATCTCCTTATGTTAACATAATATGTTTGAAGGAGGAGGTTAATAAATACTTAATGAAGGAATACCAGTCAAATAAGGAATTGAACCAAAGTTTATTTCATTAGGATCTCAAAACCCCATAGGTGTTAGAGTGTAATTACCTTTCAAACTGTGTGTTAAAAAAACACTCAGAAAGTTCGATTATTATTGGGCTTGCATATAACTGACTAGTATATATGATTCAGATTGGCATTTAATGCCTTTTATTTTCTCTCTTGAAATTTTATATTAGGATATCTAATTTTAGTAAAAGACTCATGGCTTATATCCCTGTGAAATTCAAAATTAAAAAAAATATATAGCAGGGGCCGGGTGTGGTGGTGCATATCTATAATCCCAGCACTTGGGAGGCTAAGGCAGGAGGACCATTACAAGTTTGAGACCAGCTTGGGCTACAAAGTGAGCTCAAGTCCAGACTGAACTGCATAGCGAGATACTGTCTCAAAAAGACCAAAAAAAAAAAAAAAAAAAACTATATATATATATACACACACACATATGTGTGTATATATACACACACACACATATATGTGTGTATATATATATACACACACAGAGGGGGAGAGGGAGAGAGAGGAATGAAACAGAATTTAAAACATACAGCATTGGGGAAAATACAGAATTTGGTTATTTTCTCACTTCAATAACTACTATAGATATGAATAATGAATATAAACTCAGATGTAAGGGAGAAGTCTCACTTCAGATGATTCTTAGTCTCATTTTAGATTATAAGCCTTTCATCTTTGGTACAGTTAGTACATTAGCAGGTTTTTATCAGGCAACTCCTGTCATGATTACTGTTTGTTGATAGTAAAGCATAACCAGTTCTTTGTGTATTCCTCACATCATGATTGGGATTTACAAAGGATCCTGATGTTAATATTAAAAGATGGCCATATATATGTGTGTATCTATATATGTACATAGACATAAAATAACATACTTTTATTTTGTCACTTCTTTTATAGAAAGACCCTGCTTATTTTTATGGATATGTGTATTTTCGACAAGTTCGAGATAAAACTCTTAAGAGAGGCTACTTTCAGAAGGTAATTTTCATATATACTAATAAAATATTTTTTTTGTCTTCTTGAGACAGGGTCTTGTTACACAGTTCAGGCTGGCCTTGAGTTCACTCTGTAGCCCAGGCTGCCCTCAAACTCACAATGATCTTCCTGCCTCAGCCTTCTGAGTGCTTGGATTATAGGCATGTGCCACCATGCCGGGCTTTTAATATTTTTATGTTATGATTAGAAAAACAGAAATAGAAAAAGAAAAACAGAAATAGGGCAACCCACTTGAGACCCCTTCTGTCTGTCTCAAACAGAAGCTTTCTTTTCCTAGTAAGCATATTCTGCTCTTAACCTCTGTTACTTTAAAAAAAGAAAGAAAAATAGAGACAGATGTAACAGTCTTTAAAGTTTTAAGTATTTCATCTGTTTTTTTTATTTTTTATTTTTTTGGACTTTTTGAGACAGGGTCTCACTGTACAGTTCAGTATGGTCTTGAACTCACTTTTGTAGCCCAGGCTGTTGAACTCACAACGAACCTCCTGCCTCAGCTTTCTGAGTGCTAGGATTATAGGCATGTGCCATCATGCCAAATGTCTGTTATCTTTTAGATTATACTTTTTTTCCCTTCTCTTTTTGAGATAGGGTCTCGCTGGGTAGTTCAGGCAGGCTGTGAACTTACTACAGTAGCCCAGGCTGGATTCGAACTCATGGAAATCCTCCTGCCTCAGCCTGCCCAATGCTGGGATTACAGGCATGTGCCACCATGCCTGGCTTTAGATTATACATACTTGTTCCTAGAATTTAAAGTGCTATTGAATTTTTGCTATTTTTGTGCTAGAATCCTGATAATAAGTTCCAGTTAGTATATGGAGGAGTCTTCTTAATTTTGACATTCTAGAATAACTGAAAGATTAGGTTGTAATATTGTTACAACTAATAAAAACTTGCATATCTTTTTTTGAATGACCAGTAAATAAACTTCACCAATACCTTACCAATTATTGTGTCCATTCTAAATGTACAGTCTTTTAAAAAGAAATAACAGTTGAACTGTACAATGCAGTAGTCATAGATCTTTGGGAAAACCATTACAATTTCTTCTTTCCTTAATAGGAAGAGTTCATATTCCTAGTTGTTTGTATTGCTGTTTTGTGGACAACTGTAGCTAGACTGTGGAAATTATTCATGACATTGGTCTGTTTATAGGTAATTCTTTTTCTTGATGATCAGGAATGTCTGTGAATATGCTCTAGTAGTCTTAAAGTATGGTAATAAGGTTAACCTTTCTATATAATGCAGCTGTAGTTTTGTGATTCCTTTTAACCATCCTTTGTAAAAGCCTTTTTATTTGAAAATCCATACTTTTTGTTGAATTTAGTTAGTAATTGCTCTTGCAAGATGTGAATGGGAGACTTAAATTGTAATAATTAGACAATTTTTAAAAATTGTTTATTTTTTTCCCCCTAGTCATTGGTTTTGATCAGCAAACTACCTTACATTCATTTTTTTCACACTGTGCTGAAACAGATAGCACCAGAGTATTTTGAAAAGAATGAACCTTATTTGGAAGCAGGTAAGTTAAACATTGTATGAATTATATACCTTTATGAAGTTTTTAAACTTTTACCAAAAAGTTGACCTTAAAATAATTGGAGGATAATTTAAGGATTATATGAGGGAAGGAGATACAAAACTGTATGGCATCTTCTTCTGCAAACACCAAAAAATAGTATCTGTTGTTATCACCTCTAACAGTGTAGATGGTGTCATTTATTAGGATAATAATAAATGAATTTTGTTTTTTTTGTTTGTTTGTTTGTTTTTTGTTTTTTTTTGGTTTTTCTCTGGTACTGGGAACCGAACTCACGACCTTGTGCTTGCCAGGCAGGCGCTTTTGCCACTGAGCTAAATCCCCAGCCCCTAATAAATGAATTTTTTTTTTTTTTTTTTTTTTTTTTTTTTTTTTTTCTCCGGTACCGGGAACCGAACTCACGACCTTGCGCTTGCCAGGCAGGCGCTTTTTGCCGCTGAGCTAAATCCCCAGCCCCTAATAAATGAATTTTGAATTGACAGTTCTCACAGTACCATTAAATGGAATTCACTAGTAATTTGATATAGTTGGAAGGCCCCAACCAGATAATGTGTATTTGTAGCTAATGTAATTAATTGATTAATTAAATTAGGTTTGTTTTGAGACAGAGTCTCACTTCAGGCTGGCTTTGAACTCACTGTGGAGCCCAGGCTGGCCTCTAAATTGCAGTGATCTTCCTGGTTCAGCCTCCAAGTGTTGGATTACAGGAATGTGCTGCCACACCAGGCTTTTTTTTTTTTTTTTTTTTTTGCCAGTACCAGGAATCGAACTCATGACCTCACGCTTGCCAGGCAGGCGCGTGCCACTGAGCTAAATCCCTACCGCCCAGACTTTTCATTTGTAGCTAATTTTAGTAGTAATAAATGAGTAGAAAAACTTTCTTTAAATGTTAGTTTGTCACTTTCAAAAATTTTATTACCATGCATGGTGGCACATGCCTGTAAACTTGTTAACATGGGAGGCTAAGGCAGGAGTATTGAAAGTTGGAGACTAGGCTGGGCACGTTAGTGAGACCCTATCTCAAGATAGCACAGCAAAACAAACCACAAAAAAGGGTGGGGGTATAGCTCAGTGGTTAGATTGCGTGCTTATCATCTGTGAGGCCTTCAATCCTTATTACTGCTAAGAAAAAAAGTATTAACCAATTTATATCCTACCTAGAATATATGTTTTTCTGAGTGATATGTAAGATATTTTCATCACAGTATTACTTTTCTTTTACTTTCTGTTCTTTCCAGTGTATTTTTCCTGCTTTACAAAAAGTAAAGTTCTAATTTCTTCGTTGCTGCTGTATTTTTGGTACTGGGAATCGAACTCAGGACTTTGTACTGGCTAGGCTAAAGTTCTAATTTCTAATGCCCTATTTTAATATTCTTATTTATACTAAGCAGATGTTTCGGTTGTATTTTTCAGCATGTAATGATGTTGATAGATGGCCTGCTCCCGTGCCAGGGAAGACACTGCACCTGCCTATCATGGGAGTGGTAATGAAGGTAATAGCTTGTAGCAGAGGTGGCAAACCTGTGGCCTGCATGTTGCTATATTTCTCATTTAAGACAAAAGATGTTAATATGTGAACTGTGTTTTCTAGACTAAAATCTCAATATTAAGGTTTAATTGCAGTGTTGGCACTGTGATAAATAAGTGGGTTTGGGGCTGCAGTTTGGGCACTTGGTCTTCAAAAGATTCACCATCCTTGATTTATAGCTATCTCACTTGTCTCATTCTTATCTCTTCTGTTCTATTCTATTCTACTCTTTCTTTCTTTCTTTCTTTCTCATTCTTTCTTTGTTTCTTTTTCTTTCTTTCTTTTCTTTCTTTCTTTCTTTCTTTCTTTCTTTCTTTCTTTCTTTCTTTCTCTCTCTCTCTCTCTCTCTCTCCTCTCCTTTCTTGCTCTCCTCTGTCTGTCTCTCTCTGTCTGCCTCTTTCTCTCTCTCTGTCTCTCCCTTTCTCTCTCTCTCTCCCACTCCCTTGTTCCATCCTTCCCTCTCTGCCTATGTAGTTCAGGCTGGCCTTGAACTCACTGTGTAGCCCAGGCTGGCCTCAAACTCTCAGTGATCCTCCTGCCTCGACCTCCTGAGTACTGGGATTATAGGCACATACCACTACCCCTGGGCCCTCTTGTCCCCTTTTAAAACAACTCAGTAACTAGATGCGGTGGTGCACGCCTGTAATCCCAGTACTGGAGAGGCTGAGGCAGGAGGATCGCTGTGAGTTTGAGGTCAGCCTGGTGTATATAGTGAATCCAGGGCCATCCTGGGCCTCATAGCTAGACCCTGTCTCAAAATAAATAATTTTTAAAAAATAGAATAACTTGTAGGGAAGCTCACACATGGGTTTTGCTTTCTTAACTTCTTAATGACTCTGAGCAGTGTTTTGCTTTCACTTGTTTGTCCTTGATGAGCGGCATTAGAGATAGCAAACTCATCCGGCTTCACACAGTCCATAGTAACACAGCTTCACATGTCTGCAGTCCCATTGCATCCTGTTTGCACAGGATGTCATTCCTGTGTGATGCATGTGAATGTACGTGCTACCTCCTAGAATCCTGCAACTCCAGGTCCCTACCAGTGCCTTCAGGGATGGCTTATAGTAGAAACAGATGACTTGAAAAATTAAGTTTGAATTACTGTAAATTCAGAGAAATTAGGAAAGCTATTGGTTCTCAGTTCTAAGTAATCTTTCTCTTTTTTTTAGGCAGGGTCTTGCTTTGTAGCTCAGGCTAGCTTTGAACTCGCTGTGTAGTCCAGCCTGGCCTTGAACTCTCAGCAGTCCTCCTGCCTCAGCCTCCCAAGTTCTGGGATTACAAGCATGTACCACCACACTCAGCAGTCATACTCTTAACATGTAATGTCAATGCGGACATGTTCTTCCTAGGGTATTCTCTGTTAGGGTTATTTTGTGAGTTGTTGCTTTTTTTTTTTTTAATGTATTAGCATTTTATTAACATTTTAAACCTTGTATGAGTATACTTTTAAGTACTTTGCAATTTACTGTCAGATTGGATTTATTTTTGACAGTGTTGTCTCTTTAGGTTTGCTCTTTTTTTTTTTTTTTTTTTTTTTTGGTCATTTTGAGACAGGGACTCGTTATGCAGTTCAGGCTGGCCTTGAGCTCACTTTGGAGCCCAGGCTGGTCTCGAATGCACAAAGATCCTCCTGCCTCAGCCTCCCAAGTGCTGGGATTACAGGTGTGCACCACCATTCCCAGTATGGTTTGCTCGTTTTTTGTATGTTCTATCCTCTCCTTCGGAAATCATCACAAGTTATCCTGATAGGCCTGGGTTGAGAGTGCTCATTGTTTCTTGCGCCATTTATCCGAGTTTGGCAAGCTCGGGGTATGTTTGGGTGTGTGCACAGTAATGAAGCAAAGATTGGAACAATAAACAGGAAATGGTGTGATGTCCTTTTTGTGTTTTTTGGCACATTTGCTTCTCAGTAGGTTAGTGATTTTTCTTTGTGAATATGGAGACCTTGCACTTTTTGCTGGAATTTAGCCTTAGTTTTTTAATCTGACATGACTTTTTTTGTTTGTTTTTGTTTTATTTTCTTTGTTTCAGACAGGGTCTTGCTATGTAGTTCAAGCTGGCCCTGAACTCAGTATGTGGCCAGGCTAACCTCAGACTCAGTAGAGATCCTCCTGCCTCAGCCTGCTTAGCACTGGGCCAGGCTAATCTGATACATTTTCTACTGCCTTTTTAGGCATTCCTGAGTACACCTTTACAGCAACACAATAGGGCACTTTTGATCCCTTGTTCATTTATAGCCAAAGATAATTTCTTGTCTTTTTAAGGTACGGATTCCTACATGTCATGACAAGCCTGGAACTACTCAAATAACACAGCTAACTCAACAGGTAGTGTGTAGAACATGGTAATTGATCACAGAATTTTTAAACTGGCAGATATGATTTCTTGGGTTTGTTATATATTTCTGGATATTGTGGAAATACTCTGTGAAGTAATTTTCCAGTGCGTTGATAATAAACTTTCTCTTGTTTCTTGTTATTTCTCCAGTAGACACTGGAGAACTCAGTATACCGTAATTGTTAGCACAAGGGGAAGGTATTTTTTCAAGAAGGGTTAATTCTGGGAATACCTTTTATCTTAGAAGAGTGGCCAGGAGACTTCTGATTTTAGGAGACTGTCAAAAAGATTTTGTGGTTATGATTCCCTTTCTTTTCTCTGAAAACATCTGTCCATGGGTGGGGCTGAAATGTTTTATCTGGTATGTTAGCAGGCCCTTTGTTCTTTGAATTGAATAAAAATGGAGGGCAGTAAGAAGACTGATTTTTTTTTTTTTCCTGTTCTTTATATAAACTGGTTTAAATGATGGTGTTTCATGCAGTTGTGAACTAACATCTGACTCCTGGACAATTCCTTATCCATGGTATCTGTGTATTTTCTGTCTTGGGCTGTGTTGTGGGAGATCAGTAAGATCCTTTCTCTTTCTGGCTGCTTCTGGAGGAGATAAATCTTAAAATAAGGTAGACAGGGTGACCTGGCTTATTGATCATGAACTAGATAGGCATGTTTTAAAAATCAGTTTCTGCAAATCTTAGTGATATCTTTATTGTTTTTCCTTTTTGTCTCTTAGGCAAATACACACATATCTGTTATTTTACCTACTGTTCATGAGGTGGATCTTTTCAGGTAAAAAAAAATACCTTTTATCTCTTGCTTTGTCTTACTTGTTAATTTATTTAGAAAATAGATGTTCTTATAGATGATGTGGAAAAAAGTTGGGTGAGGATGTTTATTTCACATGGTAAAGGATCAATGGTAGCACCTGGGAGGCTGAGTGGTGTGTGTGTGTGTGTGTGTGGGATCCCTGCAAGTTCAAGGCCAGCCTGGGCTCACGGTGAGTTCAAGGCCAGCCTGAACTACATACATAGTGAGAGCCTGTCTCACACAAAAAAATCAGTGGTTCATCCCTGGCTGGATTTTATGAACTTGGACAGGAAAATTTGGATATGGTTTGGGAATTACATGAGAAAAACAAATTGTTTTTTGTTTTGGTATGAGAAGGATGGTATTGTAATGTTTGAGTTATTAAGGAATATTTTGAGGAATGGGCAGAAATTAATATAAAATTAAATTACCATTAAAAAAATTTCTAGGAATGAGTTTTACACCTTCTTATACCAGTCATCTGTGTTTTGGTGGTAATATTACCCCCATTGGTAACACATTTGATTAGAATGTGTCTCTTCTCCTGAATATAAATTATATATTATTGTTTTCAAAGTTGGACAGGTTATTTTTTAGTTCTTCTTTCTCAAGAGATGAGAAAAATATACCTTGAAAAATAATCTCAGAGTAGTAGTACTATTAAGCATTTAATATCTGATTATTGGATTGATATTTTATAATCTCTACTTTGTATGTAGAGTTTACATTTTATATAAGTGTGAATGAGAGTCAGGGTCTCGCTATGCAATTCAGGCTGGCCTTGAGCTCACTTTGTAGCCCAGGCTGGTCTCAAATTTGCAAGGGATATTGTGGAAATAATATCCTGCCTCAGCCTCCTGAGTGCTGGGATTACAGGTGTGCGCCACCACGCCTGGTAAAATTTTCTTTTCTTGTTTTCTTTTTTGGTACCGGGAATGAAACTCAGGACTTTGCACTTGCCAGGCAGGTGCTGTGCTGCTGAGCTACATCCCCGGCTCCCTCCTATCTCTGCCTTGAAACTTGAGAATGAAGTGATTTGGGCTTTGTGTTCACTGGCAGGGCAGACAACAGTTATGGAGTATTATTGCTGTTGGGCTGTCTTAGTGTGTGTGTGTGCACGCATGTAAATGCATGCACATGTAAACACTCATCACACACACATTTAGTTCTGTATTAGCATGTCTTGGAAGTCATAAACTCCAAATGATACCCTTGATTCCAGTGCAGCATGACATGGTTCATGCTGGTTTTTCTCCCTTTACATATTCCTATTTCTTTTTTCTGAGAGGCTGCCTCATACTATTTTAATTTTTATTTATTGATTTGATCCATCCCCCGCTAGTATGCAGTATCTCCTCTCTGCTGCAACCCCGTCCTTTGCGCAGGTGCCTTTCTCACCCTTCGTGGGCTCTGATACTCTGCCTGCCTACCTTTCTGCACAGTGTCCTTCCTTACTCTGCTTAGTAATCCCACTCAGTATTTCACTCTGCTCGCTTGACCCTCACGTGGACGCCTTCTCGTCCCGTTCAGGTTCGCATATCCCGCGAGGCTACCTCTGTGAGTGGGTGGCATCTTTGTCCTGCTTGGGCTCTGACTCTCAGTGCTCCACTTGTGTCTCTGCACACCTCACTGCAGGCTGCTTGTCCGTAGCGATAACCTCGTTCCCCTGCTCTGACGTGTGCCCGGTGTTCTCATACCGCAGGCAGCCTCTTCAACCCCTGGTGCCTCTGATGTTACACACTGCTGCCACTCCGTGCTTTCTCAGCACGTGCTTTCTGGGCTTTGTACCCCAAACCAGGTCACCACCCCCACGTACACCTTCCATACCACGCACAGGTTCTCCAGGCTCCAGAGCAGGCTATAGGCTACTCCCGGCACAGGGATGGCTACTTCTCACACAAGCTCTGCTACTCACCTCCGGGCTAATATGGCTGTCTTCCCCTCAGCATAGAAATGTCTGCCTTGTTCTGCTTCAGGATTCAAGTAGGAAGGGAAGAGGAAGAGCCTCTTGTCCTTGTCCTTGTGCTGTCTTTTCTTGTGGGAGCACTTCCTTCACATGTCCTTTTTGCCTTTGAGTAATTAAAATTAACTCTCCTAATTTCCACCTCATATTTGTTGCATATTTTTGCACTTAAATGTTACTTTTATTTTTCTTCTTTGTGTTTCTTATTACTTTTCTCTGGTTGCTGAGATAGAATGCCCGACACCCGGAGTTAAAGAGGGAAAGGTTTATTTCGCTTACTGTTTGTAGAAGTTTCAGTCCACAGTCAGCAAGCTCCAAGACAGGTGGCGTGGCAGACAGGGATTGCAGAGGAGAAACAGTTCATGCAGGTAGAAGGTAGCAAAAGCATCAAGGGTCGACCACAACTCTTTATCCCTTATATCTTATCCAGGCTACTTAGGGTGGGTAGCACTTACATCTCTAATCCTAGTGCCCTTGATCCTAGCATTGATCCCAGCATCACACATTATACAATCAGCCACCTCTGAAAAAGCCCCACCTTTCACCGTATGGGGCTTTGGAGGGGGACATCTAGACATAAGCCATAGCGTGTGTATATGTGGGGTTTTCTTGTTTTGTTTTGTTTTGTTTTGTTTTTTCATACTGGGAATTGAATTTAGGACCTTGCGCTTGCCAGGCAGGCGCTGTGCCGCTGAGCTATATCCCCAGCCCTCGGTTTGGTTTTGTTCCAGGGATGGGATCCAGGGTCTCATGCATGCTAGGTAAGCACTCAGCCAGCCCTGTGTGTGTTTGTTTTTAATTGTTTTAGATTGTTTATGATCTTCACAAATAGATAAGAGTGCCCCCCCCATAATCTGTTAGGAAAAATTGTTACCAAACTAAGGAAAAATTAACTGAATAACTAAAAAGTTCCAAATGTCTGAGGCTTAGTAAGTATTAGTAGAGTTGTGGTTTCATTCAATTCCAGAGCTGCTATAAAAATATGCAGCACTTTTATATGACTTGTAATTCTTTTATTCAGCATTAGAACTCTCCCTAGTGATTTGTTACTGTTATTTGTTATTCTTTAATATCACAAGCATCTGCTTTTTTTGCTGGTCCAAAGTAGTGAGTTATCTCAGTTCATGTTCAATGGTCAGTTATAGATTAAACTTCTTGTTTTGCTTTTTCCCCCGTTCTTAGTACTGCTTTTGACTATTAAAAAAAAACAACCCATCTTTATCCCTTTCTATCTCTAGTGTCTAATTGCTAATCTCTGTAGTGCTGGGGGTCAAATCCAGGTCCTCCTGTGTGCTACATATATGCTCTGTGACTGGCTACATCCCCAGCACAGTAGTAGTACATCCCATGAATGCCCCTTTGTGAAATTATTTTTTTGTTTCCTTCAGTGGAAATTCAAACATAACAAAGCAGTATTATTAAAATAAATTTATCATATGGTAAAATAGTTTAAGAATTACACAACTTCAGTTAGGCATACTATTGCATACCAGTAATCCGAGCACTCAGGTGGCCGAGGCAGGATTGCCAAGAGATCAAGGCCAGCCTGGACTACAATAGCAGATCTTGTCTCATCTCCCTGCCCCCAAATTATACTCTTCTATTGTTCATCAGCTATGTTGTGTGTCAGGGTGTTGCATTTCATTTCATAGTAACTGAGCCAGGTGTGATGGTGCAAGCCTGTAATCCCAGCATTAAAGATGTGGAGGCAGGAGGATTGCTATAAATGTGAAGCCAGCCTGGGCGACAAAGTGAGTTCAAGGCTAACCTGAACCACATAGTGAGACCCTGTCTTAAAAACAAAACAAAACAACCCCACAAAGTACCAAAAGAAAAAAATGATTTTATAAAAATTGGAATGAGTCAAATTGATATATATTTTTATTTATACAAAAGGAATTTAAGTCTTTATATGTAATTTGTGTGCCAGACCAAAATACAAAATGCAGAAAGAATTTATATCACTGTGAAGTTTTTAGAATGATTATGTAGGAATTTAAAAATCAGGATTGGATAAATAAACAGTATCTCTGTGTAAACACTTCTCAGGTGTTTCTGCCCAGTTTTTCTTCATAGTCAGATGCTTTGGGAGTTGGTGCTGCTGGGAGAACCCCTTGTGGTGATGGCACCATCGCCATCGGAATCGTCTGAGACCGTACTGGCCCTTGTTAAGTGAGTATGTTTGATTCCTGGTGATGAGATGTTGATAGCATTTTCTCATCTCAGATGTATTTCCCCACACATCATTTCATTAATCCTTATAACAATCCTATCAGAAGGTAGTGCTCATTAGAGCACTGTCTTCTTATGGACAGTAAAGTATCGGGTTCCATGAAGGCTGGATCCGTGTTTCTGTTGTTCTGCATGACAAGCATTCATTCACTTATGTGAATTTCTCCTCTGATAAGTATGAGTAGTATGTATGGTCAGTGTTTTATCAAAGGCACCTAGCTAGTGAATGGTAGAGCCAGAGTTTCACCCCACGTTCTGCCCTGGCATCAGTGTTCTTTCTGTCTGCCATTTCACATTGCATATTTCTATTTCTCTTTTTAGTTCCCCAAAATGAGTTTACCACTTATTGAAATAAATTCATTCTCCCATTGCTTATCTGCTGTTTGTATAATGATTCATAATTGAAGAATAACCTTTAGAATATATTGAGGGAAAGAAAGCTTGTCTGAGAGAGGGACAGAAGGGGACCTGAGTGGGTTGCCAAGGACCATGCCTTTTCTAAGGACTTTATAGAGCAAAAGCACAGGGTGGGGTGGGTCTAAGGTGGGGAAAAAATGAGAAGTTGCAAGGTGGGCATGAGGTGGGGTAAAACCATGGTCAGCCAGTAAGATCACAAGTATAATTAGTACCTTCAATTTCTGTGTCCATTGTTTTACATATTTTTCCTGTTCTGCAGCTGCATTTCTCCATTAAAGTACTTCTGTGATTTCCGACCGTATTTCACTATTCATGATAGTGAATTCAGAGAATATACTACACGTACCCAAGCTCCGTGAGTAAACAGAATAACTTTATTTTTTTATTTTTTCCGGTACTGGGAATTGAACTCACAACCTTGTGCTTGCCAGGCAGGCACTGTGCCGCTGAGCTAAATCCCCAGCCTCAGAATAACTTTTATTGACCAGGTATTATCTTTATAACCCAAGTTATCTAGAATTACTTTTGGTAATAAAATTTTAATTTAAACGTTTAGCTTATTGGCAGAATTTATGAAAGAAAGTTTGAATTGCTGACAGTAGCTTAAGATTTCAAGAGTTAGCATTTTCTCTGTCAGTGATTTTGCTCATGGAATTTGTGTTGTCATTAATAGTCGTCAGACTGTATTTTGATTCTACTGTCATTATAAAAAAATCTCTCCAATCTGTAAATGGGGAAAATAATCTTTCCTTTTCCCTTTTATCTCCTGTTTATTGCTTCTTTTCTTTTTTTGTTTTTGTTTGTTTTTTTGTTTTTTTGTTGTTTTCTAGTACCAGGAATTGAACTCACAACCTTGCGCTTGCCAGGCAGGCGCTGTGCCGCTGAGCTAAATCCCCAGCCCCTATTGCTTCTTTTCATAACTAAGTTTCTAGAAGATGACAACAGCAACAAAAATCTCCATTTACTGTCTGCACTTCTTTTGTTTTGTTTTGTTTTTTTCTGGTACTGGGAATTGAACTCACGACCTTGCGCTTGCCAGGCAGGCACTGTGCCACTGAGTTAAATCCCCAGCCCCCTGCACTTCTTGATTTCCTGGTTGCTTTTGAAAAATTAACTGCAGGTTCCCTTCTTTATCCACTGATTTTTTTTTTCCAAATTCATCAAGACTCTTCTCACTGTCTGACCCAGTAGGTGCACTATGGCCTGCTTTTCCTGCCTTCTCTTTCTTATAACGGTTACTCTTTGATCTTGAGAATATTTTAATCCTTGATTCTTGTTCTCCCCTGGCTCACTGGTGGTGCATTTCAGTGTAGACACCTTGCAGACTTTTTTCTCTGCTATCCCTCCATGTTCTCCAATATCGTGTTCTGGGCTCTGATTTCAGACTGATAATTCTTTCTTTACAGTATTTCCAGTACCAGTTGCCTCTGTTAAGACCTTACACTAATGACTGAAATATTATCTTCCTCCCCCCAGATTTCTGCAAGAGTCATTCCTGTATGTTCATGGTTTTTTATTGCTGTTGTTTAGACATTACCTGTACTTCTTAATATATTTTATTTTATTTATTTATTTTGCCTTTTTGAGACAGGGTTTCACTATGCAATTCAGGCTGGCTTTGAACTCACTTTGTAGTCCAGGCTGGCCTCGAACTTGCAGCAGTCCTCCTGCCTCAGCCTTTTAAGTGCTGGGATTATGGGCATGCACCACCACACCTAGCTTCTTAATGTATTTTAAACTAAATATGTTCAAACTGAGTTCTTTTTATCTGCCTCTTTTTTTCCCTCTAATTGTGTGCCTCTTCCTTTTTTTCTTAAATAGTACCAGTTTTTACCTAGTTGTCACGTCTCCTTCTTAACATTCCCCACATCAAATTCTAACCAAATTTATAAATTTAAATCCTAAAATACCTCATAAGATTTGAATAGCTCCCTCCCCAGTCTTATTGTTTCTAGTCTTTCTCATAGCTGCTGTTGCTTCCCCCAGTCCCTCTCCTCGTGCAGGATGTCTTCCAGATTGTCCCCACAGTGGTCCTCACTCACGCTTGCCTCCACCTGATTCTCCACTAGCTTCTCCTTGCCTGAGATAGCATCTGCATTTCTGAGCATATGCGCTTGGTTCTGCCTGGCTACTCTCAAGTCTGACTCCTCGTTCTTCCTGGTTTGTCCTCCAAGAATGCTGGCCTGTGTGTCGCTCTGTATGTAGACTATGATAGCGCCTCCTTGGGAGGCACATGGCGTTTGTTCTGCATTGCCCTTACCTTAGCAGAAAACTCGTGTTCATCCTTCATGTCTTTATGTAAATTTCAACTCTTTGGGAAAGCTGTCCTTTAATCCTCTGCAGACTATAGATTTTCCTTTTGATTATTGTGCATTTTATCCCACCTTCAGTGTCCTTTAATTTTTGGCCTCATAATTGGGTATGTAGACCTTTCTTCCTATGTGCTATAGCAAAGATTTTGTCTTTTCATCTTTATAGGTTTATTGTTAAGTATGTTGCCTGACATGTAATTGATATGTAGTACATTGAGTAAAGGAAAAGATAACTTATATATTACTCAAAAGAAATTGAAACTATTCTTCACTAATTTAACATTCATTTTTTCTTACCTTTAAAATTTGTGTTTTGTTTTTAATAGGCCTTCAGTTATTTTAGGAGTAACCAACCCTTTTTTTGCTAAAACACTTCAGCACTGGCCACACATTATTCGAATAGGGGACCTCAAACCTGCAGGTAAAGTATAAACTTAGGGTGCTGTTTTCCATGTGTAATGTGTCTGAACAGTTTTATTTCTTCCACTTTATTTATATCCTTGGTTACTTTTTAAGTTGTTGGGAACTTTCTTTGAGGCAACTTAAATTAAAACCTTTGGAGAAGAGTATAACTTCCAACCAAATATGTAGATTCTTACATGATGATAATGTTTTCTCACCAAAAGATGTACCTCTGGTGTTGCAAAGATCAAATGAAAGATAACAAAATGAAACCTCAAAAATATGAGCTTTTTGTGTATTCATATGTATAAGTCAAATGAAACAGGGACATTCAATACTGCTTTAAATAAAACTTTATAGAATGCTAGAATTATCCCGGAGTTGTCAAAAAATTCTTGGGTAGATCTCAGAGCAAATATATATCATATGACACAGATACTGATTAAAGGAATGGTGAAAAGGTTGTACTTTCCTTGAGAAAAAGACAGGTAGTGTCTTGCCCATGATAGGAGCTTAATAGATGTTTACTAAGTGAGTAAATGAATTCTGAGGTTGAAGTTTGGTTAACCTAGATGACAATTTAATAATACCTCCGGCGTTCCCTACTAGACATTTCTGAATTTTGACTGAAGTAGTTGGGACATGAGATTCTAAAGTCTTTCGGGTTTGTTTTTTGTTTGTTTGGGTATTTTTGGGTTGTTTTGAGACAGGATCTCCCTACATAGTTCAAGCTGGCCGTGAACTCACTATATAATAATGAATGATATGTAGCCCAGGCTGGCCTTGAACTCACAGCAGTCCTCCTGTCTCAGCCTCCCAAGTGCTGGGATTACAAGTGTGTACTACATGCCTGGCTGAAAGTCATTTTTTACTAACTTTAATATATATACTTTTTTGTGGTACTAGGGGATCAAACTCACAGGTGCTCTACCACTAAGTTATGTCCCCAGCCCCTTTTATTTTATTTTATTTTTATTTTTATTTTTATTTTGAGACAGGGTCTCACTGAATTCCCCAGGTGGGACTTTAGCTTGTGATTCTTCTCCTTCTGCCTCCCAGAGTGCTGGGATTACAGGCCTGTGCTGTTGCACCCATCTTGACGGACTACTTTTAAGAATTATTCCTCTTGGAGGGGCTGGGGATCTAGCTCAGCGGCAAAAGCGCCTGCCTGGCAAGCGCAAGGTCGTGAGTTCAGTTCCTGGTACCAGAGAAAAAACAAAAAAAAAAAAAAAAAAAAAGAATTATTCCTCTTGGTATTTAGAGGTATATTTAGTACATTAATAATACCTTATAAGATACCTTTTCTGATATACATATACCCTAGGTGAATGTGTTAGAGTCAGAGATTAAATGTATTATTTACAGATACTGGATTCAGTCTTAGACTGAAAGGAAACCCTTGAAATCTTACCAAATCTTATGAAAGAGAGGAAAGAACAAAGAGCTTTACACTGGCAGTCAGAGCTCTGTGATTAGGCAGAACACCCTCTTGAAGCCTGAAGTTCTCTGGTGGGAGGGCTACACCCCGTAGCTTGCTGCACGGCACTGGGTCAACGTCGTGTTCCCTTGCCGTTCAGTAGTGTTCTGCCTGCTGCTAATGTCAGGTCAGAGAAGAGCAGTTATTAGACTCCTAAGTGTGAGAATTAGAAAAGAAATCTTAATTTTGATGTTTATTGTATAGTTTGATTGTACCAATCAGTACTATTTTGATTAATTGCAGTGTAGTAGACTACTATTTATTTTCTTTTTTCCAATGATAAAAGGCTGTTTTGAGGATATAGGTAGAGAGTGTTTACACAAAACCGTTGTTTGACAAGCATAAACTACTGAATCTGTTTAAGAAACTACCATGCTGTTTTCCAAAGTTCCCCAATACTTTACATTGTTAACAGCGTATGAGTGTTCTCATTTCTTTATATCTTCGGTAGTATCTGATCTTTTTCATTATGGCCATGCTAGTATGTTTTATTTTATTTTATTTTCTGAACCAGGAATCAAACTCAGGACCTCACACTTGCCACGCAGGTGCCGTGCTGCTGAGCTATATCTTCTGCCTCTAGTGTGTTTTATTTATTTATTTATTTATTTATTTATTTATTTATTTTTGTCTTTTTAGACAGGGTCTCGCTGTGCAGCTCAGGCTGGACTTGAGCTCATTTTGTAGCCCAGGCTGGTCTTGAACTTGCAGTGATCCTCCTACCTCAGTCTCCTGAGTACTGGGATTACAGGCATGCACTCTAGTGTGTTTTAAATGGTGATTTTAATTTAGTTTACCCTAATGGCTGATGCTGTTGAGCATATTTGAATGTACTTATTATCATTCATATATGTCACCTTTGGTGAGATGTCACTTTTTGTTTTCTTGGTATCAGGAATCGAATTCAGGACCTCGTGCTTGCCAGGCAGGCATTGTGCCACTGAGCTATATGCCAGGCCCAATTTAAATCTTTTGCCTATTTTTTAAATAGGTTGTCAGTCTTTATATTACTGAGTTATAAGAGACCTTTATGTGTTCTGGACAGAAGTCTGTTTTCAGATGTATGATTTCCAAATATTTTCTTACAGGGTGTAGCTTCTCTATTTTTTTAATTACATTTATTGGTACATTTGAGGTATATGTAATGATCACATTCATCATGGGGAATTTGTACCTGTACTAGCTGTAACTTGATTCTTTTTTTTCTTCCCATTCCCCTCCCCTCTGTTCAACCCCACCCCTCCTCTCCCTATTTACAAAAACTTTGTTTCCATTTTTTCTCTTTTTTCTTTTCTCTTCCTTTCCCCCTCTCCTTCCCCTGGTCTGTTTCCCATTTGAACATTTTCTTCCTTTTTCACAATACCTATTATACATTTTGGTCCTTATTTACACTTTGGTTTCTCACACCAGAGAAACAACATGGTATTTATTTATATTTAGGTTTTAAAAACTAAGTAAGTTTATTGGTACATTTTAGATATACATAATGATCACATTCATTATCAGGAATTTGTACCTGTATATGATATAACTTGATTCTTTTTTTTTCTCTTTCCCCTACCTTCCCTTCAATCCCTCTACCCCTTCTCATTTAGAAAAGCTTTGTTTCCATTTTTTCCTTCTTGTTTTTTTTTCTTTTCCCTTCCTTCCATTCCCTTTCCTCCCTCCCTAGTTCACCTTTCCATTTGAACATTTTCTTCCTTTTTCACAGTGCCTATTATACATTTTGGTCCTTATTTATACTTTCAGTTTCTCACACCAGAGAAACAATGCAATATTTATGTGTGTGTCTGATTTATTTCACTTAAGGGTATGGTCTCAAGGTGTATCCATTTAGCTAGAAATGTCTCAAGCTTATCCTTCTTTATGTCAGAGAAGCACTCCATTGTATTAAGAAAAAATCCACATCTTTATCAATTGATCAGTGATGGGCATTTGGGCTGTTTCCAAGATTTAACTATTACAAACTGAGCTGCTATAAACATGGGTGCACATATATCACTGTGTTGTAATGCTTTTCATTATTTGGGAAGATACCAAGAAGAGGAAGAGTTGGGTAAAATGGGACCTCTAGTCCTAGTTTGTTTTTGTTTTTTTTCTTTTTGAGACAAGGTCTCACTATGCAGTTCAAACTGGTCTTGAGCTCACTTGTAGCCCAGGCTGGTCTCGAACTCGCAATGATCCTCCTGCCTCAGCCTCACAAGTGCTGCTATTACAGGTGTGCACCACCACACCCAGCTTCTTAGTTCTAGTTTTTTGAGGAATCTGCACACTGATTTCCACAGTGGTTGTACCAGTTTACACTCCCACCAACAGTGGAGAGTGGTTTCTTTTCCCCTACAATCCTTCTAGCATTTGTTATTGGTTGATTTCTTGATAATAGCCATTCTTTCTAGAGTGAGATTGAATCTGAGTGTTGTTTTAATTTGCATTTCTTGAATGACCAGTGATATTGAACATTTTTTCTTGTGTTTATTTGCCATTTCTACTTCTTCATCTGAGAAGTGTCTATTGATTTCAAATGCCTATTTTGGGATTTGGTCTTTAAATTTAGGGAGTCTGATTTTTTTTAATTCTTTATATATTCTAGATATTAGTCCTTTGTCTGAGGACCAGCTAGCAAAATTTTTTTCCCACTCTGTGGGTTGTCTCTTCACTCTGTTGCTGGTTTCTCTTACTGTGCAAAAGTTTTTTAATAACATGAGATACTCTTTTCTTTTTCTTAATGATGTCTTATTGCTTATCAATATTTTTTTAATGGATTGGCCTTCTGATGTTAAAATTTATGCCTGACACAAGATCCCAAAAATGATCTTTTGAGCTGGGTGTGGTGGTGCACACCTGTAATCCCAGAACTTGGGAGGCTGAGGCAGGAGGATTGCTGTGAGTTTGAGGCCAGCCTGGGCTACATAGTGAGATGAAGAACAGCCTGAACTGTATAGTGAGACCCTGTCTCAAAAAGACAAAAAAAAAAAAAAAAAAAATCTCTGTTTTTGTCTAAAAGTGTTATTATATTAGTATTTATATGTAGGTCTACAGTCTACCTTGAGTTACTTTACATAGATGTACAGTTATTTTCACAACGTTTGTTGAAAAAGGCTGTCTTTTTTTAAAAGACTATCCTTTTTCCATTCCACTTTATTGATACTTTTGTGGAAAACCAACCATTAATATTAAGGCGTATTTTTGAACTACTATTTTTGTTCTGCTGATCTGTGTATCTTCTTTACACCAGTACCATACTGTCTTACTGTAGTTTTATAGTTAAGTTCAGAGATCGTGAAGTGTAAGTCTTCTGTGTTGTTTTTCAGACTGTTTTTGGCTATCCTAGCTTTTTGTGTTTCCATATGAATTTTAGAATGAGTTTGTTAATCTCTACAAAAAAGCCAGGTGAAATTTCAGTAGGGATTGTTTTGCAAATGAAATCAGTTTGGATGAGAATGCCACTTTAGAAATACTGAAGCTAACCAGGCATGGTGGCGCATGCCTGTAATCCTAGCACTTGGGAGGCTGAGGCAGGAGGATTGCTGTGAGTTCAAGACCAGCCTGGGCTACAGAGTGAGCTCAAGGCCAGCTTGAATTGCATAGTGAGACCCTGTCTCAAAAACAAAACAGAAAAGAAAAATATATATATATATACACCTATAGATATATAGATATATATATTGAAGCTAGCAGTGGTGGCACATGTCTTGGAGGCTAAGACAGGAGGACCATCAATTCAAGCCCAGCCTAGGCAACTTAGCCAGACCCTGTCTCAAAATTTTAAAAAAGGATTGAAGTTATAGCTTAGTGCAAAGGCCCTGGGTTCAATCTCCAGCACTGTTAGCTAGCTAAATGGCTACTAGCTAGCTAGTAGTCCATGAATATGTAATGTCTTCATGTGTATTTGGTTTCCACTCTGCAGAACAGTCTTTCCTTCTCATATGAAGACACTGCTCCTTCTAGGTTGTATCTGTTTAGTTTATCCACATCCTATTAAATGAAGAAATATCATTTTGGGGTAATACTACTTAACATATACTACTTACGTAGAATATGACTTCTGCTACTTTATATTGAAAGTACAAACTGATAATTCCGACCAGAACTTGGTCAGGATAATTTCACAACAGGAGAGGTAAAAAGTGTGGCTTATATCTAGAAGTGCAAGCATGCAGAGGTACTGTAAGGATGACTTTTTTTTTTTTTTTTTTTTGGTACCAGGAATCAAATTCAGGACCTTGTGCTTGCCAGGCAGGCACTTATGCCACTGAGCTATATCCCTGGCCCAGAATGACTTTTAATAAAGTTAAACCATTCTTTTGTGGGCATTATACACAATAGATATTGAATAAGTATAGTACTTTTAAAATAAATACTTGCAGTTGTGGAACTTTACAGTACTTTTAAAATAAATACTTGCAGTTATGGAACTTTAGTTCTTTTGTTTTTATTGAGAATCCAGTGCTAAGCAAGTGCTCTACCACTGAGCTCCATCCCAAGCCCATTTTACTTTGTTTTATTTTTGAGACAGGATCTTGCTAAGTGACCTCTGCTGGCCTTGAACTTCTGCCTCAGCCTCCTGAAAGCTGGGATTATAGGTGTGTTCCATCACACCTGGCTTCAATTTTGCTTTTTTGTAATAGACAGTGTACCTTTCTATCTAATTTTCTGTATATCTGCAGTACAAGAATTACTGTGGCTAGGGTTACAGTTCATTGTCTTAGACCTGATGAGGTTCACTGGATCAGAAAGGAATTGTGTGAGTTAAGATTGCTACTCTGACTGTATTCCTTTTTAAAAAAAAACATGTGCATCTCTACATATCTTCATTACTACCAAGAACTTAGTAATATATGAAAACTGCTGTTCAGTTATTCTCATTGATATTCAGTAGCTTTTATGAAGTGAATTTTTGGAAATAGTGTTTTGAAATGACAGCATTAGTGGATAGAGGAGTTGCTGGCATTTGTGACTTAGAATAAAAGGAAATAAAATATGCATATGAGTAACTAAGCTTATCTAAACCATTGTGGTTTTGACACTTGATATTCTTTGGATTCCTGGAGTCAGAGACAGACAAGTGATTTTAATTTAGACTTCTGTTAAGTAGGTATTCTATACTTGTTAAGAAGCAGAAAAAATCGCCTCAGTAGACTTCCGGTAGCTTTGCCTCTTATCTCTGCCCTGTAGCACATGCCTTGTTTCTGGTTCTTTCTGGCCCAAGAGCAATACATGCATACATATTGTCCTCCAGTCTTCTCACTTATGCCTCAGACTGCTCTGTGTAGGATAGCAGATCTGCTCAGGAGTCTTGTTCTTCCAGGCTGCACCTCTGATCCCACACACAGTATTACCACCTGGGGCAATGAGTGTTAAAATGCAGATTTAGTCCTGCTGTGATACTGTCATGTTTACAATCTCTATTTGTGCTGCCATAAGCATTGCAACAGCAAACAGAAACACTGAAAGGAACCCAGGATTTGGAGGCAGATTTATTTTACATGGACAGGAACTGATTAGAATCATTCTCAAAATATCAGGCCCTGATCTCTGGTGATTAGGGCTTATATGGGATAAGCAAGCAGGAAGTACAGAGGCAGAATGGCTTATCAGTTGGGGATTGGTTCTTACAGTATGGGTCATAGTGACCAGCTATGCGTCATAGTGACCAGCCATTTCTAAGAAAGAAAAGTAGCAGGAACTATTACTTGGGCAACTAACAGTGTACACTGACAGAGGAGCAGGGAGGGCATCTTCTGCTACATTTCTCTCTTTTAGTTTCCCTGGCAAATCTTTGCTGGGCATGTTACATGTCATCTTTCGAGACAAGACGCAACTACCAGCAATAACATAGGGGCTCTTAGTGGTCCTTGGATGTGCCCTAACCAAGGTCCCAAGATTAAAAATTCCCACCAGGAGTTTGTGATTTATTTCCCTTATCATAGGGTTTCTCCTTCAGTTGACCCTGACAAGGGGGTGAAGACGTTAATCTGACCTAGGAGAGTGTCCATTGTGCCTTGGATGCTCTTCAACTCTTGGTCAAGTGTTTGGTTGATCTATTCTCTTGGGGCAGCTGTCTGTAGAGTTTAAGGCAAAAACCACAGCTAGCAGGGGGTGTGAACTGGTCAGTGTCTGGAGTGACCAGAGCAGGGCTTTGAGTGCCTCATCTCTTCAGAATGAACTGCAAGCCCTGGAGGAGCTGTCCAGGTAAATTCTCCAGTGGATCTAAGGCTGAATTTCTGAAACTTGTAGAGGTAGTTAATACACACCTGGTTTCTTTGTGTCTGCAGGAATGTCTACAGATGTAGCTGGTAGTAGGACCCTGTAAACTCCTGTTGTCTCTTTAGTGTGGATAGGGACTTAGTCTGGCCTGAGTAGGTACAGATAAGCACTAACACATATTTGTAACCCCTGTAGGTTTTATTTTTGTGTAATCTATCTATATATCTTTAAATGGCGAGAGTCCACTATATTGCATAAGGTCAGGGCCAGTGACACAGATGCCGAAGCCTGAGCTGGCTGCAGGGTTATAAGTGCCAGTGCTGGGGCCTGAGAATTGCAGAATGTATGGTGAAGGCAGGTCTGGCTCTGATTAAAATGGATCTTCTGGGAGTACCAGGTAAAGATTTTCTGGCTGGGGTTGATGTTTTAGTCAGTTGGATCCCCAGAGGGGCTTAGGCCTCTGGACCAGATTATTTTGCATCGTTTGTGGCAGGTTTCCAAGCAGTAGCAGGAGAACTTTGAGCAAAATAACTTTTTCCAAGGTGATCACAGAATTACAGCATGCGGCACCTAGACAGTTAGGTCTTGGCCTAAGGTGAGCTTGTCAGCTTTCTTGATCAGAAGGACAGTGGCTGTTAGAGTATGGAGGCAAAGAGGGGAGCTAGCCCTTAGCAACTGGATCCAAGTATTTGCACGCATAGGCCACTGGGCTCTCCCAGGGGCTGACAGTAAGCATCATTTTTTTTGTGAACTCAAGGATCCAGATTGTATAGAAGCCCACAGCTCTGAGAAATTTGTGGAGTTTTTTTCTTGTAACCAGTTTCTGCCAGATATTGCTGCAGAGCTTTTGTGCCTTTCCAGCAGGCAGCTTGGGTGCCATTAATCAAAAGTGGTTTTTCAAAGAGGAAACAAGTCTTTGAAATCTGGGAGGTTGAGTCCAGGTCAGCTGTGAAGAGGGGCTGGCTGGTAGGAGCCAAGCAAAGGCAGAAGAAGGCATTCTTTAGGTCCAGGCAGGTGCACCAGCAGGCCGTGGGTAGCAGAAGACTGAGGCAATATATACAGAGAGCATCGCAGCAGCATTGGCAGCCTGGAGATCTTGAACTGGCTTTATAGGAAGGAGAGGTGTATTTTAGCAGGTTGACAGTCTATAGACATTTTGAAGTTTTGAAGTCTCAATTTTTTCTTTTTTGGGGGACCATGAAAGTGCTGGAAGGGACAGAGAAACAGACTGTCTTGGAGAGAAGATGCTGGTGGCTTGACCAAATCTGTTGTAGAGCCTCCCTGAAAATAGTGGGAGAGTTTCTAACCCCTTGTGGCAATTGAGTTCAAGTGAGTTGTGTCTTATTTCAGGATTTTCCTACTTGAAGGGGCTTATGGGAACAACTCACAAGCAGAGGACGGCATCTTTTAAATCTAGACATATAAACCAGATGACATCTGGAGATTAAGAGTGTGTGGCTCGGGAACCACTGAGTGAAAAGTGATTAACAGTCCATCAGGATCTCAAACTGTTGTGTGGCTGGATGCCTGTTTGTGCTTCCTATGACATCTGACAGCAGTGGGGGTCACGGAATTTCAGGATTGTGGCTACCTGTCTCATGCTGATGCAGGCGTCATCTTCCTCTTGAGGAACAGTGAGAGTTGAAAGTACAGGGTTAAACAAGAGGGAGGCTGACTGGCTTGGTGCAAAGGAGACGGTCAGCTCTAATGTGAAGAGGAGGTCTCTTCCCAGATGCAGTATGGGGACTGGCTTACCCAGGAGATGTCCTCGAAGGCTGCAAGTTTGTGCTTGGTAGAAGAGGTGAGAGGCAAGAATCCTAGTTGTCCCGATGATGGTAACTTTTGACAGAGGGAACTTTTGAAGGCAGAGAGTTCTGTTCCATTGTGTACCAGGAAAGTCACAGGTTTGCCCATGACTCTTGCAATGACCACAGGGTCTTGGGGACCCAACTTGATAGAGCTCAGTCTGTCCTATTTATTCAAGCCCCAACAGGGTGCAACTCATTTGTCAAGACTGACAGTCCGATCTTCCTCAGCCAAAATGTGGAACTCAGAAGGAACTGCTGACAGTCATCTCAGATAGGCACTAACCAATGCCCTGTGACCAGGACAGGTGTCTAAGTAGGTCTGGAGGGAGGGCCCCTGTGGCAGAATACAGGCAATGAATAGCTGGAACCAGTTCATTTGGCTGGAAGTAGATGAGTCGTGAATAGGGAGTGAAGCTGTAGGTGTTGGCAGCATCTGCAGTGGCTGATGAGGGTGCTAAGGGGGAATTCTCAGGAATAATGGGCCTCTTTTTTCCTTTTGTTTCATTGATGGTTTGGTTTCATTTTTGACTGTTATCTCAGAAAAGCCCTTTTTCCTGCGGTCAGTGACTGTAGGTTTTGGCTCATTAGTTACCATCTCTGACTTTCTAGTGTGTGTTGTATACCCTTGAATGGTGACACAACAGACGAAGGGTGGGTGCTCCTCAGAGACCATTTAGATGCCTGCCTGGCTGGGCCCCTTGTGGGGACTTACGCATGAGTTAGCTAAGCGGGGGTGTGAGGCCTCTATTATGCCATATGCCAGTTGCCACGGAACCGCAGGTGAGGGCCCAGTCAGCCATCAGGAGCAGTGCTTCCCAGTCCTGGTGCACAGACAGAGCAGCCTGTGGCTTACAGTGTCCAGTCCACTCACTCACACGTGCATTCAGCAGGCACTCAGAGGTTAAACATTCCAATCCCTTCCCTTTAGGGTGGTCCTGACTAACCGGAGTTGATAGGACTCCCCTCCTACTTGAGTTGAGGAGGACTGACAGACTAACTGGGGTGCCCCTGGGGGTCTTACCAGAACCAGCCAGGCAGGCAGACAGACTGTGTCCTCCCTTTGGGGTCTGATGAGAGCCGCTTGAGCCAGGAGCCAAGAATCCTCCTCCAAACCTCCGAGGGGACTCGAGAAATTTCAAGGGCACGCCTTCCCATTGGGACCTGGAGAGGTCCTTGCTCTGTCTGCAAGGGCCACGACTGGTGACCAAAGAGGTCAGCACAGTCAGTGTTCCTGACCAGTGCACCAGATGCCATGGCAAGCAGAAACACTGAAATACACCCAGGATTTGGAGGCAGATTTATTTACGTCAACGGACACTGATGGGCATCATTCCCAAAATATCAGGCCCTGATCTCTGGTGGTCTAGGACTTGTATTGGACAAGTAAGCAGCAAGTACAGAGGCAGATTGGCTTGGCAATTGGGGACTGGTTTGTACAGTGTGCATTGTAGTGACCAGTGATGCATCCCAGTGACCAGCCGTTTCTAAGAGACAGGAGCAACCAGAACTAGATAAGGAACTATTACCCGGATAACTAACAGACTAAAGTATCCCGACTGGGGGTCCATTTTCTGGTACAAGATGTCATTATAGTTCCTCTTGATCTGACAGTACCTCTGTAGGTGTATCCTTTGCGCATCTTAGTGTGCTCTCCGTGTGTGCTGCTGCGTTGTGGTGGTGAATGACAGCTTGGAAGTTGGGTTGCCGTGCTTGTTGTCACATATCCTGGCTGAAGCATGATATTTGTGTCTCCTTTTTTTTTTTTTTTTTTTCTTTTTGGTACCAGGAATTGAACTCTGGACCTAGTGCTTGCCAGGGAGGCGCTTGTGCCACTGAGCTATATCCCCGGCCCTATTTGTGTATTCTTGAACAAGTTATTTCTCTGTATCTGGATATGACAGGGCTAACAACCTGTATGAAGAGGTGCTTATCACTCAGAATGAGTGACAGAAATAAACAGATGGTCCTTGTGTATATTAGGTGAATGTCAGTTCTGTTCATGCCTTTGTTCCTTAATCTGTGATGTAGGCATCATAAGCATGTTTTTATTGTGAAGATTAAAGGCAGTAGTTTGTGCAGTCTTCCTAGAGTCAAGATTGGCATAGACTAAATGTTTAGTAAATGCTGCCTGTTTTCCTTCCCATTATGTACAGTTCTTTAAGCAGCCTGCTCTTCATGCTCCTGGATTTAACTTCACCAAGGTTTTCCCCCTTTTTCCCACAGATAGCTTTTTATTTCTCCTTTGAGAGTGCTTAAATGACACCTCCATAAGGAATCCCCAGTAACTGGCCAGGACATTGTTCTTCCATAGTCTGTGTCTCTCTCTTCCGTGTGTCTCGCTGTGTGTCTGTCTGAATGCCTGTCCGTCCTTTCGTCCCTTCCCCACCTCCCCAGCACTGGGGATTGAACCCAAAGGTGCCACATCACTAAGCAACATCCCCAGCCCTGTTAATTATTTTGAGACAGGGTCTGGCTGGTTGCTTAGGCTGGCTTCACACTTGTGATAGCTGGGACTACAGCTTTGTTCGATCATACCCAGCCTGTTTAATAGTTCTACCTTTGCACAGATTTCTCCGTGTTATCATTTCTTTGTCATATTGTGGTGTTAAACTGTGAGTCCCCCTTCACAACTTAGCTGTATTACAAGTATCTTGAATTTACTAATATTTGCTGCATAAAAAAATCAGTACATGTATGTCATTTTGCTTCTTTAACAAGATCCTGTTTAACATCATCAGGGAAGTTGACAGTATTTTTCAGCTCTGTAAGACTGAAATTATTTCAAAGTAAAAATTATAAATAGTACATGCTGTTAAAATTTTTAGCAATATGATTGCAAGTGAAAATGTTTCTTATTCATATAATCTCACTCCTATCCCAAGCAAGCAGTTCGATCTTGTAATGATTTAACATAAAAGTATGTTATAAATTTAGAGGCTTAAATTAGAAAATCTCTAGATTGTCTCTCAGTTTGTAGGTTCTTTCACTCTTCTGCAGAGAGAGGGACATCAGGAGGAAAGAGAGGAAAAAATGAGTTAAAGTAGTTGTGTTCATAACACTTTAAAGTATGTGTCTTAAGGCATTTTCTCTCTGCATTTTATGAGATTTTTAGGTTATAGCTCCCCTTGACCGCAAGGCCACCACTATGGACTATGCAGACTGTTCAGCGGGGCAGCTGCCTCAGTTCTGTGTGGCTCAGACCTGTGGGTGCACGTGCTATCACCACTTGGGGGCAGTGCTAAGTTTTAAATGCAAAAGCAGAATTTGGAGAGAAACCAGAAAAAAACCTTTTGAATACTATATCTTGCAGTCACTAAGGAATTTCTTTCTTTGCCATTTCTCTAAAAGGATATTTTATTCCTATTTGACATTTAAGTTTTCAATTTCATGTATTTGACATATAAATTTTAAACTGGATTAAGTAACAAAAAGGGAAAAATTTAAGTAATGATAGATATGTGTTAATGAAAGATCGTTAATGTTTCTGTACTGATACAAGAATCGAATATTCCTTTACCCAGTTTTAAAATACCAGGAATGACCTTTTTAAGTTTTTTATTTTTGTGTCTATTTAATAAAGAAAATAAGGTGATGTAAGGGAAATGCTAGTTATCAGATATGTTGAGTTTGTGTTCTCTGAAGTCAAAGAATGAACTCTAAGGAACAAGAGTATGAGAATCTATTGGGGAATAGGAATGGGGAATTGGAGTAGCTCCTGAGAGTCAGGAAGGGTCCTGAACGTGTTGCCTTGAACTCTTAAATATTAATTAATGTTAAGAAAAATGTTTTAGCTATGACACTTCTAATTAATGGATAGCCCATAGATTATTAATCTTACAAAATTCCAATTTTATAATACGTTATGATTATAGTTAGAAGGATATTATGTTTCCTTCAGGTGAAATTCCTAAGCAAGTTAAAGTGAAAAAACTGAAGAACCTAAAGACTCTGGATTCTAAACCTGGTATTGACTTTTATTCATTTTTAAAAGTATGCTTATCTAGTTGGGTTTTTCTGTTTACTTCTTTAAGTCTTAAGAATTTGTACTTCTTTTTTTTATAGGAGTTTATACTTCTTACAAGCCATATCTAAGTAGAGATGAAGAGATCATAAAACAATTACAGAAGGTAATTACTTACTCATATTATTAATTTATTAATTAATTAATTTTGGGGGGGTACCAGGAATTGAACTCACAACCTCGTGCTTGCCAGGCAGGTACTGTGCTGCTGAGCTGTATCTCTGGCCCCTCATTTATTTAAATCTCTTTGTTCAGCTATTTTATAACTATTTAGGCAATATGTTCCTTGTGTATAATAATGTGAAATAAAGTTTTACTTTTAAACCAAAGTTTCATAAGAATTCAGAAAAAGTCAGGGGTGGTGGTGCACACCTGTATTCCCAGCACTTGGGAGGCTAAGGCAGGAGGGTCGTTGTGAATTTGAGATCAGCCTGGGCTATGAAGTGACCTTAAGACCAGCCTGAACTGCCTGGTGAGACCCTATCTCAAAAAGACAAAAAAAGAAAAAATAGAATTCAGAAAAGCTGGGTGGTGCATGCCTTTAATCCTAGTACTCAGGAGGCTGAGGCAGGAGGATCTCTGTGAGTTCAAGGCCAGCCTGGGCTACATAGTGAGTTCAGGGCCAGCCTGAGCTTACATAACGAGATCATGTCTCAACCCCCTCTCCCAAAAAAAAAGAATCAAGAGACTAAAGTAGCAATATTCAGTTATAGGCTTGAATACTGGAGTTGTAGCTACAAATGAGTGCCAATTTTCTGGAAACTTGGGAGCTGTAATCAGTAGTCACAGATTCTGTCTTGAGGCAATTAACATCTAACAATAGGGAATAAGTAGCATTTTAAAAAGTAAATACTAGCCGCGCGTGGTGGCGCACACCTGTAACCCCAGCACTCGGGAGGCTGAGGCAGGAGGATCGTTGCAAGTTTGATCGAGGCCGGCCTGGGCTACAAAGTGAGCTCAAGCCCAGCTTGAACTGCAGGACCCTGTCTCAAAAAGTCAAAAAAAAATTAATAATAATAAATAAATAAATACTATTAATATAGCAAATATGAAATAAAATTATCACCCCTATGCTGAAATCGCTTAGGTTTTGCACTCTTCTGTTTTTTTAAGTTAATTTTTATCTGATATAGAAAAACATAAAATTGTACATATTAATGAAGTACTGTTTGATATGTATGTGCTATTACATTTAAATCAGGTTAAACTTATCTGACTCAAACATTTATCATTTCTTTATGGTGAAAACATTAAAAAGTCCTATCTTCTAGTTTTTTGAGAATTACAGTACACAATGGTTATGTATGGGGCTGGGTGTAGTACCACATGCCTGTAATCCCAGTACTCGGGAGGCCAAGGCAGGAGGATTGCCATGAGTTCTGGGCTTTAAAATAAGGTCAACACCAGTCAGAACTGCATAGCAAAATCCGGTCTCCAAAAGACCAAAAAATAGGGGGTTGGGGATTTAGCTCAGTGGCATAGTGCCTGCCTGGCAAGCGCGAGGTCATGAGTTCAATTTCTGGTACTGGGGGGGTGGGCACCAAAACACAAATTGTTATATAATGTATGTTGTGTATGTCACCACCTCAGAACTTCTTGTTTGTAAGTATAACTTATTACTCATTGATCAGCCTTTCCTCCTGCCTTTCCCTTGGCTCTCTCCGGCTTTGTCTAAAGATGCTTTTTGGGGCTGGGGATTTAGCTCAGCGGCAAAGCGCCTGCCTGGCAAGCGCAAGGTCGTGAGTTCGGTTCCCGGTACCGGAGAAAAACCAAAAAAAATTAAAAAAATAAAAAATAAAGATGCTTTTCACATGATGTGACAGAGTAAACTTCAAATTAAATTACTCCAAGTTGAAGTTCCAGCTTTTTTTTTTAATATCAAGTACAAATGTGTATTTACAAAGCAGTTGAACTTGGTATTCCCCTGTTGTTTTGTGTTTCCTGACACTAGAATATAGGTTTCTCATCGTTTCCTCTTTTAGGGTGTGCAACAGAAACGTCCTTCTGAGGCTCAAAGCGTTATTCTCCGACGATATTTTTTGGAACTGACACAAAGCTTCATCATTCCATTAGTAAGTTAGCAAATATCTTTTTGCTCAGTGTGGCGATTTCTTGAGGGTATGTGAATGTTTTTCCCATCCTCCTGACCTGAAGTTGTGCGCTTTTCCTGTTCAGTTATTTCAGAGAGACTTTTGCAAAAGATTTGGGTTTTCTTTGGGAGGGGGGTATGAATTATGCAACTTTGGTAAGTTATTTCTTACCTCTGACCCTCAATTTTCTTATTTGTTACATAGGGCATATTCTGTTTCCCCTAAATAGCTTTCATGTGAACAAAAATTTTGTTTTTTTGAGATGGAGTCTTGCTATGTTGCTTAGGCTGTTCTCAAACTTGCGGAATCAAGTGATCCTTCTGCCTCAGCCTCCCAAGTAGCTGGGACTATAGGCGTGTGCCACTACACTGGGCTTGTTTGAACCTTCAATGATATGACTGATACAAATTTTTTAAATTGGGCAAAAATTAATTTTTTCTATTTCCAATCTCTTAAAGTAGACACAAATTTACTTAGGCTAAAGCTGGTTTTAATAAAATTGAACACAAATCATGAAATTAAATCCAACAGTTGAGTAATGAAAAGTAAAAAAGCTTACCAAGAAGGTACCTTGGACAGAAACTTGACCACGTAAAATGTCTAAGGTGATTGCCCAATAGTCAGAAGTTGAAGTCCTTATGTTGTAAAAGCAAGAAAAGTTTAGTGTATAAACTACACAGTGCAGTTTGTAGCTATACTTTGATTTTTATTTTTTACTTAAGAATAAATAGCACACTCAAGGTCCTGGATTTAAAACACAACAGCAGACACACACACACACACACACACACACACACACACACACACACAGGAAGAAAGAAAAGAAACAATTAGCATAATTAAGTGTGGTTTGCTTCCTTCCCTCTCTCCCTCCCTCCCTCCTCTGGGATTGAACTCAGGGCCTTCCCACTAAGCTACATCCTAAGTCTCTCTTTAATATTTGAGGCAGGGTCTTGTTAAGTTGCTTAGGCTGGTCTCAAACCTGCCTCCTCCTGCCTCAACCTCCCACAGTGCTTGGGATTACAGATTGTATTTGTAGTCTTTGATAGACAGCCTGTAACCATTTATATTAAACATCTAATATTTTCAATAATCCTGTGACAGTATGGCCACAATATTTATTTTGAATGAAACTCTTAATGTAGTTTTTTGGGTTTTTTTGTTTTTTTTTTTTTGTCTTTTTGAGAAAGGGTCTTACTATGCAGTTCAGGCTGGCCTTGAGCTCACTTATATAGCCCAGGCTGCTCTCAAACTCGCAAGGATCCTCCTGCCTCAGCCTCCCGAGTGCTGGGGTTACAGGTGTGGGCCACCACACCCAGCAGTGTAGTGATTTTAATATCAGTGGTATTCATTCTTTTAAGGTTTACATTGTAATTTTCAAAATATATCATAACTAATATACTAAAATCATTTATACTAGATAGTTATAACTAATACCGAAATAAATTTTCGACCATATTGCTACAGTAGATATTAATCAGCTTGACATACTTACTGGTTGATCTTGTAGGTATAAGTTAGTCTAATTTTAGTGTCTGTTCTTTGGTTTTACTGAATTAAGAATGCCGCATTTTCAGAACAAATTAGCAAGTACCGCAGCCATCCAAGGATTATATTCATCACTATATGTACAACGTCAGATCTAATTCATTAATAGGTGCTGTGGAGGTTGTCAGATGCATTTCTAGGTTTCCCAGTCTGATGGCCAGCAGAGAGAACAGAGACAAAAACTAAATTCTTCCAAGAAGATGCCCCAGTCTTCAGAGATAGTGTTATTTCATGCTGCCCTTCGGGCACGTAAAGAAGAAATCACGTGTTACGGGTGGGTATTTTTAGGCCAGCTTGATGAGTCCTATATCCTACCTGAGTTTTTCTTCGAGGTGCTTTTCCGCTCCTTTCCTGTCCTCAGTATAATCTTTTTGGGACTCAGAGTTCTCTCTCCGATGCCGTGGCATCTCTTTGAGAAGCTCTTACTGTGTCTGTGCGTGCAGTGGCTGCCACAGTGAGAACCCTTGCAGCTGCTGCGTCCACGTTCGTGCTGGGCACCGCAGTGTTTTTCCACGTCACTGGTGTAAGTGGGGCTGAGGCTGGAACGCGGTTCCTGTTCCCGTTGTTGCTCGAGTGTAATTCTCCCCAGGAGCCGTGTAGGTTCTTCTGCATTTGCGGACTGCTCGGTGGCGTGGGCTGGGGATGACTGGCCGCCTGGTCATGGTTGGTGAGGGACTGCAGCTGTTCTGTGTATCTTCATGCAGGTCTGTCCAGGAGGGAAGCCTGTGCACTCAGCCAAACTGATGGGAAATATGTCATTACTGAGTTTTGCACCTTAGGAGAGGGTTACTGTGGAATTTGTTTCTCTGGTAATTGTCTTCTAGAGCACAGATTCACATATCCATGAGATTATAGCTCCGTTGTAACAGGAACTCTTACCTGTCTTGCCCAGTATCATTTCCTCTGTTTGGGTGACAGTGGCACATAAACTGTTTTTCAATTTTTTATTAGTATGCACTTGCAGTACATAGTGATTACTTTCCTTATGGGGAGTCGGGTCAGAGGAAGGGTTAAAAGTGATGAGAGCTGGTGAAATGCAAGTGTTTGCGGAAATGACCTTGGCTGCTGCCTTTCTGCAGAGAAGCTGGCCTTTCCCCTAGGACAGAAACGTGTGTACAGATAGCCTTGAACGTGCTGTGAGGCTGTCTGGTTTTAGTGAGGCCCGACACACTGCTCTAAGATCTGCAGGCCTGTTGGCACCAAGCCACTTTTGTCTGAACATAGTACTTAAGAAACAAACAGGGGGCTGGGGATTTAGCTCAGCGGCAAAAGCGCCTGCCTGGCAAGCGCAAGGTTGTGAGTTCGGTTCCCGGTACAGGAGAAAAAACAAAAAACAACAACAACAAAAAAAAACCAAACAATTAAGAAACAAACAAACTGAGTACAGTGTGGACATTTTCTCTCTGTCGCTGCCGAAGGCTCCGAAGATTCTCTTTCACCGTTAGTGCTGGCCCCTGCCTCGTTGTGTGGTAATGATGTATTGTTGGACTGTGCTCATGTCTGCTGCACTTCTACAGTAAACTTACTTTCATCTGTATAAGATCATGCTGTGGCTCTTCTCTGTTGGTGTGGATCCAAACCTCAACTTTTTGTGGCCACATATATGTGGCTCCTTGCTGGTACAAGCGGGTGCATGTACATGACACATCTTTCTTTTCGTCCCCTCTCTCCCCTGACTCCCCACCCTTCATGTGTTTGTCCCCTTCCCTTTTGCAAAAGATCTATCTCCCTATTTCCTACTATCTATCTTTTATTTTGCTCTTTAGTTGTATTTTGGGGTTTCTCAAGTAAGAGAAACCATATATTTAAGGTTGTGTGTCTGATTTATTTTACTATGGGATTAAGGTGAGTCTGTTTTCCTATAAATGACTCATTTCTCCTTCTTTATGGCAGAATAGTACTCTATTGTCTTTTTTTTTTTGTCTTTTTGAGACAGAGTCTCGCTATGCAGTTCAGGCTGGCTTTGAGCTCACTTTGTAGCCTAGGCTTGGCTCAAACTCACAACAGTCCTCCTGTCTCAGCCTCCCAAGTGGTGAGATTACAAGTCTGCGCCACCATGCCCAGCTCTATTGTGTATAAACACCATGTTTTCTTTATCTATTCATCTGTAATAGACATATGGGCCACTTTCAAGATGTAGCTGTTGTGAATTTTGCTGCTGTACACATGGACATACATGTGATATGATGTCTTTAACTCTTCTGGGAAGATACCTTGAAGTGGAATAGCTGGGATAGGTTTTTGAAGAATCTTCGTACTGATTTCTATAATGGTTATACTACTTTACATTCCCACCACAATGTTCAAGGGTTTCTTTTTCCCCACAGCCTCTCTGGCATTTGTTATTATTTGACTTCTTGATGACAGCCATTTTTTCTGGGATAAGATGGAATCTCAGTGTTGTTTTAATTTGCATTTTTCTAATGCCCAGAAATGTGGAGCATTTTTTCACATATTAGTCATTTGTACTTTTGAAAAGTGTCTGTTCATTTCAGGTGTCTACTACTTGATTGGGTCTTTTATTTTGGGGAAATCTAATTGTTTGAGGCCTTTATGTATTCTAGATATTAGTCCTTTGTCTCATTTTTTTTTTCCATTCTGGCAAAATTTTTTTCCATTTTGTTGGGTATCTCTTTGCTTCCTTTGCTGTGTGGTAGCTTTTTAATTTGCTATGATCCCATTTGTTGATTCTTGATGTTATTTTCTTTGTTTTTTGTTCTTTAGGGCTTTTTTGAGACAGGGCCTCACTCTGTAATTCAGGCTGGCCTTGAACTCACAGTAATCTTACTGCCTCAGCCTTCCATGTGGTGCAATTGCAGGTGTGTGTGCTACCACATGTGGCTCTCTTGATGTTTCTTGTGCAATTGGGGTTCTGTTCATGTAGTCTTTATCTGTGCTTGTGCCTTCAAGAGTTTTACAGCTGAGTGTGATGGTGCATACCTGTAATTCCAGCACTCGGGAGGCTGAGGCAGGAAGATCGCTGATACATAGTGAGTTCAAGGCTAGCCTGGACGACAGAGTGAGACCGTCTCAAAAAACCGAAAAGAAATAGAAAAAAGAGTTTTACCTGTTTAGTCTTGCAGATGATTGTTTCTGTTTTAATATATAGGTCTTTAATCTATTTTGATTTTAGTTTAGTGCATGAGAGATAGAGGTCTAGGTGCAGTCTTCAGCATGTGGATAGCCAGTTTTTCCCAGCACCATTTGTTAAAGAGGCTGTCTTTTCCTCCAGCAAATACTTTTGACCCCTTTATCAAAGATGAAATGGATGAATGTGCCTATAGTTTTTTTCTGCATCCTTTATTCCATTCCTTTGAGCCACATGTCTATATTTGTGCCAATACCATGCTGTTTTTATCACTGTATAACATAAAAGTCTGGGATTGTGATGCCTTCTGCTTTACTCTTGTCCAGGATTGGTTTTGCTCTTTTAGGTCTTTTGTGGTTCCATACCGATTTTAAGATTGTTTTCTCCAGTTTTGAGAGGAATGCTGTTGATATTTTGAACACTGGATATCAGTTGAGTCCATTGGTTCATGGGTTTAGTTCAACTCTGATATTTCTTTGTTGACTTTTTTGTCTGGTTGATCTCTTTACTTGTGATAATGAGGTATTGAGGTCTCCCACTATAACTGTGTTGATGTTGTGTTGATGTCTGATTTTTTTGGGTGGGTACCAGGAATCAAACTCAAGATCTTGTGCGTGCCAGGCAGGCACTTTTGCTGCTGAGCTATATCCCTGGCCCTATCTGATTTTTTATGTCCAGTTATGTTTGTTTTATGAAATTGTGTGTGCCATTATTAGGTGTGTGCATGTTGGTAATTGTTATTGCTTCTTTTTGAATTGCTCCTTTAAGCAAATGTGATGACCTTCTTTGCCTCTTCTGGTTGGTTTGGCTTGAAGTCTACTTTGTCTGAAGTTAGACAGTTACTTCTGCTTGTTCAGGTATTCTGTTGTATGGAATATTGTTTTCTTGCTTTTAATTTTTTTTTCCTTTTTCTTTTTTTCTTTTTTTTTTTTGTGGTATCAGGGATTGAACTCAGGGTCTTGTATACATAAGGCAAGTGCTCTACCCCTGAGCTACAGCCCCAGTCCTTTTTAGTTTGTGAATTTGTTTTTGGATCACATGTATTTCTTTCCTTTTTTTTTTTTATTTTTTTGAGACAGGGTCTTGCTATGTAGTTCAGACTGGCCTCGAACTCACTATGTAGGCAGGTTGGTCTTTTTTTTTTTTTTTCCTGGTACCAGGAATTGAACTCACGACCTTGCATTTGCTAGGCAGGCACTGTTCCACTGAGCTAAATTGCTAGCCCCGGTTGGTCTTAAACTTGTGATGACCCTCCTGCCTCAGCTTCCCAAATGCTGGACATGTGTTTCTTGTATACAGCATACTTTTGGATTTTGTTTTTTTGATCCATTTGACAAGCATTATCTTTTGATTGGGGAACTGAGATGATTCACCTTGAAAGTTATGACTGGAAGGTACTGCCTTATTCCTGCCATTGCATTATTTTCCTATTGCTGACGCCACTTCTCCTTTTGCTTAACTTCTCATTCTGCCTAGTATATTCATTCTAATAGACTTCTTTTGGCATTGTTGGTTTCATTGTCTCTTTTCAGGATATACTTGAGAATTTTTCTTAGTGTTGATTTGATGGTCATGAATTTCTTTAGTTGTTCTTTGTCATGGAAATACCTTATTTTCCACAAAGATAGTTTTTTAGGATATATCAGTCTGGGTTAGAAGTTGTTTTCTTTTAGGGCTTGAAACACATCAACAAAATATTTGTGGATGACTACATGAGATGGTTACTCTAAGGGACTCAGAAATGCATATAAACAAGTGAATGACACCATGATATAGTAACCTGAATCTGGAAACTGAGTCATAGACTTCATATAGTTAGTAATATAATTTACCTGTGAACATCCTGTGGGGACAACGTGAAGGTCTTTGCTGTTCATTTTGGGGAGAAATATTCTTTCTTGGTCTGAGAATGTCAGTTAAGTTTGTTCCATTTTAAACCTATGTGTCAAACTAGGGGTTATAACTCAGCAGTAAAGCAACTGTCTAGTTTTTGTGAGGCTCAGAGTTCAATGCCAACCACTATAGGGGAAAATAGTGTATTTAAGTAAATTAACTTTAGTGTTTAATAAGAGTATAGACTAAGTTCATATAAACACAAATTGTTGTCTAAGATAGGTTATTTCAGTCAGGTTATTTAGCCTTTTGAAATTTTAGTTTCCCAGTAATACCCACCACATAGGATAGTTGCAAGGATTACAGGGGCTCATGCATATAACTGTTAGGTACACTTTCTGGAACGCAGTAAGGTTAATTATTATCATTAACAATCTGAGCCAAGCGTGGTGACACAGACCTATCGTGCCAGCTACTTGAGAGGCTGAGGTGAGAGGATCCCAGAGCCCACGAGTTTGAGACCACCTGGGGGAACAAACCGAGACCCTGCCTCAAACAGCAAAATACAAAACAAAAGTATTATTGGATTGTCTGAGATTTAGTTACATTTTTGTTGAAAATGTGACTTCCCAACTTAATCTAAATTTAGCTCTCTAGATTATGGAGAGTGAAAGGGATGTTGATTCCATGAAAAGCATATATGATGAAAATATGGTGAATTTAGCAAAACTCAGAGTCAATTTCCTCTACCACATGCTTCCTACATAGACCACTTCTGTGACTCCCAAGAGGTAGAGGGATTTTTTTCCCCACCAGGAGGCAGATAGTCAGTCATGCAGCAGCACACACCAGCTGGGTGTCCTCTAATTCCATTCTGATACTATCTGGAGATGGAACAGATTTCAGAGGTTGAGGGTTCAACTCCCACGATATCCCCCTCCGTTAGATACCAGTCATCAACCCTGAGTTTTACCTGTGCTTCTGACTGACTATAAATTGGGGCTCCCAAATCCTCTCTTAGGGGTTCGATAAATTTGCTTGAGTGGCTCACAGAATTCAGGGACACACTTAACAGGTACAGGTTTATTATAAAAAGTATTACAGAGGATACAGACAGAGATGTATAAAGCAAGACACAGGAAGGGAGGGCAGTCACTACCCTCCAGGAACTTCAGCTACACAGAAACTCTGCAAACCCTTCTTTTTTCTTTATTGTCATGCTAGGAATTGAAACCAGGGCCTTCACACAGAGCTATACCCCCAGCCTTTTTTATATTTTTATTTATTTACTTATTTATTTGAGACAGGGTCTTGCTATGTAGTTCACACCGCCCTTGAACTAACTATGTTAAAAAAAACAAACAAAAAGCTCACTATGTTGTCCAGGCTAGCCTCGAACTCACAGCACTCCTCTTGCCTCAACCTCCTGAGTACTAGAGTTACAGGTGTGTGCCACCATGCCCAGTCACAGGCTTTTTTTTTTCTTTTTGAGAAGGCTCTTGCTAAGTCAGTACATCGTTAGTCTGGGTTTGAATTTGTGATCCTTCAACCTCAGCCTCCTAAGTGCTGAGATTACAGGCATGCCTCACAACCTTTGGCTTGTGTTTTGGGTGTATGGAGAATTCATTGAATAGTCATGCTTAAAGCATGGGTAAGTGTCTCCGAATGTGATTGTATGAAGAGGTTATGACCTAATATTAATAGACCGGGTAGGGAACATCAGTAGTTCTCTCTAGATTCTTCAGCATCCCTTCCTCACAGGTATTAACCAGAACCCTTCTGAAGTGGGGTCTTGCCTTCTATGAGAACAGGTAGATCAGAGATTTTGTTTATTGTCATTAGCTCCCAGACAGAAGTGGGGGAGATTAGAGTTACTGTGACCAATCTTGAAAAAGAGTTTTAAGATCTCTGTTGTAGACTGTATAAGTAAGAGCACCTAACTTTTATTGACTTTTTCTCCTGTTTTTAGGAAAGATACGTGGCAAGCTTGATGCCTTTGCAGAAAACTATTTCTCCGTGGAAGGTATAAATATTCCAATAAATTCCTATTTGAACTGTGTACCTGCAGTTATCTTCTTTGAACACATACTGTACACTTCTAGTTTGTAAGTATAGTACATGTTGTCCTTTAGAGCCCGCCCCAGTTAAGACAGTTCCTTCCAGAAGAATTTATGAGAACACTTGAAAAAACGGGACCTCAGCTGACCTCTAGAATAAAAGGCGATTGGATTGGACTTTACCGGTTAGTCTTGGCCTTCCTTCCCCTCATCCGTGGATGTTTATTTAAAAAGAATAGTAGCCTTAAAAGCCTTAGACTCTTAGAATTCTATTACTTATCATGGTTTTCAGAGTTATCAGTAAGAAAGGTATTGAGGGGAAATAAAGTATAGTCAAACTTTGCTCTTTTAAAATTTATTTTTATAGGCATTTTCTGAAGTCTCCAAATTTTGATGGTTGGTTCAAAACCCGGCGGAAAGAAATGACCCAAAAATTGGAGGCCCTGCATCTAGAAGCTCTTTGTGAAGAGGTAAGAAAACAGTGTGTCTGTGTGATGACTAACAGCTGTTGAAAGTAAAAGTATTGCTTAGAGGTTGAAGATAATACCCACATCTACTTCTTTGTACTTAGTAAGAGTAGCTAATTTGTCTAGATCACGTGTCATACCAGGGAGTGTATAGGCGCTTCATACAGACACTCTTATTATAAATCTTCACAGTTCACTGAGGCAAGCATGTATGATCGGCATTATGCAACAGCTGTGGCTTAGAAGGTGGGTGACCTGCCTCAGTTCACATCACTGCTAAGTGGTGAGCGAGAAGTGTACCAAATGCACCAGGAGAGCTAATGGTGCTACCTTCTCCCAGTTCTGCCTTCAGTTACCTCAGGTTGGTAGCTTGGCCTCACCCACAGTGGGAGTGTTGCACCATAGAAGCTGGCCAGTGTCATGAGCTAGAGACTTTTTTCTGAGGAATGGTTGTTAAATATTTACTAGCACTCCACTGGAGAGAATCAGGATTCAAATCCCAGCAGTGTAACTCCAGCTCTTATACATTATGACTTACCTTTTGCAGTTAGTATCAACTTTATTTTCATGTGCTCGGACTGACTTTTCATAGTCTATAATTTGTAATCAGCCTATTTTAAACTGCATGTGAAAATATAAAGGAGAGTCTTCTTATTTTTATTTAGCTTTAAATCTGAGGTGAGTTACTGTCAATGTTGTTTCTAATAATAAACTTCCAGTTACTGTGGCTTTCAGAAAAAGAATACAACTAAGGCAACCATGAAGTAAGTCCAAGAAGAGCTTATTTGGAGGGGCTGGGGATTTAGCTCAGCGGCACAGCGCCTGCCTGGCAAGTGCGAGGTCATGAGTTCGATTCCCAGTCCTGGAAAAAAACCAAAAAAAAAAAAAAAGCTTATTTGGAGATGCAAAGTTTACACTCTATAATGCATTCATGTTTAGTCATCTTGATTTGTTAGGTAATTGTCCTGATAAATTACTCATTACTGTGTTGGTACAGGTTATTATTGCATTGAGCTACATTTTTTTCTCTTTCTTTACCTAAAAGGGCTACCTCAGAAAGGACTTTTCTTACATTTTGCTTTACTTCCAAGTATTAGATACTTATTCTGGCTAATTCTGAATGTTAGCTAATTGAGAATTTCTAGGATAGTCTGAAAAGTTTTCTTTTACTGTAATTCTATGTCTGAGTTAACTACCCTGTTCTCCTTTCCCTTTTTGTCCTCCTTTCCCATTACCCTTGCCTCCTTTCCCATTATTGAAACAGAGGTATAAATATCATTTTGAGTAACTGCCGATTTGGATTTTTGTCTGTTGTCTAGGACCTACTTCTGTGGATCCAGAAACACACAGAAGTAGAAACGGTAGACCTTGTACTGAAGCTGAAAAATAAGCTGGTATGTAGCCAAATCAGGTGAAGATCAAACTGACCTTTCTGTGAAGATACTTTCCTCCTACTTGAACTGAAAATCCACGCTATGTCCCAGAAGTAACTTTTTAACTCAGAGGTAGGGGCTGGGGATTTAGCTCAGCAGCACAGCGCCTGCCTGGCAAGCGCGAGGTCATGAGTTTGATTCCCCATACCATAAAAAAACCCTAAATAAATAAATAAATAAATAAATCAGAGGTCACTCAGGCAGATCATCATGATGCAGTATTATTCTAGAGATATTTACATGGAGTCTAATGAACTCTACGAAAATGTCACTAATATTTAATACTATATATTATCTACAAATTTATATAAAATGCTTTTATTGATCTTATCAGTGTATTTAAACAGCATGTTCTTCAATTTTTTTGTTTCTATAAATTAGTCTAACACTAAAATTTCCTAGTTGTTAAACTATTAAAATTGTTTATCTAGAGAGTATAATATATAAATATAGGTTCATTTAAATGCTGCCAAATGTTCCTTGTATAGTTGCAGGCTGATCGAGAGCATTTACCTGTGAAACCTGACACTATGGAAAAGTTACGGACACATATAGATGCAATTATCTTGGCCTTGCCAGAGGATCTTCAAAGCATACTGCTCAAAACAGGCATGACATGATATTTCCCAGGATTTTCCAGCCAAGAAGTATTGTGCATCATGAAGCGTGCTGACGTTTGAGCAGACACCCAGAGGAGATCTCTTGGTGGCAGCAGCGTGGAAAATAGCAACGAATGCTAGATACAGGGCAGGAAGACTGCATTGTATAAATAGACATTTTAGTGCATTATTTTTAAAAATGGGTATTTGTGGGGGTTCCACTTTAATACTGAAACACCGAAAGGCATTTCTGTATTTTTAATCATGTTCTAAAGTGCTCTTATGAGAGACCTATGGGGCCATCAGTATAAGCGATTCCATACTGCAGTGCTGGCATTGCAGGTATTTTTTTAAATTGGTGCTGCTTTGCCCGATCATAATAAAACTCAGGGGGATATAAAAACTAATGTTCACACTGGCCATCTTAGGAAGGAAAAGACTGAACTGCCCAACTGCAGTTAGAGGTAATTGACGCTTATGCAGTGCCTTCTGTTGTCCTACATGTTTCAGAGTCCAGCTGCTAGTTTTGAAGCTTTGTTTAGCCTGATTTTGGTATGTAATTTTATAAGGCATTCTATTGAATCATCACTGCTTAAAAATACTTCTCTTGCTTTCCATCTTGTTTATTAGTAGACATGGTAGTTTTTTCATTTGTCACACAGATTTTTTTGGTCGTTTGTTTGAGACAGAGTCTCACTATGTTCAGATTTTTGTTTCACTGTTTCCTTTACCATTTTCAAAATTTTGGTTTCTCCAAAGTCAAGAAAGCATCTGTGTTAATTATGTATGTTTATTTTCTTTTACCTTTTACTAATTGGGCCTGTGTAAGCTAATTAAAATGAAGGCATTCTAATTATGAACTTCAAAATCAGCTGGTTTTATTTTATTTTATTTTTTGTCCTTTTGAGACAGGGTCTCGCTATGCAGTTCAGGCTGGCCTTGAGCTCACTTTGTAGCCCAGGCTGTTCTTGAACTCACAACGATCCTCCTGCCTTAGCCTCCTGAGTGCTGGGATTACAGGCCTGCACCACCGCACCCGGCAATCAGCTGTTTTTAAATGGAGCTATTATTTCAAAGATATCCATAAGCCTTATATGTGATAGTTGTTTGAGTGATTATAGAATAGATTTCCCATATTATTTGTTGATCAGTGTTATTTCCCCAAAATTCATGTTTCTCAGAACACTTTTTTGTTTGTTTGTTTGGGTTTTTTGAGACAAGATCTCTGCTATGTAGCTCAGGCTAGCCTTGAACTCACTGTGGAACCCAGGCTGGCCTCAAATTTATGGTGATCCTTCTGCCTCAGCCTCCTGAGTGCTGGGATTACAGTCATGTGCCACCACACCCAGCTTTCTCAGAACACTTATTGTTGTTTGACATGGGAACTTCTGCCTAAATCATTAGTTCTATTTTTTTTAATCTTTTGTTTATACTACCTTACCAAAAATAGAAGAATGTGATTTGGTATAGTAAGATTGTTTGATTTCTGTTTGAATGGGACTGTCCTACAGAAGCCAGTATTTAAAATAGGCACACACAATGTAGCACATAAGTAAATAGTTGTGTCTTGTCTTCTACACAACCAAATGTAGTTGTATGCGTTTGTGAAAGAAATGGCTCCAGAAGCTGTCTGTTGTTCTCTCTCTGACTGTTAACTCAAGGGCATTTCTGACCCGGGAAGGTTCCTTGCGTTTGTAACTGCGGTCTGATGCACAGATGTGCCCTTTTTGTGTGGGTTCAGCCTCTTGAAGGGTACTTCTAAGTCACAGAGAGAATATGGCACTTGGAAGAAATCATTTGCCATGGATCATATAGGTTATTTTGTGAAACAACAGTTGTCCCTTCAGAAAAGGGATGACTACTTTTATATGCTGAAGTATTTCATAACTTTCTAGGAAACTTTATTTAGATATAAATGGTCATCTCATTATTTTTCAAAAAGTTGTATTTTAATAATCTTACAATTTATATACAGTTTGTGACCAGAATTTGAAAATTGGTAGTGTCATATCAAGTATCTTTTAAAAATTGTACCACTACAGGATGTATCATTTCAAGTTTATTTTGCACACGTAAACAGTAGCAAAGATACCCATTAGCATGATAATGGTATTTTCATAGTAACTGTATTAAACTGAAACTTAACACATGTTGAAAAACATATCATACTCATCCAGTTTACCTTAATTTCAAATTATGTACTTGTAAGAATAACTTCAAGTTACATTGGAAATCTGAGAAAGACTAACTGGTAACTTAATTTTTGTGTATGATTTTCAGAGTAGTCTTTTTTTTTTAAAGAAGACTTTGTTACCATCTAAACTGCCATTTAATGTGTTATCTCCACCAGCATTAGGAGGAATCACTGCTTTAAGCATGGTATGTAATGGCTAGTACCCTCTATTTACAGTGAAAAAGAGTCTTCATGGAGGCTTTATGGTCATTACCAGAAACTGAATTAAAACCCTTAAATTGTAAAGCATCTGCATATTCTGTGTTATTTCTGAGTGAGTTTGGAATGCTGGGAGGGATATGGTTAATGAAACGAGATTCCTTTTATTTCCTGAGGGTTTTTTTGTTGTTTTTTTTTTAAAGGTACTCAGGATTGAGCCCATGCCCTTTGCATTGAACTACATCCCCAGCCCATTTTACTTTTTATTTTCAGACAGGGTCTTGTAGAGTCAGTAAGTCTAGACTGGACTTGTTGGGAGCCACTGGAGCTGGTTATTGGTCAAGCAGTCAAGCTACCTCAGTATTGAAAAGGCATCCTGCTGGACAATTACAGTGGTTAGTCACTAGGCAACGTTACTCTCCCATGATACCAACTTTGCAAGTCTATAAAATAAACGCCCCTACTATTTAAGTTGGTCCTCCTGCTCATCAGGCAAGAGGTAACCCCACCTGAACCCAGCTCTTGTCTCTTGTCTTTGTTTTTCTCATACCCACCGCCGTTTCTCTCCGGGGTACAATGAGAGACCAACGAGGTACACTACATGGACTTGAATTTGTGACTCTTCTGCCTTAGAGTCTCACTCAGATTGTTGGGATTACAGGCCTGACACACCAGACCCAGCCCTGACAGACTTGTTTTTTTAATTCAAATGAAAATCTTTTTCTGTGTATTTCAAACATGTGAATAATCCAATTTAATAAAAGATTAAGAGATTTATATATATATATATATATATATATATATATTTATTTATTTATTTATTTTTGAGACAGGGTCTGTGCAATTCAGGCTGGCCTTGAGCTCACTTTGTAGCCCAGGCTGGCCTTGAACTCGCAACGATCCTGATCCTCCTGCCCCAGCCTCCCAAGTGCTGAGATTACAGGCATGTGCTACCACGCCCGGCTATATATACTTTCTAATAGTGCATTGATTTTATGAAATTCTGATAGAAATATTTTAGCCAGGAACCATCTGCACATGACTAGTCTCCCCTACTTAGGCTGAGGTGGGAGAGTTGCTTGAGCCCATGAGTTTGAGACCTGGGCAACCAACATGAGACCCCATCAAAAAATATACTTTTAAATGTATTATCTAGGTATTGTTACATTTTCTTTCTTTTTTTTTTTTTTTTAACAGCCTTCCAATGTGAAAATTTCCCTAAAATTCCAGAAGGCTTTGATTAATTTGTATATTTCAGTTTCCATTCTAATCAACTCCATTATTTTAGAATTGCAGAAATATTCAAAGTAATGTACAATATCTGGCTCTGTATCCTGTCTAAATGGCCAATTTACACTAGGTGTATTGGTGAATATAAAGAGTTGGCATTGGATTTTCCAAATTAACCTTAACAAATTATCTGAATGGCATGAAATCTCCGTTCTCAGGATGAAATTCATTGTTCAGTGATTCTGAAAAATCATCTTCAGGGTCACTATGACTTCACTTCATTAATCAATAATTCCCATCAGTATTGTCTTTTGTCAATGGCAGATGTGTTCCTTCTTTGTTTGTTTGTTTTGGTTTTTTTCTGGTTCCGGGAATCGAGCTCAGGACCTTACACTTGCCAGGCAGGCGCTGTGCTGCTGAGCTAAGGCCCCAGCCCCAGTATTGTCTTCTGATGCAAACATTTTAGGTGGTAACTTAATAATCTTCAAGTTCTTGATCAAATAAATCTGACAAATAATGTTCTCTAAGAAAAACACCTTTCTGTTTTATTCCTTTCCTGCATATTTCAAACAGTTAATCTTCCAAGATCCACATGTCTTTTCTCAGGACCTTCAAAAGTGCATTCCCGATTTCCCCCACTTACCCCATCACAGCAAGGCACGCTGCACTAAGAATTGGTGCATCCTCCAGCTCCTCTGGAATCACAGAGCTGTCGCCAACCATGCTCCCCAGCGGAGAGCTCCAAGGCTTCCAGTCCGTCTCAGTTCAAGGATCTCAGCCAGAGGCCCATCCGCGTCCCCGGGGTTTGCATCATTTCTGATTCCGTCTCTGTGCTTTTATATTTTCATTTATTTGGTACTTTTCTTTTTTTAAACTTGAAATTTCACATTTTGTTCTTCCTCTCCTTTTTAAAAGTAGCAATTATAATATAGTTCAATGTAGAGCTTTGCCCCAATTTCCCCCCTAAAAGAAAAAAATCTCAAAGATTGCAAGTAAATTATATTGTTTGGGTTTTAACTGGTTTGTTAAAAATATATTGGGTAGGGGCTGGGGATTTAGCTCAGTGGCACAGTACCTGCCTGGCAAGCGCAAGGTCATGAGTTCGATATCCGGTACCAGAAAAACAAAACAAAACAAAAAAAATATATTGGGTGTTACTCCTCTTTGAAATTACTGAATAATACATTTCAAGGGCGCATGCCTGTAATCTCAGCACTTGGGAGGCTGAGGCAAGAGGATTGTTGCAAGTTCGAGGCTAGCCTGGTCTACAAAGTGAGCCCAAAGCCAGCCAGAACTGCATAGCAAGACCCTGTCTCAAAAAGAAAAAAAAATAATAAAAAAAAAAAATATATATATATATGTTTCAAGGTACACTGTGAAATATTTCAGTATACTTGAGATGCCACTTTTTATGGCTAAGTTTTATTTTCTCATAACTCAGGAGATGAGAAATCCAAGATGAATGTGTCAACAGGATAGGTCTCATTTTAAGGCTTTTCTCTTTACCTTGTAAAAGGTCATCAGAAATGCCATTAAAATTGGTCTTTTTGTTTTCATTTGTATATAACTTAATTTACTTGCTTTTACACATAAGTTTGAGACCTGGATTTTACTTTTTCTGGATTTTACTTTTTCCTTTTCAGCCTAGCTTGGGGAAAAAAAAACAAGTGCTAGCATTTTAATAGTAGTTCTCCAAAAACAGATAATGGCTGGGTATGGTGGTGCATGCCTGTAATCCCAGCCCTGAGGAGGCCAAGAGCAAGCAGATCTTTGTGAGTTCACGCCAACCTGAACTACATAGTGAGATCCTGTCTCAAACAGTAAAACAGACAGACAAACAAAACAGCTTTATTGCGGTATAATAGAAATAAAATAACACATTTAAAGTGTATAGTTGCTTAAGTTTTGAAAGTTGAGTGTACATTTGTCATAGCCAAGATAGTGATCATGCCTGTCACCCCTCACACTTCCATACTCTTCTGTGCTTTCCTTCTTCACTGTTTGAATGGTGATTCTTTTCTCACATAGGAATGGTACCTTTTCAACGAGAAAAATCTGGAAAAATATATGTTAAACTATACTTAATTCATTCACCCACTCTAAAAGGTTTTTTTAATTATGTAAATGATACACAAGTTCATCTTAATACACAAAACACATTCTTAAATGTTCATAACAGCTTTATTGATAAGAGCCCAAAACTAAATGAACAACCAAAAAGTCCACTATTGGCACCTTACTGGTGAATCGCTAAAGAAATATGGTGTATCTATACAGTGGAATAATACAGTTAAAAAGAAAACTGATGCATGCACTACCATAGACAAATCTCAAAATCATGCTAGAAGAAGTCAAGCACAAAAAATTATGTTCTATATATTTCTTTTTCATTTTTTATTAATTTTATGGAAAAGAAAATTTCATAAGATTATAGGAGAATAACAATAGTTAATACAGTGCATATTATTATCTTTAAAGTAGTTCTTCAGAGTACTAGATATGGGCAAAAACCCTCCAAATGATATTAGTGCAAAGCTTCACTAATAGTATACCTGACTTGCATTTTTTCTCCCTTTTCCTCACTGTCCTTCCCCTTTCCCCCCATCCTAGTTCCTTTATCCTCTTTAACAGTTTCTTCCCATTTCACAACATCTATTGTACATTTTAGACCTTATTTACTTTCCATCTCTCATACCAGGGAGACAATATAATGTTTACACCTGTGAGTCTGATTTCTCTACTGAGTATGGTCTCAAGTTGCATCCATTTACCTATAAAAGTCTCAAGTTTATCCTTCTTTATGGTTGAGTAGTATTCCATTGTATAAAAATACTGCCCTCAGTTGATCAGCATTTGGGTTTCCGGGATTTAGCTATTAAAAATAATGCTGCTACAAACATGGGTGCACATATATCATTGTGGTATGATGTTTTTCTTTGTTTTTGGTTTTTGAGATAGGGTCTTGCTATGTGTAGTTCAGGATGGCCTTGAAGTCACTGTGTTGTCCAAGCTGGCTTCAAATTCACTGATCTTTCTCCCTCAGTTTCCCAAATGGGATTATAACCATATACCACCATGCCCAGGTTTATGTGCTTCCATTTACTTTACTTATTTAGTCTTTTTGAGGCAGGGTCTTGCTATAAAGTTCAGGCAGGCCTTGAGCTCACTTTGTAGCCCAGGCTGGTCTCGAACTTGCAAGAATCCTCCTGCCTCAGCCTCCCAGGTGCTGGGATTACAGGCGTGCGCCACCACGACTGACTGTGCTTCCATTTAAATGAAGAGAAAACTATAGCTTTTTTTTTCCTGTGTGCGTGCATGTGTACGTGCGTGTGTGTGTGTGTGTGTGTGTGTGTGTGTGTGTTTTGAGACTGGGTCTCGCTATGTAGTTTAGGCTGGCCTTGAACTACTATGTACTCAAGGTTGTCCTTGCAAGGATCCTTCTATCTCAACCTTCTGAGTCCTGGATTTACAGGCACGCTGCCACTGCACCAAACTGACAGAAACTATAGTGACAGCACATCAGTGGTTGGCCAGGGGCTAGCTGTGAAGAAAGCATCACTGCAAAGGAGAGAGCAAGGGAACTTCCTGGGATAACAGAGATGTTTGATGTAATTATGATAATGATTACTAAATACATTTGTTAAAATTAAGTGTACAGTTAAAATTGGTTAATGTCATTGCAGTAAATTGTATTTCAGTATGGCAGGTTTTTAGAAGTACCAATAAGCTTCCTTTGACTACTACTCCACAAACCATTTCCTTCACTCCTTTTGAAGATTCTTTTGCACTCCTAGCAGTTTTATCAGGTAAATACTACCTACTACTGCAAATGGAGTCTACTTAAATGTTTTGTTTTATATTCTCTCAAACACGCAAGGGGAAAGAATGTGTATTTTTATATTATTTATATTATCCCCTCCCAACTAACAGTACTCTGGAGAGCTTTTCATTAGAATACTGTATATAGTTCTAGGTCTAACTCCTGACTGTATTCCTCAGTATGGTTATACCATAGTTTGGCCATCTTCTACTCACTCAACCACGTTTATTCTTAGTGTGCCAAACCTAGGGAACACAATAAAATTTAAAAACTGACTAGTTCTGCCTTTCTAGAACTTTGAGACAACTGTATGGGGGAGGTTGTCCGTAACAACATTAAATATGAAATCGTAACTATGAAGAGAGGTTATGATGCTTTAAGCCTGTTCAATAGCTCTATTTGGCTAGGTCACAAATGTACGTTTCAAGGGAAAATACTATAACATCATACTAAAGGGTGCATGGGTGAAGAAGGCATGACTAGCGTTAAGGCTGGGACTTGGGGATGCTAAACTTCAGCCCCAGTGGAGGAAATAACTTGAAAGGTGGTGAAATTAGTGGGAAACTAACCTTTTAAAAAATCATTCTACAACATGTATGCCTCTTTGTTTGTTTGTTTTTTCCGGTACCGGGGATCGAACTCACTTTAGGCTTGCCGATCAGGCACTGTGCCGCTGAGCTAAATCCCCAGCCCTTATGCCTCATTTTGTAATTGGGAAAATAAGGTCAAAGTGAGGAAGCTTTCTCTCTGAACCTGAGGAATACATCGAAAAAGCTTCTAGGAGGAAAAAGGGTTAATCAAGAAAGCGAGGTTTCCTGTTGGTCCCCACCCCTCCTCCCTGGCCCTGTCAGCCTCTTACACGGGATTGAACCCTTTGCACTGGGATACATCGCCCACTCTCTTTTTTTAAAAGATACAATCGAACTTAGTCTTCTCCCGTCTTAGCCTCTCAGGGGGCTGAGATTCCTGGTGTGCTGTCTCAGAGCTCTCCTGTCTTAACACACGATCAGAGATCTTCAGTATGACCAGGCCAGGGAGCCTAACACCCTACTCCTCACGCACGTACTTTTTTTTTTTTTTTTTTGAGACAAGGTCTCGTTTTGTAATTCAAGTCACCCTTACATTCACAATGTAGCCCAGGCTGGCCTCCAACTTGTGGCATCCTCTTGCCTCAACTGCCCCAGTGCTAGGAGTACAGCCGAGTGCCACCACGCCCGGCTTCGCGCGTCTTTTAACTACAGTATTTGTCAGAAAGGGAGGACCCATTCTCACTTTTCCATTTAGGGTTTGCGTTTGTTCGCGTGCGTGCAACGTTACATGTATGAGATTCTAGAACTCCCATCGCGCTCAATACGAAACAGGAAGACGCTCAAAGAGCAGAAGTAAGTCCACTACCTAACCAGCACCAGTCCTCCGCCTGCCCGGAAGCACAAAGACTACAACTCCCATGACCGTTCACCAGAGTGGAAGTGTCTTTTCTGGAAGCTGATTGGACTCAGCGATGCGATGCATCATGGGCCTTCGTCTCCCAGTACGCATGTGCCCTGTGTCCTCGCTAGGTGCCGGGAGCCACGTCCGGAGGGTGGAGGCGCGGGGGGGCTGTTCGCCCTTTAGCGAAAGTGGCCTATCCCCGATTTGCGCAGACGCAGTAGCTCTGGCAGCACCGGAAGTGCAGGGGGATGGGCCGGTGGTGACGCGATTCTGTCCGCGTTGGAGGGGTCGGGCTGCCGCCCGAGTCGCCTTGTCTGCTGAGTGACGTGGCACACCCGGATCCTTAAAGTCGGAGCCGGTGCACTGCCACGCCAGCTGCCAAACAGTTCTCCGCCCGGCTAGGTCCCGTCTGCGCTGCTGTGCACCCCGTCGGCCTGCGGGTCGTGCTGACGGCCCGCTCTCCCCGGCGGCGCTCCCCCTCCTCTTTCTCGGAGCGTAAGAGGCGAAGGCCCGGGGACGGCGCGGAGCCCTTCTTGTGCCCGTCGCGAGTGCCGCTGCCGCCATGGGCCTCACCATCTCCTCGCTGTTCTCCCGCCTGTTCGGCAAGAAGCAGATGCGTATTTTGATGGGTGAGTGGGGGCCGCCGCGGGGCGGCGCTTGGTCCGGGCCGTGGGAGTGGGGTGCGGGCGGGGGGCTCCGAGCCTGTCCCCGGAGGGCCTGTGGAGAAGCTCAGGCAGGGCAGGGTTTCCTGTGGCGAGCTTGGCTTTGCTTCTTGGTGCGAGTGGAAGCGGGAGCGGACTGGGGGGAGGCGCGGGGTGAGGAACTGTCGGGAGCGGAGCCCGTGGAGCCCCCTTGTCGGGGCGATCTCGTCCCCGCTGCCGGCGTGGGCGCCTCCGGGAGGGAGGCCGAGCCCCCGCAGGCTTCTGCTCGCCCTTCCCCTCCGTGTGCGCCCTGCGCGCAGCGCTGGTGTGTGAGCGAGTGGCCGCCAGGGCTGCCCGTGGCAGGAAGTGACCAGGTCCAGTGCGGTAGTGAGGGAGCGCCCAAGGTTTGCGAGTCCGGGGTTCTCAGGGCTCATTTGCTAAACTTCCACTGCCGCTCGGTTCGGCTTTGTTTTGTTCCCCGCTCTTGTTTATCGCGTGCAGTTTCTTTCTTTTGACTGTTTTCAAGAATTGTGAATATATTTTATATAATTGTATTTCAAACTAATTTTTTGTCCAGCTGGCTTAAGGTTTAATGCAAAAACTTTTGGGGAGTAATATTTCTAAAAATATGATATAGTGCACACATACCAAAAACCTGGTATGTTTTCATTACCTTCACTGAGTATCTTGATGGTTAATTTTAGGGTAGCTTTGTTAAACAGTAACTACAAAGTTGTTTCTTTAAAAAGTCTTTTCGAAAGTAGACTTTTTAAAAAGCTTCTGTTCGGGGCTGGGGATTTAGCTCAGCAGCACAGCGCCTGTCTGGCAAGCGCGACGTAGTAAGTTCGATTCCTGGTACCGGGAAAAGAAAACGAAAAATAAAAAATAAAAAACTACTGTTCTTGGGCTTTTTGGGGGGGGCACAGCTGAGAGAGAAGGGTTTTCACGTGAGTGGCGTAAGCACCTGCTCTTCCCTGGTACCGAGCAGTCTGCCTCGCAGTTGAGCTGCATGTACCTGAATAATGCTAGAAGGAGCCCCCTTGGCCTTGAGCGTTGGAGCTTGTTAGTTTATTAGCTTGTTTTCCGAAGATTGCGAGAACAGGGTTTATTTTCTGGCTCTACTACCATCAAAATGTCAAAAGCAAGCTACTTTAATATTTCAGGAATATGAGTATACCCACCTAGTTTTTGTTTCCGTTTCCTATTCAGCTTCTTTACAGTCCATAGAACAGTTGTTCCTGATTTTTTCAGAGATAAGATGTTTTTCAAATTTACTCAGCCTCTTTTATGGAGAAGACAATTACTTTAGGAAGACAGTATTTTTAAAAAAAAAAATTTCCGAAAATTGACTGTTTGAAAAAATAGCTGAAGTTAATGGGAGACATCATAAAGTTACTTCGAAGGTATACATCCATTCAGGTATTGCAATTTCCAGTGAGTTGTTATTTGGGGATCAAAATGCGGAGTGCTCACCAGTGGGCTGTATCTCCTGCCCTTTTCAAAAAATTTTAAAGATAGAGTCTCACTGAATTACCCAAGTTGGACTCCAGTTTGTGATCCTCCTGCCTCACGCTTCTGAGGAGCTGTGATTGCAGGCATGCACCAGAATGAATGACAGTCTTTTTTCCATATTTTGCCTAGTGTGCATCTTTCTCCTTTATAAAACTTAGATCAAATCCATGCCTTCTTGAATCAGTGGCTTTTGCTTTCAGACTTTTGGGCCGGACTTGAACCATAGGCCTTTTGTTGTACCCCAGGTTTATTTTAAAGTGTATCGGAGATATCAGTTAGTGCTGGACATGGTGGTGCGCACATATAATCCCAGCTGTTTGGGAGCCAGAGACAGGAAGGTGGCAAGTTTGAGGACAGCCTGGGCAACTTCGACCCCCTCTGAAAACAAAAAATAAGGGGTGGTCACCTAGCTCAAAGGGAGAATGCCCTTGGGGTCAGTCCCCAGCACTGCCAGAAAAGGTGAGGAAAAAAAGAGAGAGGGAAGTTAGCTAATGTCTCCTGTTTGCCACGCTGCTGTGGAGATGTACATTTAATTCCTGTTCTGGCCGCTCTCCCAAAAGTTCAAGTAATTTAAACAGGTGTTGGAAGGTGGGGCTGGTAATTTATTGTAATTAAAAATAGAAAGCCAGCACATTGTGTCAGATTTAAGGTCTTCTGGATTCTTGATCTATAGAAGTTATGTGATAATTATTTCTAAGGGGAAATTACTAATGTGAATGAGACTGAGTTGAAATTCAAGGACATCTAGTTTCCACCCTAGATTTCCCGTGTAGCCAGAGTTAGAAAGCAGTAGATCTGCGTTAACTTAAGTTAGGTCTCCATGTCTTGGTCCATGATAAGATAAAATTTTGGTGAGTGAATTCCTAAATTTTGTTTATGTCTGAAAATATTGATGTACTCTACAGAAGAGTTTATTCTAACCTCTTCAATTTGAATTTTTGAGTTTTTGCCTATTGAAAAACTAAAAAAGAGTAACTTTCTAAAAGTTAGCTAATGCCAGTATAGTTCTGTGTTGTCACGGGTTTGGGCCCAGAGAGATCCAAGAGGAAAGATCCTCTGCGAATTTTTAAAATATTACTGATATTATAGTGAGGCTTCAAGCAAGAGTGGTGTTTCATATTTTGCCCTAGCATGTTTTATATCCATTTTATGCAATTTTTACTTCTGATTTAAAATGCCCTGTCTTATGAAATATAGGCATTTTGTGAAAGAATAATTTTTCTTATAATGCTACCATTTCAGTGTTACAATTTTGTCACTTCTCAACTTTTTAGAGGACTTTTGTTCATCTAACCTTGTGGTTGTGATAATTTCATGTTCTTTTTTTTTTTTTTTTTTTTTTCTCGTTTAACTACAAGCCAGTTTTACTTAAATCAGGACTCCAACAGAAATACTCTGTTGGCCATTCGTGAGTTGCATTCTAGTGGATGAGCTGAATTAAATTGTTGTACAAATAAAACACCCATAAAATATTTCTGTTTTGCAATAAATAAGGCAGTGACTCTTCATTAGTAGCTTTCTTGAAGTAAGCTACTAAGCCTTACCTTTCTCTCTTATTAATGACAGCAAAGATCTTTTTTTTCCCCAGGGATATATTTTGGGGAATTCTCCAAATGTATTCCATCTCACTTAAGGAAGAATGACTATTACCAAGAAATCAACCAGTAACAAATGCTGGCAAGGCTGTGGGGAAAAAGAAACCCTGTCCCCTGTTGGTGGGAGTGTAAATTGGTGCAGTCAATCAGTATGGAGATTCCTCAGAAAACTGAAACTAGAGGTTCCATTTGACTCAGCTGTTCTCCTTGGTATTTTCCTGAAAGAGTTAAAAAACATCATACCACAGTGACAGGCGTACACCCATGTTGATAGCAACACGATTTATAATAGCTAAATCTTGGAAACAGCCCAGATGGCCATCATCTGATGAATGGGTAAAGAAAATGTTTTTTATATACAATGGAGTACTACTCTGCCATAAAGAAGGATAAACTTGACAATTTTAGGTAAATGTACGCACTTTGAGACCATACTTTTAAGTGAGATGTATTGGACGCACGTTTAAATACTGCATTGCTTCTCTTGTCTAAGAAACTGAAAGCTTAAATGGATGATAGATATTGGGAAGTAGGAAGAAAATGTTCAAATGGAAAGGGTAACAAGGGAGGGGGAAGGAGAAGAGAAGGAAGGGAAAAGGAAAAAAGAATAGAAAAAAATGAAAGCAAAACTATTGTAAATAAGGGGAAGAAGGGTTGAAGAGGGGATGGTGAAGAAAAAACTATGTAGATATGTTATGTAGAGGTGCAAGTTCCTTATAATGAATGTGATTTTTATGTATACCAAAAGTGTACCAATAATGTTAATTTTTTAAAAAGTATTTCTCACTGCCATAATTTGTAGGCATAGTTTTTAATGATTAGTAAAGATTAGAGAGGTAACTTTACTTACTATATTAATAGTTTGATCAAAGTGCAGACCTGTTTAAGGAGAACAAGTAATGATTCGGTATATCTTTTTTTTTTTAGTACCAGGGATCAAACTCATGCCCTTGCACTTGCCAGGCAGGTGCTTATGCCACTGAGCTACATCCCCAGCCACAGTATATCTTTTAACACAGTGACTTGTTTATGGTAGTGGAGGGAAGGGAAAACATTGCTGGACTGTACAGATTAGTTTTATCTTGGCTCGTTGGGAATTGGTTATGGTTACATTATGTGGAAAATCTCACTGCTGAGTAGTTCAACATTAGGGAAACACATACTTAAGGGACTAAAGGGGCACAAAATTGTGAGACTTTTTTTTAGAATTTGAAATATTTGTTTCCTCGTTTGAGACTATTTCTAAGACTACATATTTTTAAGTAAGAAACGATACAGTCCATATTTATTGGGGCAAGAAAATTTATAATGGAGAGGTAGAGGAGACGTAATATTCATAAGTGTGGGCATGGCTCATTGCTTGAGAACACTTACCTAATTATGAAGGCTCGGGGTTTGATTCCTAGCAATGATAGGGAGGGAAGACATACAAACGACGTAGAGCTTATTAAAAATAAAAGACAAATTGGATTGCCTAGGTTCTTTTCTATAATTTTTCTTTATGGTACTGGAAATTGAACCCAGGGCCTTCCCATTGAATTATATCCTCAGTCCCTTTTAAATTTAATTTTCAGTTTGCCCAGGCTGGGCTTGACATTGCATTCCCCTTGCCTCAGCCTCCCAGAGTGCTGTGACTATAGGTATGTGCCACTGTGTCTGTCTTCTTCCATTTTTTGTCAATATTTTTAGGTTCATGGTGCCTTTAAATGGTGGTATGAGGTCCATTTGGACCTGTAGTGTAGACTGATGGGCTCTGAAAAGCTCACTAGAGTGGTTTAATTTTTTTTCCTCCTCCCATCAGTATTTCACTTTCAGTTCTGACTTGGAATAATTGTATTTTGAGATACGTATTTAGATTTTCATAATAATTTGGTTAAGATAACCTAAAGAAGTCTTAGGTCCTCATTAGGAATAGCTTTGTAAATTAAAAGAAAATTAAAATTAAAAGATCTTGTTGCTTTTTGCATCCCCTTGCAGTATTTAAAAATTTTTAAATAAGCTACTTTATGGGTTTTTTTGTTTGTTTTGTTGTTGTTGTTTTTGTCTTTTTGAGACATACTTTCACTATGCAGTTCAGGGTGGCCTTGAACTCACTTTGTAGCTCAGACTGGCCTCAAACTCACAGTGATCCTCCTGCCTCAGCCTCTTTTTTTTTTTTTGGTACCAGGAATCAAACTTAGGACCTTGCACTTGCCAGGCAGGCACTTATGCCAATAGGCTATATCCCTGGCCCGAAGAATATAGTTTCACATTTTATGCATGTTAGCTTTTTTTAATTTATGTTTTTTGGTTTGTTTGTTTTGGGGGTTGTTTTGGTACCGGGAATCGAACTCAGGATCTTGCGCTTGCCAGGCAGGCTCTTGTGCCACTGAGCTATATCTCTGGTCCTGCCTCAGCCTCTTGAATGCTGGGATTACAGGCATGTGCCCCTATGCCTGGCCTGTTGCTTTGTGTATTTCTTCCTAGTAATGTTTTCTGGTTATTTGGGTTTCTTTGTTGTTGACGATGATTTATCTTTTGGTACTGTTTTCATATTCAGAAAATAAATCACTGTGTATCAGTTGACTTTTCTGTAGCCGTGAATGAGGTACTGTAGTATGTGTCATAGTACTTTGGAAAGAATAAACCTGGATCTCAGTACAAATAAGTAGAAGAACAAGGTTTGCTTAGAGGCATAAGAATAGGAAAACATAAGAGGCTTTCGGGGGCTGGGGTTTTAGCTCAGCTGCACAGCGCCTGCCTGGCAAGCGTGAGGTCATGAGTTCGATTCCTGGTACGGGGGGCATGGCAGGGGAGGCTTTGACTCTCCTGATAAATCTTTAAGCTGCTCTTTATTAAAGAACAAGATAGAAAAGATCCTTTGTTATGTTATATAGGCGGAAGAAGTCTGAATTAACTGTAGGGCAGTACTGTTTTGGACTGACCTGATAGAAGTTAAATTTAATTTACATGGGAATATAAACTAGATAAATGAGATGAATTCATTTTTTTAAACTTACTAGCATTGCTTTCCTGTACTAAGCCATATTTTGATTTAAATATGAAGGTATTCTTGCTTGAATAATACTCAGCTAAGTTGATTTTAAAAATTGATCAAATACTGGGTGTGGTGGTGCACACCTGTAGTCCCAGCACTCAGGAGGCAGGGGCAGGGTGATCTTTGTGAATTCCAGGCCAGCCTGGGCTACAAAGTGAGCTCAAGGCCAGCCTGAACTGCATAGTGAGACCCTGTCTCGAAAAGACAGAAAAAAAAAATTATCAAATTAGATGTGGTAATGAGGCTCTTCTACTTAAAGGAGGCTTTTAGCAGACAATGAAAGATGTATAGGTTTTGAGATATTCATATATAAAGGCATTTACATTGCCCTTCATTATCACTGTAATAAGATTTACCCTCCCTACTTCCTTCCTATAAGTGGGAATTGAACCCAGGCCTCTCAAGGCAGGAGCTGTCTCCTGCTCTTTCATTTTTTAAATTTTGAGACAGGATTTTTGCTAAATCACTTGAACTTGACTTTATGATCCTCCTGCCTCAGCCTCCCACAGTGCACCCATTACAGGCATATGCCACCACAGTAGTCTAGGTCAACCCTTTTCTGATTGGATTCCCACCCCACAAAAAGCACATTCTTTTCTTTTTTCTTTTCTTTTCTTTTTTTTGAGACAGGGTCTCCCTATGCAGCTGAAGCTGGCCGGGAACTCACTGTGTATGTCAGGCTGGCCTTCAACTCACAACAGTCCTCCTGACTCAGGCTTCTGAGTTGGGGATTATGGTCGTGCACCACCACATCTCATGGCAACTTTTACTTTCAGATTATAATTAAAATTATTTTTTCGTGTGTTTTTGATCTGAATTTGAAATATATAATGTCTTCTTCTAGTTGGATTGGATGCTGCTGGCAAGACGACCATTCTGTATAAACTCAAGTTAGGGGAGATAGTCACCACCATTCCTACCATTGGTAAGAAAGTTTACTGATGAATTTCATTTATAGTATGATGACAGAAGTTACATAACTAGTGCTTTGTTTGTAAAGCTTGCCGATTTATCTTATTAGGACTTCTAGAAAGCCGTTCTATAGAGAATAAGGAGTTTATCATTTCAGAGATGCATTATGGTGCATAGCAATCTTTTCTTTGTTTTTCCATGTAGGTTTTAATGTGGAAACAGTAGAATATAAGAACATTTGTTTCACAGTGTGGGATGTTGGTGGTCAAGATAAAATTAGGCCTCTGTGGAGGCATTACTTCCAGAATACCCAGGTAAGGAATGCTCTAAGTGTTTGTAACTTTTCTTTATGATTTGGGTCACTCTGAATTTATTTCAGTCACTCTGAATTTATTTCACTAGGATGTTGGTGTTTACTGCAGGCGTTGTCCTTGTCCTTATGACCACTCCTGTATTGCGTAGTACACTCTCAGTCCTGCCTTTGAGAGCTAAACTAGTTCCTGTGGAAGGGTTCCATGGCCATTTTGGTATTATTTTGACAGCTGAGGTGGCAGTGCTGCGGTGTGTCCCTCAAGAATGAATTGGGTATCTCTCGTCGTTGGTCCTTTGGTTGTTTAGAGAGTGAGGCATGTATCGCCTTCTGTCATAGTAGTTTCTAATGAATGTGGGAGTGATAGACCTTCATTTAGCCTAGTTGTGTTGTGTCTATTGAAAATAACGAAGGGGCATCTGTGTTGACTTATTAGATGCGTTTTTATGTTATTATGTGAAGTACGTATTCTGGCATGGAAGAGACTATAGGAGTTCTGCAGGTTAGGAGTTCTCCAGTTTGACTGCATGTTAGAATTGCCTGGGAACTTCAAAA
>NW_004955430.1:7308496-7310688 GCF_000276665.1 Chinchilla lanigera | reverse complement strand
AAAACTGAAACTTGTTTAGAATGGCTTTAAGATCAGAGAGTTCTTTCTCTTTAACCTGGTCCCAGTTCTGTTGCCTTTTTCCACCTCACAAGGGTTTGCTCATCAGTGTCTGTTTAACATTGAAGTTGATTTTGTTTAAGGAACAGTTGAAGTGTGATACTGCAAACACTTGATATGTTTTAAGATTTGCAGTGTTATGCTCATTTTCTAGCACTTGAAACACTGCAGGTATACGAGGCATGTTCATTCTTCTTAAGGTTAGATTCTAAAATGAGTAAGAGCCGGGCATTGGGCATGGTGGAACACACCTATAATCCCAGCACTTGGGAGGCTGAAGCAGGAAGATCGTTGCGAGTTTGAGACCAGCCTGGGCTACAAGGTGAGCTTAAGGCCAGCCTGAACTGCATAGCAAGACCCTATCTCAAAAAAAAAGAAAATAAATAAAAATATATGTGTGTGTGTGTGTGTGTGTGTGTGTATAAAATGAATGAGAGCTTTTGACATAAAAATGTGAAAAGAAGAGACACGGATATATTAAGTATGTAGAGAAGCCAGCCATAGTAAGGCTTTTATATTTACATTAAGAATAGCTCCTTATATGCCTTTACAATTACATTTCATTTTTAGCAGACTTATAATTTTTTTATTTTATAGAAGAAAAGGCTTGCTTATAGAAAAATCACATATATAACAGCTAGTGCTGAGGTTTGAATTTGAGTCTTTTTGCATCATGGTATATTGGTTCTAGAAGCACCAAAAGTTTTTCCAAAGGACATGATGATTAAAGCAGAGATAGAAGAACTAGAATACAAATAAAATATTCTATTTCCAATAGAGGTAGAAGAACTAGATTTGAGAATTGTTGTCGTAGTTACTTTCTCAGCACTGATACACGGGACCTGATTCCCACAGTGCGAAGGAGGGCAGGTTTAGTTTGGCTCAGCTTTTCCGTCTATTGTTGGCTGGCTGCATGTCAGAAAAGGCATGGTGGGATCTTGGCAGAAGTAACACTGCTCATGCCATTGCTGCCTGAAAGCAGAGGGGCCCACGGGAGGAACACAGGAGGGAGATAGAGCCTTCTCTATTATACCCTTACCGAGCAGATCCCACTGTCTACCAGCACATTCAGGGGCTGCATTAATCCACTAATGGGTATTGTACCCCCATGATCCATCACTTTACAAAAGCCCCACTTCTGAACACATGAGGGGTTTGGGGAGCATTCCAGATCTAAGCTGTAACATTAAAATAAGTGTTAGGTCTCCTTGGTGACGCTGAGGAATAAACAGAAAGCAAGCAGGAGACCCTTTCCTTCTGTATTTAGTCTACTTATATAAATAAGTAAAAGCACAGAATTATTTTTTTGTTTGTTTGTTTGTTTCCGGTACCGGGGATTGAACTCACGACCTTGCGCTTGCCAGGCAGGTGCTGTGCCGCCGAGCTAAATCCCCAGCCCCAAGCACAGAATTATTATAAGTGATCAGAAATAGGAGTTGGGATTATGGGAAGAAGAATAAAGTAATATGTCACATTGTTTTGTTTTGTTTTGTTTTTGTATGGGGAAATCAAACTCAGGACTTTGCACTTGCCACGCTGATGTTTGTGCCGCTCAGCTATATCAGTGGCCTTCATCGCTTTAATAGGAAAAGATTAAAGCTATGAAATTAATCTGTTCCTGCTTTCTGGCTAAGATTTTATAGGTTCCACACTTGAAAGATTTTAGAAAAGTCTTAGTTCAACTAATTGCTTCCCAGTTGCACATTTTTTTGGTAACAAAAATTTTAATATTTTTTATTAAAAAATATGGCAGGCAACATTCTGGAGCAAAATTGTTAATTTTGTATGTTTGTTTATTTTCCACATTGAAAGAAACCTATATAAATAGGGGTGTTTATAAAAACTACTATAATGGGTCCTCTCCCTCCATCTCTCCCTGTTCTCTTTTCACACTTTGTACATGCCGTATAGTAAGTAATTCAAGTAAGTTCTTGGTTCTTTAGGGTCCTTAGTTTATTTTTCCTTGTATCCTCACTCTGTGGCTATTTTGCTACCTACATTTAAGTGTACTAGGGGAAGAAACAGGGGTAACGATTTAGAATGCGCATAGCTTATAAAACTGATCCCAAACAGCATCCAAATTCCTTTCCAGTATTAAGTCCTGAGTTTTGCTTCTGATAAGACATTTTCTTCCT
>NW_004955430.1:7305410-7307711 GCF_000276665.1 Chinchilla lanigera | reverse complement strand
TCCTGACTGTCAGGGTCACCAGCGTGATTATTTGAATAATTGTAACTGTCAGTTTAGCACTGAGTAGTTACCGTTTTGAACAATAAGCACATCATTAGAAGGTTGTGGTACTCTACGCTCTTGTGCGTAAGAAAATCAGCCTTTTGTCTTACTTGAAACCTTTGTAATGTGCTAATTTTGCTTTAAAGTGTACATGTAGCACGAGATGCCCCCTACTGCCTCCTTGCCAGTATAGTAGATGCATGAGCAAGCAGAAACCCTGAAATGACACCCAGGATTTTAAGGCAGATTTATTTAACATGGGGCAGGCACTGACAGTGAATCAGTTTTTCCTCAGAGTATCAGGCCCCAATCTCTAGTGGTCTAGGGCTTATATGACATAAGCAAGCAGGAAGTACAGAGGCAGAACGGGTTGTCAGTTGGGGATTGGTTCTTGTCAACTGGGGATGCATCTTAGTGACCAGCAATGCATTACAGTGACCAGCCATTTCTAAGAAACAAAAGTTACAGAAACTGTAACCGGAACTGTTATTTAGGCAACTAACAAAGTAAAATGTATAGAGTGGGGAACACGTCTTCTGCTACATACAGATGCAGTTTTCATTTTCTAACTTTTAATATGTATTTTAAGGATTCAAAGGATTAAGTGCCTTTGTTTAATTCAGCTTTTGTTAACTTTAATATTTTAAAGATATGAGAAGCCAGATGTAGTAGTGCACAGCTGTAATCCCAGTACTTAGGAGGCTGAGACAGGAGAATCTGTGAGTTCAAGACTTGCCTGGACTACATAGTCCAACCAGCCCAGCCTGAACTACATAGCATGACCCTATCTCACAAAAACAAAACAAATTAAAAATAAATAAATAAATAAAAAACAGCAAAAGATGTGAGAAACTAGTAAAGGACAACTGGAATATGTGAAGAACACTGATGCAATTGTTTAGCGTCTGCTTTAGTACAATGCTATGTAGAACAATCTGTTACAATCAGCAGTTTGTTAATGCTAATAATTATGAGTTTTAAAGGCATTATGAGTATAAGATTATTAGATATATTTACTGTTAAGTAGCTCGTTTCACGTCAGTGATTGAGGTATTGGCGAAAGATGTTACACTGTTTTGTATAGGATGCTTTTATAGATATCAGTAACATGAGCTTTAAGGTAATTCTGCATTCACTTGTCACTATGGCAGACACTATTGTGTGGCCTTTTAGAGATATCTTACAGTTTATCTTAACAAGATAACTGTATCATATATCTCAACAAGATACACCATGATACAAGTGTTTCATGCTGGGAAAGTATGAATTTGTGCCTTTCCCCAGCAGTTAGGTGGACTGGAGTATTTGATATTCAAATCCTAGTTGGCAGTCTGGTTTATCTGCAGTGACTCTCCAACATTAAAGTAACGTTTTTATTCTGACACAGAGTAAAACTGACCAGCCAGGCAGGGTGGCACACACCTGTAATCCTAGCACTCCGTTGGCTAAGGCTAGAAGATCACTGCAAGTTGGAGGTCAGCCTGACCCCATAGTGAAATCCTGTCTCAAAAAGACACACACACACACAAATCAATCAATCAATCAATAAAATAAAACTGATCAATTAAAAATAAGAGATATAAACTGTTCTTCAGAAATAATTGATTTCTAAGTTTTTCTCTGAATAATTATAACATTTCATTGCATTTTATATATTTCTTGAAGATTAGATTTATTGCTACCTGAAGACAGGGAACTTTGGTTGGAATGGATGAGTCCAGTTTTAGTATATGTGCTGCTGAAGCGAATATTGTATGAGACCAAAGACAGTGAAATTATCTGAAAAGTTTGCCTCCAAATCTCAAAACTCAAAAACTATACTGTTTTTGTTTTGGGTTTAATTTTTTTTTCCCCCCTCCGGTGCTGGGGATAGAAGTAGGGTTTCATGCAGACTGTGCAACACTTTTCCACTGAGTTAGGTCCCCCACCCTGCAAACTCAGCTCTTTAAAAATGTGTCCTCTATAGGTGCAGGTAAGGCTCAGTGGTAGAGCAGTACAATGTGTGACAGCCTGGGTTTAATCAACACGGAAAAGAAAAAAATCACCTCTTCTATTTAGGTTTATGGGGAGTAATAGTACTACAAGGACCAAGGTGGGTGGTTTATTAGTTATAGGCTTCCTCATGAATCTTCTCATCATAATCAGTGGTGGGAAATTGGCTAAACCTAATAGACAGGAAGGCATAGTTTTACATAGAGGCAGGTTTTGTGAAAAACAAGAAGTTTCTAGTCTGAGGGGTAATTTCAAACCATCTTTATT
>NW_004955430.1:7296816-7303975 GCF_000276665.1 Chinchilla lanigera | reverse complement strand
CCGAACTCACAACCTTGTGCTTGCCAGGCAGGTGCTTTGCCACTGAGCTAAATCCCCAGCCCCGTATTTCTTTTATACCTAACAATTTAGAAGTATTTTATGTGCTGCTTGTATGTAGATACATTGACTTCATTTTTTTCCTGGAGATTGGGTCTTGCTATGTAGTCCAGGCTGGCCTTGAATTCACTATGTACCCCAGGCTAGCCTTGCACTTGGGGTGATCCTCCTTCCTTACTCTCCTGAGTATTGGGATCATAAGCATGCACCACGATGCCTGTCAGATTGACTGTGAAGTGATGCTTGTGTACAAAAATTGTAAAGTTGTAAGCTCATTTTAGCCTCACATTTTAGAACATTTTTCAAGTTCATTATAACCAGTATTACAAACGATAGCATATATAGGAGAAGATACATGAGAAGAAGCACAGAGCTTCAGGTTACTGCCCTACAGGAACCTTAGCTATCTGGGAACTTTCCAAACTTTTCTTTTTTAGTACTAGAAATTGAGCCCAGGGCCTTCACAATGAGCTACAAAACCAGGTCCCCCACCCCTTTTTTTTTGAGCCAGGGTCTCACTTTGTAGTTCAGGCTGACCTTGAACTTGAGGCAGACTTCCTCAGCTTCCTTAGTGTAGGCATCACAGGTTTGCAGCACCATCCCTAGCTTGTCTTTTCGGTTTTTGTGGCATATTCATTGAATAGGCATGCTTGAAGCATGGGTAAATATCTTAAAGTGTGATTGTACGGGACTGACCAGGGCTGGGGATATAGCTCAGTGGCACAAGCACCTGCCTGGCAAGCACAAGGTCCTGAGTTCGATTTCCAGTAACAAACAAACCCCCAGCTATGACCTAATGTTAATAGACCGGGTAGGGAACATCAGTAGTTCTGTCCAGATTCTTCAGCATCCCTTCCTCACAGGTATTGACCAGAACTCTTCTGAAATGGGGTCTTGCCTTCTGGAAGACAAGGTAGATCAGAGATTTTATTGCCAGCGGTTCCCAGACAAATAGAGCGGAAAATGGGACCCACCTTGAGAAGAAAAAAATTTTTAAGATCTCTGTTGTAGACTGTATAAGTAAGAGCACCTAACTTTTATTGACTTTTTCTCCTGTTTTTAGGAAAGATAGTGGCAGGCTTGATACCTTTGCTGAAAACTTTTTCTCCGTGGAAGGTATAAATATTCCAATAAATTCCTATTTGAACTGTGTACCTGCAGTTATCTTCTTTGAATACATACTGTACACTTCTAGTTTGTAAGTATAGCACATGTTGTCCTTTAGAGCCCGCCCCAGTTAAGACAGTTCCTTCCAGAAGAATTTATGAGAACACTTGAAAAAACGGGACCTCAGCTGACCTCTAGAATAAAAGGCGATTGGATTGGACTTTACCGGTTAGTCTTGACCTTCCCCTCATCTGTGGATCTTTATTTAAAATGAATGGTAGCCTTTTAAGTCTTAGATTCTTCTTGAAGAATTCTATTGTTTATCATGGCTTTTGGAGCTATCCCTAAGAAAGGTATTGAGGGGAAATGAATGAAACTCAGACTTTGCTTTTTTAAGTTATTATTTTGGGCTTAGGTCCTCACCATATAATTCAGGCTGGCCTTGAATGCTTGTGATCTTCCTGCCTCTGCCTCCCAAGTGCTGGGATTGCAGGTGTACATCACAATGCTGACTTAAAATTAATTTAATTGGTATATTTTTTATACCGGAAATCGAACTGAGTACCTTGTGCTTCCCGGGCAGGCGCTGTGCTACTGAGCTATATCCCTGGCCCCAGATTTGTTATAGGCATTTTCTATGTATGTGTGTGTGTACCAGGAATCAAACTCGGGACCTTACTGTAGCCAGGCAGGCACTGCACCATTGAGCTAAATCCCTGGCCATAGGCATTTTTGAAGTCTCCAAATTTTGATGGTTCAAAAACTGGTGGAAACAACCCAAAAATCGGAGACCCTGTATCTAGAAGCTCCTTGTGAAGAGGTCAGGAAACTGTGTGTCTGTGTGATGACTAACAGCTGTTGAAAGTAAAAATATTGCTTAGAGGTTGAAGATAATACCCACATCTACTTCTTTATTCTTAGTAAAAATAGCTAATTTGTCTAGATCGCATGTCATACCAGGGAGTGTATTGGCTCTTCATACAGACACACTTACTAATCCACAATTCATTGAGGCATGCATTTATGATCGGCATTATGCAACAGCTGTGGCTTAGAAGGTGGGTGACCTGCCTCAGTTCACAGCACTGCTAAGTGGTGAGTGAGAAGTGTACCAAATGCACCAGGAGAGCTAATGGTGCTACCTTCTCCCAGTTCTGCCTTCAGTTACCTCAGGTTGGTAGCTTGGCATCATCCACAGTGGGAGTGTTACACCATAGAAACTGGCCAGTGTCATGAGCTAGAGACTTTTTTCTGAGGAATGGTTGTTAAATATTTACTAGCACTCCACTGGAGAGAATCAGGATTCAAATCCCAGCAGTCTAATTCCAGTTCTTAATTATTTTTTTAATTTTTTTTTTTTTTTGTCTTTTTAAACAGGTTCTTGCTATGCAGTTCAGGCTGGCTTTGAGCTCACTTTGTAGCCCTGGCTGGTCTTGAACTTGAACGATCCTCCTTTCATACTTTTTTTTTTTTTTTTGGTAGCAGAAATCGACCTCATGACCTCAGGCTTGCCAGGCAAGTGCTTATGCTGGTGAGCTACATCCCCGAAGACTCCCAAGTGTTGGAGTTACAGCTGTGTGCCACCAAACCTGGCTCAATTTTATTTTCATGTGCTTGGGCTGATTTTTATATTCTATAACTTATCAACAGCCTATTTTAAACTGTATGTGAAAGTTAAAAAATACTCTATGTAGCTTTAAAATTGAGGTGGGCTAAACTGAATAGGTGGTATATCCCTATAATGCCAGCATTTAGGAGGCTGAGGCAGGCAGATCACTGACAGTTCAAGGCTAGCCTGGACTGTAGAGGGAGACTGCATGTCAAAAAACAAAGAAATTGGGGCTGGGGATTTAGCTGAGCGGCACAGCTTCTGCCTGGGAAGCGTAAGGTCGTGAGTTCGATTCCTGGTACTGGAAAAAAACAAACAACAAAAAAAAAGAAAAAAATTGAGGTGGGTTAGCCACCGTATTACTGTTGTCATAATAAACTTCCTGTGACTGTGGCTTTCCAGGGAACTATACAACAGAGGCAACCACAAAGTAAGCCCAAGATCTTATTTGAAGGTACAAAATTTGCGATCTGTAATGCTTACATGTTTAGCAATGTTGATATGTTAGGTAATATTGCCTATAATTTACTCTTTAATGTAGGGGTGGGACCGGGGATGTAGCTCAGTGGCATAAGTGCTTGCCTTGCAAGCCTGAGGTCATGAGTTTGATTCCCGGTACCAAAAAAAAAAAAAAAAAAATGTAAGGGTGGAGGTTAGTAGTGCATTGAGTTACATTTTTCTTTACCTAAAAGGGCCACCTAAGACAAGACTTTTCTTATGTTTTGCTTTACTTCCAAGTATTTACTATAATTTTGCCTAGTTTCAAACATTATCTAAATGAGAATTTCTAGGATATGAGAATTTTTCTTCTACTGTAAATCTGTATCTGAGTTAAATACTCTGTCCTCCTTTCCCTTCTTGTCCTCCTTTTCTGTTAGCCTTGCCTATTGAAACACCATTTGGAGTAAATACTGGTTTGGACATTGTGTATTTTTGTAGGACCTACTTACCTGGATTCAGAAAGCTGAAAAAGATGCTGGTATGTAACCAAATCAGGTGAAAATTAAACTGACATTTCTGTGAAGATATTTTCCTCTCATGTGAACTGAAAATCCATATGTCTCAGAAGTAACTTTTTGAATCATTACCAAAGCAGATCATAATAATGCAGCATTATTCTAGAGATATTTACATGGAGTCTAATGAGCTCTACAAAAATGACACTTTTATACTTAATTCCATATATTCCCTTTTTTTTTTTTTCCCGTCTTTTTGAGACAGGGTCTCACTGTGAAGTTCAGGCTGCCCGTGAGCTCACTTTGTAGCCCAGGCTGGTCTCGAACTCACAGTGATCCTCCTGCCTCAGCCTCCTGAGTGCTGGGATTACAGGCGTGCGCCACCACACCTGGCTCCATATATTCTCTATAGATTTATATAGAAGGCTTTTATTGAGGTCAGCAACACAGTTCACATATTTTTTCTAGTGAGAGGCTCTGGTTATAGCACTCTATGAATTTTTTTTTAAAAAAGCTTTATTGAGGTTTAATAGACAAACAACATATTTAAAGTGTACAGTTTGCTTAAGTTTTGAAATTTGTGTGAATATCCATTACAGGTGGATGATCACACCTCACTATCAGGTTAATAATGTCCCTTAGTTATTGCGGGCTGATCAGGTCCACAATCTCCTGAAGGAGTATATGGTGAAGGCTAAATAAAAAGAGGCAAATGGAATGATTTCAGGGCTCCAGGAGGATCAGTCCTCTCACAGAATTTGAGATTCTCTTAGGGCTAAGACCAAGACCTTCTCTGGGTGGCCCATATTTATTTGGTTATCAGAAGAAGGGAGGGGAGTACTCAAGGAGGAGGGAATCACTCAAGGACTTCTCCAAGTGACGTATGAAGTTAATCCACCCAGGGGTGAGATGCCTGAGGCTACAGTTTTCATCCAGTTGAGATCGGATCCAGGTGTCCTTGGCTGTGATCTTATCCTTCGAGGCTTTCCAGCTTCATCCACCACTACAGGTTTTAGGAGGGATCAGTGACCCACAGAGGTTCATTTAATGTGGGTCTGCCATTTCCAGATAAGGAGCCTAGGTCTTGGACAGATTCACAAGTGAACATGATATACCAATTGATTAATACTGCACTTGATCTTAGTCAAAAGGCCGAGAAGTGATACCAACTGTTTTAAGTCCTGCTCAGGTCTGCTTCCTAGTGCTCTCCATCACCTCACATTTCCTTACTCATGCTTTTGCACTTCCTGTGTGCCTTGTTTTCCCATCCAACCACCACTCATTTTTTCTGTCACTGATGTTTGTATTTTCTAGAGGTTTATATAAATGGAGTCAGACAATATATATTTTTTTGGGCTGACTTCTTTAACTGTGCATGATTATCTGGAGGTTCATTTTATTGCATGTATCAATAGTTCAATCATTTTATTGCTGAATAGTATTCTATTCTATGAATAAAACAGTTTTCATCCACTCACAAAAAAGAGTTTCTCATTTTTGGCAGTGACAGATAAAGGTACTATAAACACTTGAGTACACACTTCTTTGAGTAGACATATATATCCCTTCTCTTGAGTAAATACCTAGGAGTGTTACGAATGGGATGGCTGGGTCATAACATCAGTGAATGTTTAAGACTTCCAAATTGTTTTTCAAAGTGGCTGTACTATTTCTTTCCACCAATAGTGTATCAGGGTCCCAGTTTATCTATATCATAGCCAACACATTAAAAAGGCCACCGTTTTGTAGATACAAGTGTTTTTTCAAATACATATATTGTAAGCCTTGCCATTTCACTTGTGACTGTTTTTTGTTCTGGTTTTCATTTTCTTAACTTTGGAGAAGCAGAAATTTTGAATTTTGACAGAGTTCTACTTGCCAATTTATTCTTTTAAGTATTGTTCTTCTGGTGTCATAGCGGTGAAGAGAGGATGAGGGAAGTACAAAGGAGCATCGGGGAACTTTCTGGGACAATAGAGATGTTTGATGTAATCGTGATGATGGATTCACTGTGGAATATATTAATTAAAATTAGAGTGTGTAGTTAAGATTGGTTGATTTTAATGCAGTAAATAGTATCTCAGTAAAGCTGACTTTTAATAGTACCGACATGCTTCCCTCTGACTGTTCCTCCACAAACCATTTCTTCACTCCTTAGGAAGACCCTTCTGTACTCTCCATACAGTTTTATCAAGTAAATACTAACAACGAATACACACGGATTTTACTTAAAATATTTCTCAACATAGTCTCACATGTGAGGGATAAAATGTGTATTTTGATATTATTTACACTATCCTAAGTTTTCTCTGTGGAGTTTTTCACTGGGATAGTACGTATAGTTCAATATGTTTCTAATTCCTGATACTATTCAACAGTATGGTCGTACTGTAGTTTGGCCATCTTCTAATCACTCAACCATGTTTATTAGAGTGTGCCAAATCCAGGGAATACAATGCAATTAAAAAACGGACTAGGGGGCTGGGGATTTAGCTCAGCGGCAAAGCACCTGCCTGGCAAGTGCAAGGTCATGAGTTCAATTCCTGGTACCGGAGAAAAACAAAAACAAAAAAACAAACAAAAAATGTACTCGTTCTCTGCCTTCCTGGAGCTTTTAGACAGCTGTATGGCTTAGGTTGTCAATAACAATATGAAATCATAACGAAGAGAGTTTATGATGCTTTGGGCCTGTGTAATAGATCTATTTGCCTAGGTCACAAATGTACGTTTCAAGGGAAAATACTGTAACATTCTAAAGGAAGCATGGGTGAAGATGGTATGACTAGAGTTAAGGCTGGGGCTTGGGGAGTACTACTAAACTTCAACAATGTAGTGGAGGAAATAACTTCAAAGGTGGTGAAATTCATGGGCAACTTGCCTTTTAAAAAATCATTTTACAACATGTATGCCTCAGTTTGTAATTGGCAAATAAGGTCAAAGCGAGGAAGCTTTCCATTTCAACCTGCGGAGTACGTCTTTCCAGCTTCTGGGAGAAAAAAGGATCAAGAAAGCAAGATTCCTCGTTGATCCCCCGAGCCCTTCCTTGCCGTGCCAGCCCTGTACTGGGGTTGAGCTAGGGCTTTTGCACTGGGCTACATCTCCAACTTTTTTTTTTTTTCTTTTTGAGATACAATCGAATTCATGCTCCTCCGGTCTGTCTGCAAGGGAGCTGGAATTCGTGGTGTGCTGTCTCGGAGCTCTCCAGTCTTGACATTGGATCAGAGATCTATTTACCATGACCTGGCGAGGGGGCCTAACACCTTAATAAGCTGACACTCTTTCTCCCCTCGCATGTCTTCTTATTCTTCCTTTTTTTTTTTTTTTTTTTTTTTTTTTTTTTGAGACAGGGTCTCCCTATGCAGTTCAGGCTGTCCTTGAGCTCACTTTGTATCCCAGGCTGGTCTCGAGCTCGCAACGATCCTCCTGCCTC
>NW_004955430.1:7292221-7295701 GCF_000276665.1 Chinchilla lanigera | reverse complement strand
GTGGAGCCCCCTTGTCGGGCGATCTCGTCCCCGCTGCCGGCGTGGGCGCCTCCGGGAGGGAGGCCGAGCCCCCGCAGGCTTCTGCTCGCCCTTCCCCTCCGTGTGCGCCCTGCGCGCAGCGCTGGTGTGTCCGGAGCTGCGCGCGTCCCGAACAAACTGTTTCTCATAAGTGACTCCGTGAACACGGGTGAACAGGATTTTGTGTGCGCATGTTTTTGATATTCTTGGGCAAGTACCTCGGGGCAGAATGGTTGGATCATGTGGTAACTGTGTTTAACCCTTTAGGAAGCACATAAACTGCTTTCCAAAGTAGTTATCCCACTTTACTTTCTCGCTAGTTGTGTGTGAGGGTTCTGATTTCTCCCTAAAGATAGTGGTTTTCGAATACCTGCTTTTCATCTGCAATTTTCCTGACATTTGTGAATTTCAGATTTATCCTCTGAAAAATGAGAAGTTAATGTGAGAAGAATTTCAAAACTATGGAATGACCTAGTATTATTCTGGGTACACAAGAAGCACTAAATTTGAAGTTACTTTAAAATTATGAAGCTGTGTTCTAAACTTTTAGAAAATTTGAACGATGAAGACACGAAGAAAAATCTGTTATCCATCTGAAAGTCTCTTTATTCTTTCTGCAATTATTTTTTCCCAAAGTTGAGATAATTGCACCCAGCTCTTCAATTTAAAAGTGTTTCTCACTGCCGTAATTTGGTAGCATAGTTTTTAATGATTGGCAGAGATCAGTGAGGTAGAGTTACTTGCTATATTAATAGTTTGATCAAATTGCAGGCCTACTTAAGGAGAACAAGTAATGATTCAGTATAACTTTTTTTTTTTTTTTTTTAATTGTTTTTGGTTTTTGGTTTTTCTCCGGTACCGGGAACCGAACTCACGACCTTGCTCTTGCCAGGCAGGCACTTTGCCGCTGAGCTACATCCCCAGCCCCGATTCAGTATAATTTTTAACACAGTGATTTGTTTATGGTAGTGGAGCGGAGGGAGAGCATTGCTGGACTGTACAGATAGATCTTATCTTGGCTCGTTGGTTTCATTATGTGAAAAATTTTCCTGCTGAGTATTTCATCATTAAGGAAACACATACTTAAGGGACTAAAGGGGCACAAGATTGTGAGACTAACATTTTCATGTAAGACACCATACAGTCCATATTTACTGGGACAAGAAAACTAACAATGGAGAAGTAGAAGAGACTTAAATTTTCATAAATAAGTGTGGGCATGGCTCAGAGCTCAAGAATTGTGAAGGCTTTGGGTTTGATCCCTAGCAGTGGGAGGGGAAGGCATACAAACGATATAAAGCTTATTAGAAATAAAAGACAAATTGGATTGCCTGTGTGCTTTTCTATAATTTTTCTTTATGGTACTAGAAATTGAACCCAGGCCCTTCTCATTGAGTTATATCCCTAGTTCTTTTTAAATTTAATTTTTAATTTGCCCAGGCTGGGCTTGACGTTGCATTCCCCCTGCCTCAGCCTCCCAGAGTGCTGTGATTATAGGTATGTGCCACTGTGCCTGTCTTCTACCATTCTTTGTCAATATTTTTGGGTTCATGGTGCCCTTTTTTTTCTTTTTTTTTTCTTTTTGTCTTTTGAGACAAGGTCTCACTATGCAGTTCAGGCTGGCCTTGAGCTCACTTTGTAGCCCAGGCTGGCCTGGAACTTGCAGTGATCCCCGTTCCTCAGCCTCCCAAGTGCTCATGGTGCCTTTAAGTGGTGGAATGAGGTCCAGTTGGACCTGCAGTGTGGACTGATTGGTTCTGAAAAGCTCACTGGAATGGTTTGATTTTTGTTTGCCCTCTCATCAGTATTTCAGTTTCATTTCTGACTTGGAATAATTGTATTTTGAGGTTAATGAATTTAGATTTTCATAATAATTTGCTTAAGGTCACCTAAAGAGGTCTCAGATCCTTATTAGATACAGTTTTGTAGGAAAATTTAAAGATCTCACTGCTTATTGTGTCTTAGTTTTCTCATTACTGAAACAAAATACCTGACATGTAAAGTTAAGGAAGAAAAAGTTTATTTAGCTCAAGTGTGTAGAGATTTCAGTTCATAATTGGCTGGTTCCAAGGCAGGGCGGTGTAGCAGAGGGGCATCGCAGAAGAGAAACAGTTCATGTGGTCAGCAGGCAGCAAGAGTAGCAAGGAACAAGCTGCAAACCTCTTCCTGTCCCTGAGATCCTGTCCAGGATATCCATCCTTAGGGTGGAGAACACTGACACCCAGGGCAGGGCATCCTTAATCCTAGCATCGTATCCTTGATCCCATCACCACACACACTAGATGTAACTATCCCTGAAAAACCTCACCTATGACCACATAAGGCTTTGGCGAGACATGTAGTTAAAAGCTATAATAGTGTCCCTTTGCTTTGTTGTTGCTGTATTTTTTAAATTTTATGATAGCTACTTGTGTGTTTCTTTCAAGTTATTTTTTTGTGGATGATGCTGTTATATATTCAAAACATATATCACTTTGGGTAGCAGTTGACTTTTCTCGTACCCATGAATGAAGTACTGTAGTATGTGTCATAGAACTTGGGAAAGAATAAACCTCGGTCTCAGTACAAAGAAGTGGAAGAACAAGGTTTGCTTAGAGGATATAAGAATAAGAAAACATAAGAAGCTTTGAGTCTCCAGAGAAATTTTTAAGCTACCCATTATTGGAAAACAGGGTAGAAAAGATCCTTTGTTATGTTGTATAGTTAGAAGGAGTCTGAATTAAACTATAACAGCCAGTACTGTTTTGGACAGACCTGTACAAATTAAACTTAACTTGCATAGGAATATAAACTAGATAAATGAGATGACTTAATTTCTTTAAACTTAATAACATTGCTTTCCTGTGCTAAGTCATCCTTTGATTTAAATAGGAAGGTGTCCTTACTTAAATAATGCTGAATTCAGTTGATTTTAAAAATTGATCCAATATCTGGGCATAGTGATGCACACTTGTAATCCCAGCACTTAGGAGGCAGAGGCGGAAGGATTACCATGAGTTCAAGGCCAGCCTGTGCTGTAGAAGTGAGTTCATGCCTGGCCTGCACTACATAGACTGTTTCAAAAAAAAAAGAATTGATCAAACAAACCAGCTCCGATGTTCTTAGAAAAATGATACCTTCAATAAGATTATTACATTTGCTTTTTCACTTGTGAAGCTTTTAGTGAACAATGAAGAATATGTAGGTTTTGACATACTTATATATAAAAGCATCCACGTTGCTCTTCTGTATCACTGTAATGTTTACCTATCCATCCTTCTTTCCTTCCTTCCTTCCTGTAGTAGTGGCAATTGAACCCAGGCCTCTCACACAAGCTGTCTCCTGCTCTTTTATTTTTTAAATTTTGAGACAAGATTTTGCTAAGTCACTTGAGCTTGACTTTATGATCCTCCTGCCTCAGCCTCCCAGAGTGCACTCATTACAGGCATATACCACCACAGTAGGCTAGGTCTACCCTTTTCT
>NW_004955430.1:7289093-7291641 GCF_000276665.1 Chinchilla lanigera | reverse complement strand
GTTAATGCCTTAGCTTTTATTTCCAGCTTCAGGAGGATGAGCTGCAAGACGCAGTGCTGCTGCTCTTTGCGAACAAACAGGATTTGCCAAATGCGATGGCCATCAGTGAAATGACAGACAAACTGGGTCTTCAGTCTCTTCGTAACAGAACAGTGAGTATTTGAAGGTTGATGTTAACGTCCTGACTGTCAGGGTCACCAGCGTGATTGTTTGAATAATTGTAACTGTCAGTTTAGCACTGAATAGTTACCCGTTTTGTTTGGTCTTTTTGAGACAGGGTCTCGCGATGCACTTCAGGCTGGCCTTGAGCTCACTTTGTAGCCCAGGCTGGTCTCGAACTTGCAACAATCCTCCTGCCTCAGCCTCCCAAGTGCTGGGATTACAGGCGTATTCCACCATGCCTGGCTTTAGTTATCTCTTTTGAACAATAAGCACATCATTATAAGATTGTGGTACTCTAGGCTCTTGTGTGTTAGAAAATCAGCCTTTTGTCTTACTTGAAACCTTTGTAATGTTCTAAATTTTACTTTAAAATACACAGATATGTTTTTCATATTCTTTTAATATATTTTTTAAGAATTCAGAGGTTTAAATGCCTTTATTTAATTTGTTTTTTGTTAACTTCAATATTTTAAAGATGTGGGAAACTTGAGCAGAAGAGTTGGAATATGTGAAGAATGCTGATGTAAATCATTTACCTATTTGAATCCAGTACCATCTCTATCTGTTAAAATTAGAAGTTTGTTAAAGAATCTTGATGATGACAAGTTTTGAAGGCATTTTGAATGTAAAATTATTAGATGAATTTGCTGTTAAGTAGCTCATCGAGTTACATCAGTGATTGAGGGATTGGGAAAAGTTGGTACATTGTTGTGTATGTGGGGATGATTTCACAAATTAGTAGTAACGTGCGCTCTGTGTACAGTAGTTCTGCGTTAACTTGTCAGTGTGGCAGGTACTATTGTATGGCCTTTTGCTTTGTCTTTTGAGACAGGGTCTTCGTTTATTGTTCAGGCTCACCTTGAGCTCATTATATAGGCCAGGATGGTCTTGAACTCTCAGTGGTCCTCCTGCCTCAGCATCCCAGGTGTTGGGATTACATGCTTGCACCTCCATACCTGGCTCTTTGTTGAGATATTTGGGGTACTGAAATGAGATAAAATGCAGGTGATACAAGGGTCCCATACTGGGAAAGTACGAATTCATGGCTTTCCCCAGCCTTTTGGTGTACTTGGAGTGTTTGGTATTCAAATACTAACTAATTGGCATGGTTTATGTCCAGTGATGCTCCAACATTAAAGTGAGGCTTTTATTCTGACACAAAATAAAACTGATTAGTAAAACATGTGTAACAAAAATAGACTATTTAATAATAATTGAGGGGCTGGGGATTTAGCTCAATGGCACAGTGCCTGCCTGGCAAGCATAAGGTTGTGAGTTTGATTCCCCGTACTGGGAAAAAAAAAAATTGAATTGCATTTTAGTTTTTTTTTTTTTTTTTGCTACTTACAACTTTTCACTGCATTCCATCACAACTCTTATAGATAAGATTTCCTGCCATGTAAAAAGGAGAAACTTTTTCTTGGGAATTTTGAGACTAAATAGACAGTGGCATTATTTGTAAAGTTTGCCTCAAAATGTCTACAAGCCCAACTGTTTTATTTTGGTTTTGGTCTATTTTTTTTAAATTTTTCCTTTGCAGTGCTAGGGATGAAATTAGGGCTCTGCTTATGCTACTACACAAGCACTTTTCCACTGAGCTACATCCCTTACCCAGCAAATTCTGCTTTTCAGAAATTAGTCTTTTTTGGGCTGTAGGTATGGCTCAGTGTAGAGTGATATAATGTGTGAGACCCAGTGAATCAGCAGCACTGAAAAGAAAAAAATCACCTCTTCTGTTTAGGTTTATAGGGAATGATAGGACTGTAAGGACCAAGGTGGGTGGTTTGTTTGTTGCAGATTTCTCTTCATAATCAGTGGTGGGAAATTGGCTAAACCTAATGGACAGGACGGCATAGTTTTACATATGAGACAGGTTTTGTGAAAAACAAGAAGTTTCTAGTCTGAGGGGTAATTTCAAACCATCTTTATTACTACTGAAATCATAAACATAAACAGAAGCATATGTTCATGAGATGTAATAACATTTCCTCACAGGCATTTCTATGTTGTAATATCATTCTGTTTCCTTTTCAACCTACATTTGTTGTGGGAAATAATTAGATTTTGATTAAGAAAGTCTAAAGCACTGGTGGTGTGTGATCTTATTAACCAAGTGTTTTCTGGTCCTTTCTTCACAGTGGTACGTTCAAGCCACTTGTGCTACACAAGGAACGGGTCTGTATGAAGGACTGGACTGGCTGTCAAATGAGCTTTCAAAACGTTAAATGAAACCGGACATCTAACCTGGGACACGTCTGATAGAATTGGTCTAGGCTATTACGAGGCAATTAGTTTGCATTTTGTTATTAAACAGTATCTGGGACTGGTTTGGGCAGAATATCACAGCGTTTCAACTTATTTTGTTGCCAATTATTATTTACCAAGT
>NW_004955430.1:7272764-7288579 GCF_000276665.1 Chinchilla lanigera | reverse complement strand
ATGTTGCATGTTACTTTTGGTGTCAGCCTGACCCTTTGCCCAGTATATAATGGTTCTGCTGATGTTTTACTGTTTATTGATGAACATAGCTTCATGAGGAGTTTTTGGAAGACTCATCAAACTGAGTAATTTTTCTTCATAGCCCATTTGGAATTATTCCTAATAAAATGATAAAATGTATCATGCGTCTGTTCTTTTTGAGTCTTGATGTTTGAAATGGATTTTCTTGTGTAGCAAAAATTGGTTTACATATTTCCCATAGTGTGGGCTGTGAAACAATCCCAGCAGGTTTAAGTTGGCAGTAAACTTAAGGTTCTCAGGTATGTAAGAGTGGGATGGAACATGGGAAATTCAGTTTTCTCTGATACACCCCCGTTTGATGCTGTCAATTTCAAAAGTCAGATCAATAGTGAAATGTTATAAAATGAACTGGTCTGAAAGCATGTAGGCATGTATTTCTTTCATAGCTAACAGCTTACAAGTATTGTAAATGCGGTTTGTGTGGCAGATACATTGACTGAGGTGATGCTACCCTACCATGAAAATCATAATCTGTGAGCCCTTTTTAGCCTCATGTTTTAGAACTTCAGGAGAAAAACTACATGTGAATATTTCGCTAATATTGCAGTAAATGTAGACCTCGCTAAATCCATCCATTAAGTTGTTAAGGAGTTTGATAATTTTGTGTGTATTCTAATGTTCTGTGTATTATAAACCTTGCTTTTCCAGGTTCTCAATGGCTTGTAGAAATTTAGATAAAATAGTTGATCAAGCCAGGCATGCTGATGCACACCTGTAATCCCACCATCTGGAGGCTGAGGCAGGATGATCACTGTGAGTTCAAGACTGGCCTAGGCTACAAAGTGACTTCAAGGCCAGCTGGAACTGCCTGTGAATCCCTATCTCAAAAACACAAACAAAACAATGGATCAAAAATTTATTTGTAAATTGAGCGTGGTGGTGCATGCCTGTTATCCCGGCACTTGGGAGCCTGAGGCAGATACTGTATTAATTTTAAAAAGCTATCCTAAGAAAGTTGAAGGTATTTTCATAAACTCTAGAGGTAGTGAAGAATCTATATGATCTCATTTGGAAATGTCTATATTAAAGTAAAATTGCCTAATTTTCCATAAGAAAAGAATGCTTTTAAGTGCTTTAAAAAGAATTTCTGAGGTTGCCTATTTTTTTAACCCATTAGCTTGGAAACATAACAGGTTTTTACCTCTAGAAATGGTTTTTTCTCCTGACTTCTTCATATTAGTTTCTTTTAAAAATCAAATTGAGAAGTTGTACTATTTTTCAAGTAGGAGCTAGCAAATGCTTCGGGAAAGTGCATACATTGTAAGATGACCTAACAGTCCTTTCTCTGTTTTTTATAAACTTACAAAATCACCACTACTGTCCCGATTTATGGAATTGTATGAAATGCTTACCATTGTCAAGACTGAATGCTTATTATTTATTCAAATGTTAAACTCATTGTTGGTCTTTCAATAAGACATTTCAGTAGCCTCCATTACAGAAAACAGTTGAATATACCCTTCTGACAAATAATTACCAAAAACGTTAATAGAAAAACTGAAGAGGAATTGTATTCTTTAAAGGCTTACTTGTATCATCAGAGTTAAAATAGTACCAGTATCAGTTCCCTATCCCTCTGCCCAGTAAGCTTTAAATTTTTGGTCAATAATATTCCCTTTGTCTTTCTGTGTAGCTTATCAACTGATTTTCCATAATGTAACACCTTGATGTTGTGTTAAAGATACTAATTTTTATGAATTTCTCATACATAAGACTTAAATGTTACTTAATTTTTCAGAAATGAGTGTATGGAGCTACGTCCCTTGGTTCCCAGATGTTTTTGTTTGCAAATGCTTTTCGCAGGCAGCAACATTGGGCAAAATTTTTTTTTGTTTGCCAACTCTGCATAGGATGACAGACACGACTGTGGCCATCTTCTCCACACAAACACAAATGTAGCTGTCTTTTCCAAAATCATAGAACGAAATAAGTTCATGAACTGAGGTACCACTGTATTTAGAGATTTCTAGTTTATTTCAGTATAGATACAGAATTATCTCACATGCAGTAATTACTTTCAACTCAGCGGGATCACAGTTGCGTAAATGTGGGATTTCTAGTTTGTCATGGAGCTTTAAACGTGACCTGTGACTTTTTAAGTTCAGCATTTGGGAAGCAGAGGCAGGAGGATCACTGTGGGTTTGAGGCCAACCTGAACTACATAGTGAAACCTTGTCTTTTTTTTTTTTTTTTTTTTTCCCCCCCCGCACATCCCAGTTGCCCTTTACCCTTGAGTGTATTCCTATCATTTCACAATGTCTATCATACCTCCTGGTTTAAATTAACTTTCAGGAAACCTTGTCTTTAAAAAAAATTCTCACAGTTCCTGCTTCATGATTTAGTACTATAAATGTTAGTTGCCAACTTTGGTAGGATATGAAAGTGAGGTTGGGTAGTAAGTTTAAGTATGTCTGGTGAAGGTCTGTTACAGGGAAGCAGTGCTAGAGTCAGAGTGTCTGGAAGTACGTGTATGTATTTTATGATGCTGCGGACTGAGTCCAGTGCCTTCTCACTGAGCTGCCTCTCCACATCCCCAACCCTCTTTTAATTTTTGTTTTTTTGAGACAGGTACTCATCAACTTGCTTGAACATGGGTCTGGCCACAGCCTCCCAGAGAGTTCCAATTAATCAAAGGTGTGCAGAAGCATGACCAACTCAATTCTGAGACTATGCATGTGAGTGACCCGCTGTCAGTAGGCTTAGTTATTTTTAGGAAAATATTTAGAATGAAATAATATACTTTTTTGGGGAGGTGGGGTATATAGCACCATGGTTTGATGAACTTAGGGTCTCGAGCATAGTAGGCAAAAACTACCGCTGAACTGCATCCCTTTCTTACATGCTTATATTAAGAGAAACACCCTAGTGTGGTGCACACCTGTAATCCTAGCACTCAGGAGGCTGAGGCAGGAGGATCCAAGTTCAAGGCCAGCCTGGACTACATAGCAAGACCTTGTCTCAAAACACACAAAAAAGAGAAAAACAGACATTTTACTTTAGCTGCTATATTAACAGAATTGATTAGGATTGGCTCTAAAATTGAGTTATTAAACTCTTTGATACATTTCTTCTGGTATATATATATATTGTGACATTGTAGTTGGATAAGGGTGGGCTGTTTTTGTTTCTTTTTTTGTTTTTGTTTTTTGTTTTGGTACTGAGAGAATCAAACTCAGGAGCTTGAGCTTGCCAGGCAGGCACTTGTGCCGCTTGTTTCTTACAAAAAGTTACTTTGTTACTTTTAGACACATATCTTTTTATAGTTTCCACAAACCAATATATCAAATTCAGTGGTTAGGTTTAATGCCGACCTTATGGGGACATTTGATTTGATTCCCATCCAACTCGGCTTGCAGCCAGAATCATGGAAAGGAAGGTTCGTGAACTGAATGAGGCACCAGAAGTACAGAAGGTTTAATTGGTTTAATTGTAAGAAAGGTGGTGAGACATGAGTAGCCAAAGCATCTATGGACGCAGGCATAGAACAGAGTAGCAGTACTACCATGGCGAATGCTTTTAGGTCTCTCCTGTGTTAAAGTATTCCCTCCTAAACTTATCACTGATTTCTACACTGTTCGTACGATATGCCTTTATTTTATTGAGCATATAAGTATTTGGAGTTGCAAGACTGAGTTGCAAGACTGCCTTCTCTATGTGGGGAGCTGGCTCTTGGGAACGCACCTGACTTTGGTTACATTCCTTTTTTAGCCTGAGTGAGAGCCATTCAACTAAGTATGCACTGTAGTTTCCCCTTTGTGGTTTTGCTCTCCAAGGATGCTGTATTTGGTTTAACCACATTTCAAAGCTACTTAGTGGAAAATGTCAGAAGCAGTAAGTTTTAAGTAACTTTTATTGTAGTATGTTCTTATTTTATTGTTAATCTATTTGCTGAATTTATAAATTAAGCTTTATCATAGACGTGTACAGGAAAAACATTGTATGGGGTTTGGTGCTGTGCACAGTTCAGCATCCACAGAGGGTCTTGGAACACGTCCCTGTCAGAGAAACGTGCTGTGAAGCGAAGCCACAGTAAGATGCCACTTCATACTAGGATGTCTGTTGTTGGGAGGATTATGACGTGGAAAAACTGGACTCCCCGTGTATTGCAAGTGGGAATGTGAAATAGGTGCAGCTGTTTTCACTAATACTCTGGTGCTTCCTCAGAAAGTCAAATGGTTCCCAGGGGACCGACGTTTCCACAGCGATTACACACACAAGAAAAATGAAAATGTGTCCATCAAAAAGTTGTACACACATTTCTTATAGCAGCATTACCAGAAGTCAAAAAGTGGAAGCGATCCTAATGCCCATCCACTGGTAAATATATATTTGCACAATGGGATAGTTACAAAAATAAGTCAAATATGATATATGCTACAGCATAAAAACATCTGCATGTTGTAACTGAAAGAAGCCAGTCAAAAAATTGTGTAGCCAGGCATGGTGGTGCAGGCCTGTAATCCCAGCATTTGGGAAGATGAGGGAGGAGGATTGTCAGGAGTTTGAGGCCAGCCTGAACTGCATAGTGAGATGCTACCTCAAAATTTTTTAATTATGTAATAATTGATTCCATTTATATAAAATACGATAGAAATTCATAGAGACAGAGGTAGGTAGTTGAAGGAGAATTTGGGAGACTGCTGATGAGTATGGGGGTGTGTTTTGGGGGGCAGTCTGTTAATTAGTTTGACATGCAGTGACCAAAAGCCCTTGGGAAAACATCAGTTTAGGATAGAAGATCAAAACCATCATGGGGTTACAGTGTTTTATTTAGGATGAAGAAAAAGGGACCCAAGTCAGAATGCTGAAAGCCAGATTTTTCTAGGTCTCTAATAAAAGGTCAGGAAAGGAGTTACAAAATCATAGTATTTACAATACAGTAAGTCCCTGACTGAAGTTCCTGGAGAATGGAAATCGGACTCGTTTGTAAGTCTGACAAAGTGAGTCTCGTACACCTTTGACACAAATGTACAGTGTGTCCTAGCAGTCCCCTCCACGTCACCGCTGCTTTTCGTCTTGCTTCCGGACATCCTGGGCTCTGACTGAGCACTGACCATGTACTCTGTCCCACTGTACAGTAAACCCACAGCAGCGCAACTGTGACAATGTCCAGCAGCCCTGTGAGCTACTTTGTGATTTGTTCACATCTTATGAGTTGTTAACATGAGGTCCATTCCTACCTGTGAAAGTTCGAGCTCGCATGTTCATGGACGTATTATTGTACAGTTCTTAAAAGTTGCACTGCTTAAACAGAAATACCTTTCTTGGTTTAAGATATCCAAAACAACCCAGCATTTTAAAGGAAGGCATTTTGTTTCTAAGTAATTTTATTCCTGGGCACATCGTTTCTCCAAATTATTCCACAGGAGAACTACAGATGCTTTTTATTTTTTATTTTATTTATTTATTTTTTTTCTGGTATGGGAATCGAACTCACCACCTTGCACTTGCCAGGCAGGTGCTGTGCCACTGAGCTAAGCCCCTAGCCCCTACAGATGCTTTTTAAAGTGCCTGTTATTCGTTCAATATAAGAAAGTCGTCGAAATAAAGCCTGTCAAATTCTTTACTGACCCAACCTCAGTATTAAAATACAAATAGGATGAACTGGCAAAAACGAGACTTAGGAATACTTGTGTGTACTAAGGGAAATGCCATCAGCAATACTCCAGGATGGTATCATTAAAGTGATTTACTGGGCAAAATGGACTGTCTTGTAAATGCTTTGACAGAGTCAACACACAAAATGGGTTCAAGATGGAAACGAATGCTTTAGTTTGTTGAAGTTTCACAGGGAAATTTAAAGTTATGAGTAAAATCTTGGCAACCAATAGTTTGTTGTCATAGAATGAATCAGGCTGAACTGATAAGTTTAACATGTTATCATTTATAGAATTTTAGCATTTGGCTTTGCTTTAATACATTCAAAATTGCTAATAAATTTTTTTCCTTATGAAGTGTTATTAGTTCAATTTTTAAAATTTAAAGCCTTTCTTGAACTTAGGGTTTTCAAAATGATTTTCTAACAGGCAGAGTATGATTTTTTTTTTTAATGATTGCATTATAATATTTAGCCATCTCAGTTTCTCAGGAATTAGTATTTAGGGATTCTTGGTTGGTTTTTTTTTTTTTTTTTTTTTGAGGCAGGGTTTCACTGTGCAGTTCAGGCTGGTCTTGAACTCACAGTAATACTCCTGCCTCAGCCTCCTGAGTGCTGGGATTACAGGTATGCCCCACGCCAGGTTTGCTGTGGTATTTTTGTAACTTTAGTCTTCCCAAACCTCCCACTCAATACACCTTATATAAGTAAGTAGGAGGCTGTGGCTATAGCTTAGCAGCACAGCACCTGCCTGGCAAGTGCGAGGTCATGAGTTCAATTCCCAGTAGGAATTGCTCTAGAAAAATAGGATGGGTAAACCATTGTGAATAATTAGTTCATGACTGCAACAAAGATAATTCAACTAAAGTTAAAAATGCATTGGTGGAGGTACCATTTAATATCCACTAGGAGGGGCTGGGGATTTAGCTCAGCGGCAAAGCGCCTGCCTGGCAAGCGCAAGGTCATGAGTTCGGTTCCCGGTACCGGAGAAAAAAACCAAAAAAAAAAAAAAAAATATCCACTAGGATGGCTATTTATTTTAAAAATTCTTTTTAAAATACACTTTATTGGTACATTTTAGGTATACATAATGAAAACAGTCATCATAGTTTGTACCTATACACAATATATCTTGCTGCTTTTTCCTATTCTCCTCCCTTACCTTCAGCCCCTCGTCCACTCCTAATTTACAAAAGGTTTCCATTTTTTCTTTTCCTTGTCTTTTCTTTCCTTTTTCCTTCCCCCTCCCTTGTTCCCCTTCTCATTTGAACATTTTCTTCCCATTTCCCAATATCTGTTAAACATTTTGGTCCTTATTTACACTTTTGGTTTCTCACAACACGGAAGCAATGTGGCGTTTATACATGTGTGCCCGGTTGATTTCACTTAAGAGTATGGTCTCAAGGTGCACCCATTTTGCTAGAAATGTCTCGAGCTTATCCTTCTTTATGGCAGAGTAGTACTCTGTTGTGTTAAAAAAAAAAGTCTTCTTTATCCATTCATAGGGTGGCTGTTTTTAAAAAAGCAAATAAATTAGTGACAGTGTGAAGAAAATGGAACTCTGTTACATCACTGAGGGAATGTAGAATAATGCTGCCATTGTGGAAACCTGGCAGTTTTCCAAAAGGTTAAAGAGAATTACCATATGACCCAGCAATCTACCCTTTGGAATGTACCCAAAATAATTTAAATATATGTTCAAACCAACACCTTGTGTGCAAATGTTCACAGCAGCTGAAACATGGAAATCTACATGTCCACTCAATTTAGAAAAGCAAAATGTGGTATGCCCATTTACTAGAATATTATTCAGCCATAAAAAAGATTAGTACTGATACATACTATAACAAGGATGAACCTTAAAACCCAGCTAATAAAGCCAGATACAAAAGATTATATACTGAATCCATGTTTATGAAATGCCCAAAATCGATCCATAGTTGCAGAGACAGTATCAGGAGCTGAGGAGTGGTTGGAATAGGGATTGGTGTATAATAGGTAGACTTTGCTTTTGAGGTCATGAAAATGTTTTGGAACTAGATAGTTGCAGAACATTAATATACTACATATAACTGAGTAATACATGGTAAAATAGTTAACATGTGAATTTTATCTCAGAAATGCTTATTATCTCAGAATGCAGTATTGTTATTTTGAAATTAGCTTTAAAAAATCACCAAAGTTAATACGGTTCTAATTACCACCTCATAACAGTGAGGATAGAACCCAAGGCCTACTGTAGTCCATGTTTAGGCGTTAGTGCTGAGCTGTACCCCTAGCCTTTTAAAAATTTTGACACAGGGTCTTGCTGAGTTGCCCATGCTGGCCCTCCAGCCTGCAGTCCTCCTGCCTCAGCCTCCAGAGTAGCTAGGATTAGATTTGTACCATCACACCTGGTAGTACCTTCAGTATTAAAAAACGGTATGTCCTTTTTCTATAAAGTGGGACCATAGAACCTACTCTTTATGGTCAAAGCTCTTAAAATTATTTCCTCCTCTCAGATGAAATCTAGTGTTTTGAGTGCTATCTTAAAATATTAAAATTTTCAAAACATTTAAATGCCTTTAGTTGTACTTAGAAAGTGGTTATATTTCAGAGATTTCTCCCTAATGAGCTGTCCTGTGGGTCACGTGATAAGCTAATAGTGCAAACTTTTATCTCTCATTGCATATGGATTTTGGATTTGTCTCAAATTAGTTTGTAGGAAATCTTTGTCTAGAGAATGTAAGGTCTAAAGATGTCAGTTTCCACCAGGGAGATCTTCCCACAACTGTGTCTGACCTTTTTCTCCCTGTATTTAATGTTCCTGAGGTCTTTCTTCAGCATGAAACCAACACATTCTGATGAGATCATACCTTATCATTCTGAGAAGAGTCACCTTTCAGTGAAATTGTTGGAAATGTGAAACAACTGATTTTAGTACTCATTTTGAGACAGAGTCTCACTATGTAGTTCAGGTTGGCCTCGAACTCGGTGATCCTCCTGGCTTTCCCGGGTGCTGGGATTACAGGTGTGCACCACCAAGCTTGGCAAGACTCAGAATTTTAGAAGCAACACACACTGTAGCCAGGAATGATTTGTGTGCTAATGAATTACGAATTATCAGTGTACTTGTCTGTAGTGGCAACTGTAAGAATTCATTTTAACAAAATAACATGTTCTCAATATTATTTAGTCAATATAAATTTTTGAAATGTTAATTCTACAGCAAGAACTTGTGACATAAAATGTGGTTTACCAGACAGTGCCGTACTTCCCGTGTTTCTTCATATTCAAGGCATTAAAAATTCCAAATGTGAGCAAAATTCAATCATAAAGATCGCTTTCAGCATTTCTGAACAACACTTCATCATGAGTATAAGGGAATTTTGAGTATGCTATTAATGTAATTTTCTTAGTGTTCCCTATCCTTGGACTTGTCATTTTAACGTATCTCTCTATACTGGAGGTTTGCCTAGAGTATATAGCACTTCACAATAACATTCCATTATCCCACTATCCTGCAGTATCTTTCTTAGCAGGAAACATTCAAGGATTTAGGACATGGAATGTTTTATAAGTGCTTAGAATTTTTCTGACCAATGTATAGTCAAGCCAGCCGTGATGTCAATATAGAACCTGTATTATGCTTTTTTCACGGGCATGGGTAATTATGTTACAATTTTTTCTTTATAATCACACTTTTTGCTGAGAAACTTAAGTGTTTTCTTTCAAGTTCACATATGGGTCTCTCAATATATTTGAAAGCAGACCAAAAACACATTTTAAAAGGAAGCTGGGTATGGCTGTGCAATCCCAAAACTCCGGAGGCTGACACAGGAGGATCACAAGTTCAAGGCCAGCCTGGGTTACATAGTGAGTTCTAGGCCAGGCTCAATTGCATATTGAGACCCTATCGCAAAAAAACAAAAACAAAAAAAAAGGAAGGAAAAAGTATATTGTTCATTATTTTTTATTTTTTGGTACCAGGAATCAAACCCATGACCTTGCACTTGCCAGGCAGGCGCTGTGCCCTGAGCTATATATCCCCCGCCCAGTATATTGTGAAAAGAATGATTCTGGTTTTAATTTATTTTCATGTTTATAAACTGCTGTTAAAATTCTCACAAAAATGGTACTTACAAAGGCACAATTTGGTAGCATCAATTTATTCATTTATGGTCTTTTCTAAATAAGATCCCAAGAAACTGCCTCCTGAATCTTTTCTTTCAGGTACTTCAAGGTTCAATCTGAAGTGCTGGTAAAACCTCATTCTCAAACATACTAAAGTAAGAGTTTAACAATACATTTGACAGCGGGATGTGAAAGCACAGACTGTGTTATCAAGATACTAATTTTTTATGGTATTAACCTCAGAATTAAAGAATTTGGAACATGGGCTTTGATGACTCAGAGCTTTTCTTGAGATGAGTAGGCTTTTACTATCTGCGCTAGAAATTAAATGCAGAATATGAGATTACACTACAGTTCTCCTAAACATTAAAAGCAACAACTAAAAGATTAAAAATAAAGTATGATGATCATGTTGAGTTAGTGAAGCTCGGTTATCCCTCTGGACAGTAATCAGTGCAACTCTTCTAGTTTTCAAGAGTCTGGCTTCCTGTTTAAATTTTCTTTTAAAATGAATTATATATACAGTGTTGTTTTGTAACTCAAGGATGCTCATCTATAAAAAGAATAGTTTTTATTTCAGATATGCTGAAAAGCCCTACTAGCTTTTTTCCTATTTATAAAAACAAACTTTTGAAAATACTTCTAGCATAGAAATGCTCGATGCTTTGGTTTTTTTTTTTTTTTTTTTTTTTTTTTTGTCTTTTTTGAGACAGGGTCTCCTTATGCAGTTCAGGCTGGTCTTGAGCTCTTGAGCTCACTTTGTAGCCCAGGCCGGTCTTGAACTCGCAACGATCCTCCTGCCTCAGCCTCCCGAGTGCTGGGATTACAGGCGTGTGTCACTACGCCCAGCAGAAATGCTCACTGTTTCATCCAAAGTTTCCAGCCTGTGCTGGTAGAGAATGAATATGTCATTACTCACTTTGAATATTAAACTGTGCTTACATCCTAAAAATTAAAACGAGCTTCAGTATGAATGAGAATGTAAGTTATGTCCATGTACACCATGTACTAAAAACTACAGAACACAAACACCTCCTTGGCTGAAAAATGAAGAAGCAATAAGGATCGGTGATGCTGTATTTTAATCTTTTGTTAAAGCTCTACAGATGTAGTAAATTGCTAACCAAATTGAGGTAGAGGTAGACCCTCCAGTTATTCCAAGTGTCAGAACTTGTCTCCCACCTTAACTCGTATGCATTTCCTTCCCCCTAATTATAGAAACATGATTCAATTTGAAATGTGTTATGAAAGATCATTCAAAGGGTATTTTAAAAATTCTTAATTACCAGCTTAAAAAAAACTCTGCTAAAAATGTACACAATTCAATTTTCTTCTTGCTAGTCATAAATATATTTGTTTTTCCTCCAAGTTTATGGAAAAAAGGTAGAGAAACTATACAATGCAAACATGATGAATAGTTTGTGACAAAGACATCTGGAACATTACTAGGGAACGACGTAAGCTTTTATATTAGTGGCTAGATGTTCTCTTTAGGCGTTACATTAAGTTTCCTACAAAGTAATTTCCTTTTCAGATTTTGAACAAATGCCATTAAACAAATCTATTTCCATTTTAAATCACATACAAGAGCTATGTGATCAGAGGGATGGGAAACACTAGGTAAGGCCTGGTGGGTGGTAACTTCTTCATGACTAGGTAACGGAATCACCTGTTCAACCTCTAAAGCATTTGAGTCAATGAAAATGTAATCTAGACACCCATGAAAGCCACCAACGTAATTTGTGTAAGCAGGTTCACCACAAGCACTTCTCAGTTTGAAGAAATGCTTGAGAGACATGTTGCATCTTTCCTCTTCCCCGTTGGAAGCCCAATCTTCGTGGTCCTCTGCAATGCTGCCATTTATGACAAACTCATACATTCCTGTTGATGGCGTACTATTGAAGTCTCCACAAAATATAACAGGAATGCCAGGGTACAGATCACATGAGACATGTCTTATGTGAGCCAAGGCTACGGCCATCTGAATGAGACGAATGTACCCACCTAGGAATACAAAAAACAGTAATAAAAGTCCTTTTAAAATTGTCTGTAAGTAAAAAAAGAAAAGAAAAAAAATACCCTCAACCTCACAAACCACAGTAGCTGGGTAAGTCAAGATACTGTATATGCTGTGTAACAGCATTTTCACAAATTCTCACCTTGTTTAAGTCACTGTGAAGCCAAATACATAAAACTTACCTTTGGGATGCCAGTAGAGATGCGTATTAGCAACACAGATTTTTTTAGAAGCGTCCTTTGTAGACTGGAGAACTGAAACCTAAAATAAAGTGCAAGAATTCAGTTGGTGTCAACCAATCTCCTAAACGTTTTTATCTAATACGATGAACTGACACTTTATTCCATTTCCTTTTCGTGATGAAGCCAGCAATTATAAAATCTGATGTTTTAGTATATATGTGGATAGGATCCATCATAACGTTTTAATAACTGTCCAACATATAAAGCTCTTATAAAAATACCTTCTAGATGACAATGTTAAGGTTGGAAAAAGTGTTTTAAGTCCGTAAGCACAGGCTTTGGAATCAGGCAGACTTATGCGTGAATATTTATTATTTAGAGCAGAGAGACGCTTTTCTAAGCCAGTTTCATAATGATGACGAGACCGTATCCTTCCCTCATGGAGGATTGTGTGCATTCAGTTACATGAGCTTACACAGACGTGCACAGAACACTAGGTGTTCAAAAAAAAATGGCAGCTGCTCTTTAATTTTTTTTTTTTTTTAAGATGGTCTTACTATGTAGTTCAGACTGACTTTGAACACACTATGTAGTCCAGGCTGGCCTTGAATTCACAGCAGTCCTCCTGCCTTAGCCTCGCAAGTGTTGCGATTACAGGTGTGTGCCACTATGCCTGGGTTTTTGGTTTTTTCGGAGACAGAGTATATGTCGTTCAGGCTGGCTTTTAACTCACTATGTAGTCTGGACTGGCCTTGAACTCATGGCAATCCTCCTGCCTCAGCCTCCCCAGAGTACAGGAATCAGAGGCGTGTGCCACCACGCCCGGCTCTTTTTAAAATATTTTTTTCATTGCTACTCTTTTAGTATGAATAAAACCAACTGCTTAAAAACTATGGACACGCAATGAACGTTTTTATAGGTGATCATAACTGTAAAGTAGACAGCATTAATACCTTGCCCGGTGATGATGGTAAGTACAACATAATCAATTCGCCAAGAATCCTGGCTCCATAATTGTGTGAACCCGGTAAGTAAATCTGACCATTTTCTCATTTATAAACTTGGAAGGATAACATGTATAAAACAGGAATATACAGATTACTGTAAAGATGAACATGTTTACGATGGGGCCGTAAGTCATGTCTTGTGAACAGTCATCTTGAAGCACTGGTGGTGCATGCGTGACTGTCCCATGCATGACTAAAACAGTGGTCCAGTATCACCAGTGGCACAAGCCGCCCCATGGGACAGCCATGCCCCACACAGGAGGTTCCGGCAGGAACTATGTTCAGAGAGCCAATGATACAAAATACTAGGTAATAGATATGAAATGCTTCTAACACACAACAGGCACTTAAATCTTAAATACTTTAAAATGTGTCAGTCACTGACAAATATATACATATTTTCGTTTGTTTTGTTTTTTTGGTCTTTTTGAGACAGGGTCTCGCTATGCAGTTCAGGCTGGCCTTGAGCTCACTTTGTAGCCCAGGCTGGCCTCGAACTCGCAACGATCCTCCTGCCTCAGCCTCCCGAGTGCTGGGGTTACAGGCGTGCGCCATCACGCCCGGCTCCACTGACAAATACAGTAAGAAAAAAAAATCAGCTACCACTGTTATTCTTGTATTTAGCATGGGTTTCCCTCGACTGTAAGCATTACGAAAGTCCTTGTTTGTCGTGTCGAAGGCAACGTGCAGCGTGGCAGGCACGATACAGTCGCTAAATAACGTACTGAATGAATGAATGAATGAAAAGCAAACTACCGAGGGTACCAGGGTCAACAGAGGACAGCGTGAAAGCTGGGCGGTCTCACGTCACTATCGTGCCTGCAGCCCGCCCCTGCAGGGCCCTCCGAACGCCTGACTTTACGCAGAGCCAGGCGGAGCTATTCACCTGCAGGACCGAAGACCTCTGCAGCACCTTCTCCTGCGCCAGCGGATACGAAACGAGCTTCTCCAGCAGTTCTCTGTGCAGCGGGTCGGACTCCAGGGCCTCCTGAAAGGAAACGTCATGCTGGCCCACGAGGCTGAACTTGGACCTCCGGTAGAAAGTGGCCAGGCCCTCGTGCTGCTTGATCCGGAACACGCCGTCCAGCCCGAAGGCCTCCAGCGTGGGCACCAGGCTGTCCGAGAACACGGCGCGGTCCACCTCCTGCAGGCACACGACGTCGGCGTTGTAGCCCGCGAGCTCCTTCTGGATGAGGTTCTGGCGGTAGTCCACCTCCAGCGCGTAGGGCGCGCAGTACGGGTACAGCACGGTCCTGGAGAACTCGGTCTGCGCGTACGCGTCCGCCAGGAGGTTGTAGGAGACCGTGCGGACGAGCGCGTCCTCCGCCACCTTCTTGGTGTACAGATGGCGGTGGTCAAACGTGCAGCTGCCGGGCCCGGCCTCCACCGGCCGCACGCTTTCCAGCTCGCGGCTCGGCCCGAGGCGCTGCCCGTTGCCCGGCGTGCAGTGCAGCCGCAGCCGCAGCCCGACGTCGGCGTTGGACGGGGTGTAGACGCGCCCCCGCACGCCCGTGTCGCTCCAGGCGGCGGGCGGCGGAGGGGGCGGCGCGGAGGAGGCGCCCCCGGCCTCGGGCTCGGCCGCCGCGGGCCTGGCCTCCCTGTACCAGCGGAAGAGACAGCCCGCGGGGTCCCCGAACTCGAGGCTGAGCTTGGGGCACACCGGGAAGCCCGCCATGATGTAGCGCGGCAGCTGCAGCTCGGTGACGGCGGGCGGGTTGCGCTCCACCTTGTACTTGACGTCGCCGATCTGCAGCACCGCGCCGTCCTGCCAGGCGTCCACGTTGAGCACATCCTCGGCCACCGCCTCCTCGCGGTAGTACAGCTTCACCACCGGCTCAGGGGCGGCCGCCGGCTCGGGTCCCGGCGCCGCCGCGTCCGCGCCGCCGCTCGCGTTCGGCCGGTTCTTCCTGCTCTTTTTAGCCGCGGCCGCCTTGGCGTGGCCCTTGAGGGCGTTGGTCGCGATCCGGCTCAGGGCCCGCCCCAGCGGCTCGCTCTGATCGCGCTGCATGTTCTTGTGGCTGCCGTCGGCCAGCGCAAACGACAGGCTCAGCTTGGGCTCGGACGGCACGCAGCGCACCACGGCTCGCTCCATCGCGCCGGCCGCCCCTTCGGCCGCAGCCTCGGCCAGGCTGCGCTGTTCCCCCGCGGCCCGGAGCACTCGAAGCGCGGCGCGGACGCCTGAGAACCTCCACATGAACCTGGCGGCCCGGCAGCTGACAGAACCGGACCCAGCGGCGGCCCAGGGTCAAACGGAGGCGCCGAAGCTGCAGCGCCCCGCCCCGGGACCCATTCGGACGCGGCGACTTCCGTCCGAGGAGGGAAGTGCGCGCGGTGATCCCGCCCTGCACTTTCGCCGGGGCCCTGCCTGCCCCTTCTTTCTACACCCACGCCGTCTCCAATTTCTAAATTTCTGTATTCGGCCCGGGCTAGACTGAGGAGACGGTGAAGGAAATGCAGGGGCGGCAGACGGAAGTGCCTGACGCACAGTCGCGCTGAAAGTGCGGACCGCGGCCGCGCGGGAAGGCGCGCCGAACCGGAAGTGGGCGGCGCCCGCGCTCGGCTTCCGCGACGCTGGCGGTTGTGCGCGCCTGGCTCCACTGCCCGCCCCGTCCTGCCGCCGCCGCCCGGGCTGGGCTCTGCGAGGGTGCGGGGGAGCCGCGCTCACATTGCGCGCTTCACCTGTGGCGTGGGAAGCGCCGCTCCTTCCTGTCCGCAGCGTCGCCGGCCCTGCCGTCCCTTGCCTGAGGTGTGGTGGGTGTAGCGCGGGCCCGGCCTCCGCCTGGCTCCGGCGGACGGGAGCGGAGCGTCCCGCGGCGCCC
>NW_004955430.1:7247256-7272664 GCF_000276665.1 Chinchilla lanigera | reverse complement strand
TGATGGAGGCGGCGGGGGCGCGGGCCCGGGCGGCGGGCGCCGGGAGAGAGAAGCGCTGCCGCCCCAGAAGATCGAGGTGCTGGTGCTGTTGCCCCCGGAGCGGCGAAGTGACCAGCGCGCGCAGCCGCGGTTTGGGGAGTGACAGCCGGCGCGCGGGAAGCGCGCGTTCGTAATCAGCAAAGGGGAAAAGCCTCTTCTGTTAGGGTTGCCGCCTTGAGCAAATAAAAGCACGGGTCTCCCGTTCAATATCTTCTTATTTTTCCCTTTTTCGTGTGGTGATGGTGCTGGACCCGGGGGTTCAGCCAGGCCAGGCAAGTACGCTGCCGCCGAAGCACCTCGCCAGTCCCCACTTAAGTTTCCGTTAAGGAGTAACGGTGGAAAGTCTGCTACGTATAAAGTAATTCTTTTATCTCAAATTTATTTTTTATTTTTTAAATTTTTAAAATTTAAAAAAATTTTTTTTTCCGGTACCAGGAATCGAACTCACGACCTTGCGCTTGCCAGGCAGACGCACTGCCACTGAGCCCCTCAAATTTATTTTTTAAGAAATTGGTGCATATTAATGATATGAATGATGAGGTTTTGGTGTATTGGTACGTGTATGTATGTATTTTTGGCCCCCGTTGCCCTTCTCTGCCTTTCCTTCCCCTACTCTTGATCTTTCCCAACTTTTTTAATGTGTGTGAGACAGGGTCTCACTGTGCAGTTCAGGCTGACCTTGAACTCACTTTGTAGCCCAGACTGGTCTCGAACTTCAGACAACCCTCCTGCCTCAGCCTCCCCAGTGCTGGGATTACAGGCATTAGCCATCACATCTAACCTCCATAACAAGAGTCTTAATCCAGGTTTTGAACTATGCCATAAAATGTCACACTTCTTTTTTCTTTAAATAATACTTAAAATAATTACATCATTTATTATTAATATTTAAGATTATTTACTGTTTCTCTTTTCGGTATCAGAGAAAACTCATTGTCTCAGTCTTCTAATATAATTTACAATTTTTTTCAATCATTCTCTATGTTAAGAAACAGAGGCTGGGGGCTGGGGATTTAGCTCAGCGGCACAGTGCCTCCTGGCAAGTGCAAGGTCGTGAGTTCGATCTCCGGTACCGGAAAAACAAACAAAAAAAAGCAACAGAGGCTGGGGCCGGGGATATAGCTCAGCGGCACAAGCTCTGGCGTGGCAAGCGCAAGGTTCTAAGTTCGATTCTTGGTACCAAAAAAAAAAAAAAAGAAAAAGAAACAGAGGCTGACTCTGATCAGAGTTATGATAGATGGAATTATTCTTATATCTCCCCATGCCATATATATATAATCTGCTAATATTTATGTGTGAAGACTATTTTCTTTGGATTAATTTTACTTTGGTTAATGGCTTTGGCAGTTAACCACACAGATAATTAATTTATACATATTTTTAACTTAAGGTGAACATAGTGTTGCAGTTGGAGTGATAGTACTCAAGTTTTGAGTAGTATCTGGTGATATCACTTCATGGTATTTTCCTATATATTTAAAACTCAGTAACCTCCATTTACCTTTTCTTAAAGGATCAGCTTTTCTATTTTTTTTGTGTTTATATAAATTATATATTTGTACTATGCTACGTAGTATATCTAATGTAATACAACTGTCTAATACAGTAATGTTATTTAATATAGCAATAAAAATTAATTTGAAGAAAAATTCAAAGAACCTGTGTAAAATATATCCAACTTTAAGTCTATAAGGAACTCATAAGCACACGGATTCTTTTATTTTCCCCCACACATCCATTTTAAAAGTTTATTATTCATTGGTTTATTGGTAGTGGGGATTGAACCCAGGGCCTCAGGAGTGCTAGGTAAGTACTCTACCACTGAGCTATGTCCCAGCCCTTTTTAAAAGTTCATTTTGAGAAAGAGTGTCAGTAAATTGCTCAGGCAGACCTTGAGTTTGTGAGCGTCCTTCCTCAGCCTCCTGCGTAGCTGGGATTACAGGAGTGCGCCACCATGTCTGGTTTATTAATTTATTTTTGGGGGGCTGGGGATTTAGCTCAGCAGCACAGCGCCTGCCTGGCAAGCACAAGGTCGTGAGTTCAATTCCTGGTACTGGGAAAAACAAACAAACAAAAAAATTTATTTTTGGGGGTGAGATCTCTCAGTGTGGTATTGAGTTCCTGGGTTCAAGTAGTTATCCTGCCTCAGCCTCCAGAGGAGCTGAGACTACAGATGCATGGCCATGATACCTGGATTGCACTTCAGTTTTCAATTTTGAAATGATGGTACATAGCCTACCAAATTCACCTTCTCAGTTCTCTTAGCATCTTTACCATTTATATTATGAAGGAGGAGGAAGAGGATACTAGAGAATCATATTTTGATGTCATATCCAGAAATGCTTTTTAAACAATCAAGGTTTTGCTAAATAAACTTACTTGCTCTCATAAATAATATTTTTAACGCTTAGGCCCCAAACTTGAGCTTTTAGGGAAGGATTTTCAGCTGCAAATTAATATGTTTAATTTCTTTTCATTCAAAGCAAAAGATCTATCTAATTCCTAGCTGGCCATTTTGCAGAAATTGGAAAGCTGATCCCAAAATTTATGTGAAAATGCAAAATGCCTAAAATAGCCCAAACTAGATATTTATAAAAGAAAATGAAGTTGGAGGACTAACACTACACAACTTAGAAACTATAACTGCTCTAAATCTGTACTAGTCAAGGCATTATGGGATGGTTTATAGGTAGGCATATAGATCAGTGAAACAGAATTGAGAGTCCAGAAATAAACCTTTACATTACAGTCAATTTTTTTTTTTTTTTTTTTTTTTGTATTTTTGAGACACGGTCTCACTATGCAGTTCGGGCTTGGTCTTCAACTCACTTTGTAGCCCAGGCTGACCTCGAACTCACAATGATCCTCCTACCTCAGCCTCCTGAGTGCTGGGATTACAGGTGTGTGCCACCACATCTGTTCAGTCAGTGTTTTTAAATCTTGTCTTGCCCTGGCTGATCTCAAATTTGTGGATTTAAGTAATCTTTCAGCCTCAGCATTCTGAGTAGCTAGGACTAGAGACATCCATTACCATACCAGACTGATCAAGTGATCCCTCCTGCCCTACACCACTCTCCCCATTCAGGGATTTGAACCCAGGACCTTGCAGTGCAAGCATATCACTGAGCTACCTCCCAGCCTTTTTGTTTTATTTATTCTGGCAGGGTCTTGCTGAGTTACCCACACTGTCTTTGAACTCCCATTTCTCCTGCCTTAGCGTCCTGCATAGCTGGAATTGTGCCACTATTCTTGGCTTCAAGTGGTTTTTTTTTGTTGTTTTTTTAAATTTTTATTTTTATTTTAACAAAGGCATCAAGGCATTTTGGTGGGGGAAAGACAACCTTTCTGCAAGTGATACTGAAACAATTGCATATTCCGATGAAAAAAAACCAACTGAATGGATTGTAGACCTAAATGTAAAACACAATTAAGAGAAAATGGAGGAGAAAATCTTCATAACCTTATCTGTCTTTTATGTATCACCTCAAAATCACAATTCATAAAAGACAATAGATACGTGGAACTTTAATCAAAGATGAAAATTTGGTCTTCAAAAGATTTAACTAAACCGGGTGTGGTGGCATGTATCTTTTATCCCAGCCTCAGAAGGCTGAGGCAGGAGGATTGCTGGGAATTTGAAGCCAGCCTAGACTACAAAGTGAGTTCAAAGCCATTCTGAACTACTTAGTGAGACCATGTCTCAAAAAGATTCCCCTCAAGAAATACAATTATGAAAAGGATGTCTTAATACAGACCAGAAAAATACATTTGCAAATTATCTGATAACAGTCTTGTATCTGGAATATATGAACAACACTTAAAAGCAGATTATAAAAAGAAATAAAAATGGACAAAATTTTTGACATATTTCAACAAAAAAGATGTGCCATGGGCTGGGGAATACAGTGTAGTGGGAAGCACTTGCCTAGCACCAGAAAGGCCCTGAGTACAATTCCTTTTTTTTTTTTTTTTCCGGTATCAGGTATCAAACTCATGACCTCAGACTTGCCAGGCAAGTGCTTAAGCAGCTGAGCTATATCCCTGGCCTCCAAGTTCAATTCCTAACACCATGAAGAAAGAGGTGGAAGGAGAAGGAGGGGGAAGGGAAGTAGAGGAGGAAGAATATTAATGGCTCATAAAGCATGTAAAAAGATGGTCAACATTAGGAAAATACAAATTAAAACCACAATCAGAGACCACTATATGGTCACTGGAATACAATTCAGCAATAAAAAGTAATTTGTATTATGCATTACACATGGATGAACCTCAGATACACTATCATTACATATATAATGGAATACAATTCAGCAATAAAAAGTAATTTCTATTATGCATTACACATGGGTGAACCTCAGATACACTATCATTACATTTAAAAAAACAGACATAGAAGACTATGTAATGCATGATTACATTCATCAGAAATTACAAAGTTGTAGAAATCAAAAGCAGATTTGTGAGTCCCCTACTCTGGCAAAGAGTAGTTTACAATTATCAGAAAGTTTTATTCACTCATTTTTATTTTATTTTTAAATTTTATTTTATTTTTGAGACAAGGTCTTGCCATGTAGTTCAGGCTGGTGGACTCACGATGTAATGTAGGCTGGCCTGGAACTTGCAGTGATCCTTCTGCCTCAGCCTCCCGAGTCCTGGGATTAGCCACTATGCCTGGTCATTTACTCACTTTAAGTGACATTTAAGAAGTACTTACAGTGTGCCAGATACAATAATATAGGCTACACCCTCATTAAGACAAAAATTCTTGACATCGTGACTGGCGTGCAGACATATTTGTCAAATGAATATGCCATCAGTACACCACCAGGATTATCTCATCCTTCAGTTTTATTTAGGCACCTAGTATTCATGTAGGCTGTTGTTTAGATGGGGTATATATACTGTGAGGCCTCCAGTTGCAACTTTACATTTTTCTCTCCAAGCATGCTTGCAAAGTTTACACATCTTTTTTAGGGGAGAGAGGAGTATACTGGGAATTGAACTCAGGACCTCATCTTAACCTGTTTGATTTTGGCCAGGACTTCCTGAAAATGCTGGATAAACAGCAGCAAATAGAGAAACAAGATCAACTGTTGATTAGTCACAGAATTTATAGGGATTTGTTATGGAGACACTTGACTGTCTCTGAGAGGAAGATATAGTTTTGTTTTTTTTTTCCAATGGAGCCAAGTTTCAAGCTTTAGAGTTTTCCACAACTTAAACACCCTGATTTCCTGAACGTTTTCCAAGGTTAGGCAGTTAGGTTAAAACAAAAAAACCCCTCACCCTCCATTTACTTGAGTTACTGTTGTGACAGATGATTCTAATCTGTGGTAGCTCAGCAACTGCTCCTTTCTTGCCCACTTCATTCAGTCCTTGCGGTGGCTGCGGAGTTTCCAGGACGACCACAATGTTGTTTTCAAACTCAGTTGGTGACCTTAGCTCACCCGTTAGTGGGCAGGGAACCAGGGGAATTCTGGAGGTTTTGCCCTTCATTAAACCCCTCCTTTCACTAAGGGAGAAGCTCTGCAATTCTCTCTCATCCTTTGAGGCAATAAACAGTTAGAGGTACTGTACTTGTTCTCTGCACTTCTCTTGTCTGTCTTCCTAAGTGATGTAGATTTGGGTGCCAGCAGAAATACTCTTTAAGGGCAGGAATCTCCAAATCTTGTGGGCCCTTGTGGAAAATTAATTGATATCACAGTTGGATAGATATATGGATCAATTGTTGAGCACGTATATGACATTTTAGATTTGCTGTGCTTTAAGGACGAATATTTGTGCTTGGTCATAAGATCACATGCTAGGAGGGTGGCAAGATTACCAATTTTTTTCAACAATAATATTAATGATGTTAAGGGAGGAGGAGATTCTCTTTCAACAATTGGATTTTTTGTGCTGTTTTTTAATGATCCAGAATTTTAGAGCTTGAAGGATACTAATTTAGTTCCTTACTTTCAAGCACTGAAAGGGAAATGTTTGACTTCAGTCTTCCCAGCAAATGAGTGGTATAGCTCCAGCAGAAATCCCTGCCCACTTACCTCAACTGCTGTGCTTTAGTAACATCATACTTGGGAGGAAGACCTAAAAGGACGTAGAATTTTATTTTTGGTATTGATATGTAAGCTATGACTATATTAAGGCTTGCCTTTATAATAATGTCTGTATGGATGTTTTTCTTTTCAGAGTACAGAGTATTTTAATCTTTAAGGGACCAAGATGTCAGATCCAAACAAAACTGCCATTTCAGCAGAAAAGGAGGCTCTGAAGTTGAAGTTACCACCCATTGTTTACCCCTCAGAAAACTTATATACTGTTACACCCGAACAAAGGAAGCTATTAAAGCACAGAAGATCCAAGGAGCAGCAGAAGACCATTAATCAGTTAGTGTACGTAGCAAATTCATAAGCCTTTCTTGTTTGGAATGCAAGTGATTAGTATTCATAATCTTACAAAAAATTTTAGGTTCATGAGCAAAATATTGTCACATTAATTAGAAAGACCATTGAAAAGTAAGCACAGTGCTACCAAATGTTATACCGCGCTTACTTTTCCAGACATTGTTTTTACTGCTTTACCTGTACTTCACACAACAACCCTATAAGGTAAGTACTGTTAGCTCTGTTTTCTAGATGAATAAGCTGAGGTACAGAGAAAGTAAGTAACTTGCAAAAGATTATGTAGCTGGAGGTTGGATCCAAGTGATCTGGAGTTCACAAACTTTAAACTCTGTACTGTTCTGCATCTCAATATGTTATAATAATACTGGTCCCTGAAAGTACAACCAAATAATTGGGCCTCTACAAATAACATTGCATTTGCATTTGACAAAGTGCTTATCTTTCAACCACTTGTAATTACATTTTCACTATATGAAAGAAAACATAGTACAACATCCTGCTCCCTACACCCCCCAACCCCACAATTTAGTGGAAATTAAAACTAATTTAGGTATTGGTTACCAAAGGCTATGAAACTGGTGATTCAATTCAGCCCAACAGTTAACTGGGAATTTCTAACACCTGAGGCCATTGGGTTCTGGGACTAAATGAAAGAAAAAGACATAGATCTCACTTACAAAATTTTGACCCAACACTGAACTTTAAAATGGGAAATTTCTCTCTGATAGGTTCTGTGCTTCCTTTTTTGCATACTCTTTTCCTTCTTGGTCAGTCTCTTATAAGTGGTTTTGCAACTGACTGAGTTTTATTATTGTGTTGCGATAATCATTCTGTTGATTTAATAATTTAAATATTTGTTAATTTTGTTTTCCTTACACTTATGGTCTGTTAACCATATAACTTTAGCTTTATATTTTTATTAGCCCTTCAAGCGCTTATTTATATTTAAATCTAAATGTATAAGGTATATTAGTTAATACCAGTTCTTGTTTTATTAGAGATCTTTAGCCCTCTTTGTTCCTGAGGCTCAACTAAATGTTTAGTAGACTTAGAAGAGAGTTTTCTAAGAGTTAGATTGTTCTTACTCCAAATCTTTAACAAAGAAAAGGACAAGGAGCAGATTGAAGGCACAGTTTTCTGCTTCATATCTAAAAGCCTCAGGAGTTTTAGTTTAGTATGTGCTTATTAAGAGTCAACAGGAAAATGAGGCTACTCAAAAAAAAGCTAATTCAAATTGGGTGTGGTGGCACATGCCTGTAATCCTAGCACTCTGGGAGCCTGAGGCAGGAGAATCACAAGATTTAGCCCAGCCTTCATAATTTAGCAATTTTATGCGATCCTGTTTCAAAATTAAAAAATGAAAAAACAGCTGGAGATGTGTCACAGAGATATTGAACCTGCATTTAATTTCTAGTACTGTAAAACAAACAAACAACAACCACACATAAAAAAAACTGATTTAGTCTTGGGCTAAATTAAAGCTGAATTGAGTTTTAGAAAAAGTAGGATGTCTAAAAGGTAGAGAATGGGAAAAAATGTTTGCCAGCTGTTACCCAGACAAAGGGTTACTATAGAAACAGTATAAAGAACTCAAATTTAAAGGCTCAATCCAAAAATGGACATCTGATATGAATACATACTTTTCAGATGAAGAAATACAAACAACAGATGCATGAAAAAATGTTCAACATCACTGGTTGTTTGAGAGATGGAAATTAAAATAATACTGAGATTCTATCTCACCCCAGAAAGAATGGCTATTACCAAGAAGTCAACTAATAACAAATGCTGGTGGGGCTGTGGGGAAAAAGGAGCCCTTCTCCACTGTTGGTGGGAGTGCAGACTGGTGCAGCCACTGTGGAAATCAGTGTGGAGAGTCCTCAGAAAAGTAGGATTAGGGGTTCCATTTGACCCAGCCATTTCCTGGATATCTTCTCAAAAGAATTCAAAGCATCGTACCACAGTGATATATGTATGCCTGTGTTTATAGCAGCACAGTTTGTTTTTCTCCAGTGCCAAGAATTGAACTCACGACCTTGTGCTTGCCAGGCAGGAGCTGTGCCACTGAGCTAAATCCCCAGCCCCAGCAGCACAGTTTGTAATAGCCAAATTTTGGAAACAACCCAATTGCCCATGAACTGGTGAATGGATAAAAATTTTTTTGATACAATGGAATACCTCTGTGCCATAAAGAAGGATATGCTTGAGACATTTCTAGGAAAATGGATGCACCTTGAGTCCATATTCTTAAGTGAAATAAATCACACACACATGTAAATCCCACATTGTTTCTCTGATGTGAAAAACCAAAAGTGTAAATAAGGACCAAAGTGTATAATAGGTACTGTGAAATAGGAGGAAAATGTTCAAATGGGGAGGGGAAAGGAAAGAAGGGAAAAGTAAAAAAAATGAGAAAAGGAAAACATGGAAGCAAGTTGTGTAAGTGAGGAAGGGAGGGAGGGGTTGAAGGGAGAATAGGGATGGGGTTTTCCATTCCACAAGTTATATGATGTACAGTACAGATTCTCTATGATGAATGTGATCATTATATTCATATAAAAATCTAGTAAACTTACCAATAAAATCTAATTAAAAATAAAGGGGAAATTTTTTACTGTGCCCTTGTCAAACAATATCTGGAATTCTGGTATTATACTTTAAAGGAGATAATGATAGATCAGAAAGGTTCAGGGGAGAATGAGGAAATTTGAGGCTACATAATTTGAAGGAAGCTGATTTTCTTGATTGATTCTGGCATCTACTGGGCCTGAGGTCATATCCCTTCTCTGCAGATTGTTAGGGATTTAAAGTTGGCAAGTTATGTAACTTTGCTTATCTCCATATTCCTATCTGTAAGATGGAGAAAAGTGTTTAGTCTTAGGATTGTTTGAGGGTTAACTGAGATCTATGCTTATAAAGCTCTTAGGCCAATGCATATAACATGATAAGCTCACCATAAACAGTAATTCTTATTAACAGGAATAGATGAAGGACCTGAATAGGTATTAGGTTTTGGAAGGGTAATATGAAAGAAGAATATGACCTATATAGCTCCAGAAAATAGAAATTAAAAGACTACAACTCAGTATAAGAAATTTGTTCCTAAGAATATGAGGTAGCGGAGAATAATTGGGCTGCCTCAGAAAGTGAAGATGATTGCCACCTACCACCTTTCACCCTCAGATGCCGTGGGTATAGCTAGCTATTGTGAATATTCACCTGTGAGCTAACTAGATATGCAAGCTCTTCTTCATGTCTACTATTCTGGTCATTCTTTTAACAGATACTTATTGAGCTCCTGCACCTTAAAGGATGCTACCCAAGTGTTGAGGATAGAGCAGTGAGAAAAAGACATGTCTTTATGTGGAATTTATGGCTTTGTGGCTCCATTGGCCACCCTTGCTTTGACATTCCCTTTGGCTCTCCTTTAATCTCTCCGACGGTACCCCCCTTCACCCCTTCAGTGGTTTCCCATCACATTTGGCATCCTCTGATCTGCTTCCTGAGGCCTACTTTGTTTGTTTGTTTCTTGAATATGTTCTTCTTTGGTCATCTTTTTAAATGTATCTACCCTTCTGGGCATGTTAGACAACTCCCTGTTCCCCTTCTTTCCCTTTGATCCTTCTTTCACTTTCCTGTTTCACAGGGTCTTTGCTTGTTCAGATCCCTGGAAAAGCACATCTCCACCCCAAATCTTTTCTCACATAAAGCTCATTGCTAATGCTTATGTGCTCATGTGGTCCTCACATGGAACTGAAATTGTCTTTCCTTGGAACCACCAAACTGTATGGTACTTTGTTTTTATCTTTTTGGCTAATCAGTTGATAAATTTCTAGAGGTTTGTTTCTACTGTATTTTTATAGCACCTAGTGCAATGATATGCATGATATAGGCAGTTAATGAATATTTGTTGATAGGTGAATGGATTATACCTTATGATGACACAACTTGAAGAGAAAATTATATCTTCTGGGTGATAAAAATTTAAAACAGTTTATTGAACACCAATTATGTGCCAAGTACTTTTCTAGGAATTGGGGATAATGGCAATAAGTAAAAGAGCCTACAGCATATAGTACAGACATTCCTCATTTAATGACAGGGATATGTTGTGGCAATTTGGTGGTTAAATGAATTGTTGCTAAGAATTGTTTATAGTATGTACATTACAATATTCAGAACAAAGAAATTGTCAAGGGAAACTCCAACTTAATGTTTTTACTTTGATTTGCATAGCTCTTACATGTAGTACTGTAATGTATAGTAGAGCATAAAACTATAGTATTGTACTATACAGTACAATCAGCAAAAATTACAGTACTGTGCTTTAGAAGGAGCTGTCATAAGGCTGCACTGCAGCTCATGTTCCTGCATCAAAAGTATGAATGTAGGTTGTAAGTCTGAGTGGCAGGTAGTAAGTCTGAATATCACACCTGGATCATAAGTCGTCACCCTTAAAATGAAGAATATCTGTAGAGCAAATGGTGGTAAGTGAAACAAGATAAGTGAAGATAAAAGAGGTATTTAAAGAGGAGCATCTTAACATAGGGTGTAAGGGAAGGGTTCTCCAACAGGGGGTATTTAAATAGAAATGATATACTCTGTACCAGGATTAATTTTTAGATTGTCAGTAAATTATAATTGAAAAATATTCATTTTATTTTTAGCCTTACCCTTTTATATTAATAAGGTCACGTTGATAATGGCTATTATGATTTGTTTCTTGTAGAAAATTCAGTCAGATAAAGAGTTCTTTTTTTTTTTTTTTTTTTTTTTTTTTTGAGACGGCGTCTCACCATGCAGTTCAGGCTGGCCTTGAACTCACTTTGTAGCCCAGGCTGATCTCAAAGTCGCAACGATCCTCCTGCCTCAGCCTCCTGAGTCTGGGATTACAGGTGTGCACCACCACGCCCAGCCTAGATAAAGAGTTCTTAAATGTCTCTTTTATCTTTCTTTCTTTTTGGTACTAGGAATTGAACTTGGGACCTTGTACTTGCCAGGCAGGCACTTGTGCTGCTGAGCTATATCCCTGACAAATGTCTCTTTTAGTATAGTTGAAAAATATTCAACTTGCAGTACTTTAATAATTTATGCTAATGTTTTCTTGGACTCATATTTTTCTAACTATAAATTTCAGAATTGATAAAGCCAAAATAAATCTAGACAGAACACTGAATAAAAGAATACCTCCACTGCCAGAGCCTGATTATCCTTCAACTGTAAGTTGTTTTTTCTTTTAAAAATGTATCCTTATACCATTTTAATTTTAAATTAAGTCAGTCTCAATATGTTTATTTTTTAAAATAACATATATTTCTGACTTTAGTTTTGATTTTTAAAAAATTTAAAATTTACCTCAAGTTAATTATATTTTTTGTTTGTTTTTGACAGATGACCAGTGACATTAAAAAAAAAGGAGTGAGTTCAATTTTTTTATTTCTTGTTTTGAAAATGTTCAAAAAGGTTATTAAAAACTGTTTTCTAAAACCACCTGTTAAATCCCATCCTAGATTACCTCAACATTGAAATAGTGATGATTATTTAGCCACTGTACAAATACTTACTGAGAACCAATTATATATTAGCTAAATACTAGGTGCTAGAAATTTAAAAAAAAAAAAAGAAAGAGAAAGGAAAGACATTGACCATGTGGATGACAGCATGAGACTGTGATGTGATTGGTGGAAAGATGACATCATGTAAAATTTCTTTATTAGTAACGGATACAGAAACATGGAGCTGGTTACATCTGATGTGGCATATTCTCAGATGGGCCTTTAAGCTTTCTGATTCGCTTAGGGCTTTCTTTGATAATAGAGGGCTGAGGACAATACTTTTTTAGAATTCTTTTTTAACCCCAGGTTCTTGTATAGTTTCAGCCTGCAAATTAAATTTATCACCTATTTCAGCTTTATTCTTTTGTGTGCTGGAAGGTATTGTTTAATTTATCTTTTTCCAAATGGCTAACCATTTGTTCTAGAATTATTTTTTAAAACATTAATTTTTGCCCCAGTGATTTGCAAAATCATGTTCCACATATGCTAAACTTTCTGATGTTTTTATCTATTTCTGGATTTTGTATTCATTTATACTGACCTATTTATCTACTTATATCACCTGTATCAATTATAGAGGCCTTAAAGTGTGTTTGCCTGTCTCCTAGGGCCCGTCTTCCATGGTAGATTTTCCTTTTTTTTTTGGCGGTACCGGGGATCAAACTCACAACCTTGCACTTGCCGGGTAGGCGCTTATGCCACTGAGCTATGTCCCCAGCCCCTTGTGGTAGATTTTCTTTCTTGAGATTTTCTTGGTTATTCTTATATGTTAGTTTTCCACAAGAACTTTAGATCAAGTTGTCTAGTTTGATAAAAATATGTGTAGATATTTTTGTTGGAATTCTGTAATTGTGCTAATTTTGGGACAAACTAAAATTTTCATGATGTTAAGATGTCTTTACTAAAAGCAAGTGTTGGTCACATGTATTTTTTTTATTAGATTCTTCATTCTTATGGGAGAATTTGTGAAGGAATACTACTGTTTGCTTATTTGTTCGTTTATTTATTTTATTGGTCATACTAGAGAGTGAACCCAGGGCCTTTATACTGAGCTATATTCCCAGCTGTTTTTATTATTTGGACAGGGTTTTGCTATGTTGTTCAGACTAGTCTTCAATTTGAGATCTTTCTGGCATAGCCTCCCAGAGTGTAGGGATTACAGGCATGCATGTCCATGGTGGACTTACACTATTCTTATATTAGAATGTAACCTCCAAGACAGTATGAGTTTTGTCTGTTTTGTTTAATAGTATATACTCAACATTTAGAACAATGTTTGCATATTTGTTAAATTAATGAATATTGAATTAATGAATGTTGAATGAAGGAATATGTTAAAGGACCTTTGTTTTGCCCTGAAAAAGTGAAGAATATACTAAGAACATTAATTTAGCAAGAATTCTTCACACATAAAGAAAAGGATAAAATAGTTTCTTTGTAGGGCATATATTGGGAACAATAGGTTTTATTTTGAAAACATGTTCGTTAGAGAATATTTTTATTCTGCGAAAATATTGCCTTAGAAGAAAGAGCTCAGGAGTTACACTTAAATGGTATACTATTCAGAACATTTTATTTTTTTATGTCCTCAGCTCAACTATAATTACATGAAGCAGTGTGTAGAAAGTAGTCCTATAGTACCTATTCAGCAAGAATGGCTGGATCACATGTTAATGCTGATACCAGAGCCTCTAAAAGAAGGGAAAGAAAGAGAAGAACTGCTTGAAAGTCTCATAAATGAGGTGTCAAGTGACTTTGAAAAAAGCATGAAGCGATGTTTGGGCAAGTAGCATTTGACACACTCCAAGCTTCTTTTGCCTTTGTTCTACTGTCTAATCAAAAGTAGAAGCAAAATGAATACTGAACACTATGTATTTAAACAATCTATATTTCCTAGATTTGATTTTACTTAAGATTTTATTGTGAGCCTATAATTAATCAAAACCTCTGTGATTTAATGTTACTATAATTTTTGTGTTTATTAGCTAGTATGTATAGTTTTTAGTTTTCATTTTTTATCTTTATAGTTTTAGCTATCCTGTTCACAGTATTGTTAAGAATTATTAATACATTTTGGAAGACTTGTTAGAAATTTAACCTCTGTGATTTTTATTAGAATATTTTTTTTCTTTTTTCATGGACAAGAATTGCATATATTTATCATGTACAACATGTTTTGAAATGTATATACATTGTGTAATGACTAAATTCAGCTAATTAACCTATTTATTACCTCATGTACTTACCATTCTTTTGTGGTGAGAACACTTAAAATCTACTCTATTAGCAGTTTTCAAGAATAAAATACATTGTTTTCCGTTACAGTCACCATATTTGTACAATAGCTCTCTCGAACTTGTTCCTTCTATCTGACTGAAATTTTATACCCTTGAACTAACATGTTGCCAGCTCCTTTCCCTCACTGCCCCGATAATAACCATGAAATAAATTCATAAAGATCTGCCTGATCTTCGAGTAGATAAGATGCAAAGGATTAAGAGTTAAGAGCTTTTCTGTATTTTAATTTACTTTCAAAGTATGGCCCAAATTGTATTAACAGCTTGATGTTTTCTCAACTAACTTAAGTTTTTTCTTGTACTTATTTTAATGCATAGTAAACTATACTGTTCAATATAAAAAGACACTTTTTTGTGTGGTACCGGACATTGAACCTAGGGCCTCCGTGCATGCTAGGCAATTGCTCTATTACTGAGCTACATCTCCAGCCCAAACAGTTAAGACACTTTGATATGGTTCGATATTGCAGGGATTTTCAAGAAATATTAATATATACTTGTATTTTAGTGCAGAGTGTTCTTGTGAAACCGCCGGTTAAATGGCTTAAAGATGAAGGAGGCCCTTTACCTGAATCCCCTGTGTAAGTAAATTGCTTTAAGAGCAGGATTTTGTTGAGTTTTTAATACAGCTTGCAAATAAATTGATGTCAGTTTCAAGTCTACAGTTGTTAAGCTCAAAAGTATTTTTAAAACTTTTTTTTGTATTTTTAAAACATCTTAAAAATCTAAAGCTTTTCTCTACACTATGCTTATATACTTATGTTTATATACCTAGAAAGACCTTTATGACTGTATAGTTCAACTTGGCCTTGAGTAAGATTTGGTGTGTGCCACACAAATTTTTCCATCTTCTCCCTAACTCTAAAGAACGTGTTCTTTTATCTGTCTTTGGTAACTGAACCAGGGCACAGTGGAGTAAGACACTGAGGTTTGGATGTGTTTTCTATGAAGTGTGCATCTTCTAAGGCTCCCAGTGCTGACCGTAGTTTCTTCTTCTCATTCTCCGCTTCGCTCACCTCATACTAGTTCCATGCCATAAACAGAATTCTGAAAATATATGGTTGTTGTTTTAATCATGTTTGATACTGTGTTTTGCTTTTTTCAGAGGACTAGATTATTCTAATCCTTGGCATTCTAGCTATGTGCAGGCAAGAAATCAAATATTATCTAATTTGCACATTGTTCATCCAACTATGAAAATGTTACTGGACATTGGTTACACAACATTTACTGATACAGTCTTGCTGGACTTCTCAGGAATTAGGTAAAATCCAGTATCTATTAATTGACATTTGAAAGTTGAATGTTACCTTGTCTGATATATATGTGTAATTTTTCTTGACTATAATTTTTAAACTGATTCATAATCTTCAAAGCATTTTTTTAGATTTTAGAATTTTAAAAATGTATCTCCTTTTATTTATTTATTTTTTCCGGTCCTGGGAATCAAACTCACGACCTTGCACTTGCCAGGCAGGCGCTGTGCCGCTGAGCTAAATCCCCAGTCCTGTATCTCCTTTTAATAGTGTGTATCAAGACCAAGATTTGTCATTTGTGTCAAATTGTATTTCTTTTCCTTATAAATAGAGCTAAGGGTCCAATTGATTGTGAAACACTGAAAAATGATCTATCAATTCAAGCTAAAAAGGCAGAAGAGAAGATAATGAACACATGGTATCCAAAGGTTATAAATCTCTTTACCAAGAAGGAAGCACTGGAAGGCATTAAGCCTGAGAAATTAGACGCATTTTATAACTGTGTCTCCACACTTATGTCAAATCAGGTAAATATATTTTATTTATCTTCAGTGATAACTTTGTTAAAATTAGTTCAGTGGTTTAAATAAAATTGTATTTAAATATATTACTAAGTAGTTATTTTGAAATAAGTTTAAAACATTTTTGTTTATGTTTATTTAAATAAATTTAGGAGAAAAATAGTTTCTGAAGCAGTCTAAAATGGAAGTGGCTGGGGATATAGTATAGCTCAGTGGTAGAGTGCTTACCTAGCATGCGTGAACTATATATAGCTCAATGGTAGAGTGTGTGAGGCCCAGCCCTCAAAAATTTTTTTTAAAATACTATACTGAAATGGGTTTATTTGTATGAAATAAAATTGTGAAATTTTAATGTGATCATGGATATATTGAAAACTATAGAAAGTAAGAATTTTAAAATGAGTTTTTTTTTGAGAGGAAAGTCTGTGAATTTGAGTTCTCAGTGTACTAGTTATTTCAAGTTGATGAGAAATTAGTGCCTCAGAAGAAAGTAAATTTTTTTTTTTGAGAGAGGGTCTCAAAGTGTGGTTCAGGCTGGCTTTGAAATCATGACCCATTCTACTATCTCAGCCTCCTGAGTGCTGAGATTACAGGTGTGTGCCACTAGGCACGGCTAAGAAAATAAATTTTGATGAACATTTAAAAAATAAAGTCCTGGGGGCGGTTTTATCTATAATCCTAGCTATTCAGGAAACAATGAGGAGGATCACAAGTTTGAGGCCAGTGTGGGCAGCCCAGTGAGAGCCTTTTTCAAAAAGACTGGGGATGTAGTTTACGCCTCCGTGGGTTCAGTCCCCAGTTCTGCAAAAAAACAAACCAAACCAAACCAACAAACAAACCCCCCACCAAACTACAGTCTTCTAAATTGAAACTGAAATTTTAACTTATGACCAATACTGAGTAATTCTCAATAATGGTTTTTAAATTTTTTTCATTTTCCCTCAAAACTCCCCTTTGAATTTTGAATTGATCTTTGTTGTCGAATCCCTACATTCATGTTGCAAGACTAGGATTTTTTTTCCAGTACGGGGAATCGAACTCATGACCTCATGCTTGCCAGGCAGGTGCTGTGCCGCTCAGCTAAATCCGCAGCCCCAAGACTAGGATTTTTTTGTTTGTTTGCTTTTTGAGATAGGGTCTTGCTATATAGTTTAGCTTGGTCTTAAACTCATTATCTAGCCCAGGTTATTCTCAAACTTGTGACAAACCTCCAACCTCAGCCTCTTCAGTGCTGGGATTCCAAAAAATTTTTTTCTCATTTTTTAAAAAGAGAAGATAGCTTAGAAATATGAGTAAAGGCTGTCAGCTAATTTTCCATAGTTTATTGGAGTATATTAATACAATGTTGACAAATATGTTTTTGGAAATTACTAAATTCCAAGTTGGTTGATTCTTATTTTGTTGTCAGTAAAGTCTTATTCAAAATGTTATTGATCAACTTTAAATGTCGGAGTATTAATTTTGAGTAATTGATTTATGGGATCCTCAAGTTTTTACTGTTGTAGACGTACTGTTCTACAAAAACAATTTTGAAAAAAAAATTCTTTTTTGGTGAAGATCTCCAAAAATTCCATGAATATTGTCTTGCATCATTAAAAGGATAGTGTACCTATTTAACAGCTTTGGGTAACAATGTAACTAATATACAAGATTTCTCTTCCATCTTCATTGTCTTAAAAGAATTATGATTGGTAAATAAAGAAATAAGTACAGCAATATTTTAAAGATCATTCAGATTCACGTTTCTCTGTTGCATTACATTTTCAATAGTTAGTTCTAGATAAAATGCATTTTTCATACCTAGAAACAGATTGTGCATATTTCTGTGTGTGTGTGTGTTTGTCTTTTTGAGACAGGGTATTGCTATGCAGTTCAGATTGACCTTGCTCACTTTGTATCCCAGGCTGTATAGAGAGCCCTTCCTAGTCCTCGTCGCAGCCCCAGAAATTTACATTTGTAATCCCCTGAAAAGTTATTGGAATTCTAGTGAGTTAATTCCAATCTATCGTTTCTAGCGCATGGAGAGAATAAAGACACTAAGGCATATTTGTAGTTGTGGGGAGCCAAGGAGTCCTAAGTCCAGCCATAATGATGGCTGTCCAGAACAAATGCCTTGACTCAAGGCCGAACCTGGGTTTTATTAATTCGTGAAGAAGGGAGTGGCTTGAGGATGGGTGACGGTGAGTAGTGGGAAGTGGGTGAGTGCCATGAGCTGGGCAAGGTAGGAGGCCTGAAATCACCTCTGCAAATGCAGAGAGAAGGGTATGTAGAGAAAGTAATCTGCATAATGCAATTGAGATATGTCTGATGTTTTGGGATCAGTGCTTTTGGTCTTATGTGTAATCTTTCAAGCCCCAGGAAGTCAGGCTAGCCTCTATCTCCAGGCTCAGCCCTAGCTAACAGTCCTGCCTCATCCTGGCTCACACAAGGGAACAACGGTGGGGGGTCTGGGGAAACACACCTACCATCTTCAAAGACTTCCATCAGCGCCTTGGCTGGACTGATACGCATTGCTTAAAGCTAACTGAAAGGATAAGGAAAAGTCCTAGCCAGCTCTGTACATGTCAATACATGGAAATAGGGTCAGGTTTCACCAAAATGGAGATAATTGCTCCTCTTTTAAGGATAGTCACCCAGGTGGTCCTCCACAAGGCTGGTTTTGAACTTGCAGCAATCCTCCGGCCTCAGCCCCCCAAGTGCTGGGATCACAGGCACCTGCCACCACGTGTGGCTAGATTGTGCTTATTTCTAAATTCCAGTGGCTTTATCTTCATCTAACATTGTGCAGGAAATATGGCTTCTAGAGGAAAAAAGACCTTAGTTCTATTGTTTGACAGTTTCTGTGGTATAATAAGTATGAAGTATACCAAAATTTTTGAATATTTAACAACTGGTTCTTGTGACAAAAGGAACTAGCTCTAGTACACCATACCATACATACATGTACATGTCGCCCTATTATACTTTCCCCTCCAGGTGTCAGGCCTTCTTTACTCCATTCTTCACATGTTGTTTCCTCTTTTGGAATGTTTTGTGTGTCATGGAGAGACTAAATAGAAAACGTGGAAAATTTTGCATTGCCATTTTACATTGTCGATATTCTATTTTAAAGATTGTGATTTGGGCCAGGTGTGGTGGCACACACCTGTAATCCCAGCACTTGGGAGGCTGAGGCAGAAGGATCGCTGCAAGTTTGAGACCAGCCTAAGCTACACAGTGAGTTCAAGGCCAGCCTGAACTGCATAGCAAGACCCTGTCTCAAAAAATGGAAAAAGAAAAAGAAAAAAGAAAAAAGGGCTGGGGATATAGCTCAGTGGCACAGTGCTTGCCTTGCAAGCATGAGGTCATGAGTTTGATTCCTGGTACCACCAAAAACAAAAAAATTGTGTTTTGTATGCTATTTTATTTATTGTTTTAGATTAACTTCATTAAGATTGTATTTTACTGAATGATGATAATTTCAAGACTAAATAGATTTATAGAACATTTCATTATACACAATAGATCATTGAATTTGTAGTTTCTAAAATAATAGTTATTTATGATTTATACAGATAAAGGATGTCTTAAGGAGAACTGTAGAAGGATTTGTAAAACTGTTTGATCCAAAAGATCAACAAAGGCTGCCAATATTTAAGATGGAATTGACATTTGATGATGATAAAATGGAATTTTATCCTACCTTTCAAGAGTTGCAAGATGTTATTTTGGGTTTGGTAGAGCGAATAGCTGAAGTTTTGCAGGTATTACATCATCCCTACATATTAGGTTTCTTTTTGTGGGTCTGTTTCAGAATTTTAAGTTGTTTATTTTGAAATCTGTATGAGGTGTTTATATGCATAAATGGTGTAGCTCTTTATTTTCTTCTCCCAAATTATTTTAAGTTAGAAAGTGCTTTTTGTTTGAAAACATCTCCTGGTTGAAGGTGATATTTTTCATCTTTTGTTCTTATAGTCATGAACTGATACTTTTGTGCGTGTTTCATCTCCCTTACTGAGCTATAAGCTTCTTAAGAACAATATTCTTTTCTAGAATTCTCTAGTACAATCATATTTACATTATAATTAATAAATGTTGAATGATAGAAAGCCAACCCAACTTGGATTTTTTTTTTTCTTTTTGAGATAGGGTTTCACTTTGTAGTTCAGGCTGGCCTTGAACTCACAATATAGCCCAGGCTGGTTTTAAACTCCCAGCAATCCTCCTGCCTCAGCCTCCTGATTGCTGGGCTTATAGGTGTATGCCACCATGTCTGGCTCAATTTGTTTTTATATTAGACTACCAACTATTCACTTTTAAATTATTATTTTGTATTGAATTATCTTTTCTTGGACCAAAGAAGTCTGTTTAAAAATATAGTGTGGGCTGGGGATTTAGCTCAGCGGCAAAAGCGCCTGCCTGGCATGCGCAAGGCCGTGAGTTCGGTTCCCGGTACTGGAGGAAAAAAAAAAAATAAAAAATAAAAAAAAATAAAAATAAAAATATAGTGTAAGATATAGACCATTTGGACAGTTAGATATTTATTGCATGTATTTTACTTTCATGTTTTAGAATGTCCAAACCGTTCCCTCTTGGCTATCAGGAATTTCAACACCTGTAAACCTTGACACAGAACTCCCTGAACATGTGTTACAGTGGGCTCTTACTACCCTGAAGGTGGCAGTACATCAGAATTTAGAAGGTGCAAGAAAGCATTATGAGACATATGGTATATATGAAATATTTAATGATACATTCCCTTTTATTATTTTATTTTTAACTAGGATTTGGTCAGATATTTGGTTGTCTGGGACTGTTTGGAAAGACCTGAAGAGCCAGAAATGAACATATGTTGCTTTTGGCATAGTCAAAGATCAAACCTAACAAATTTCAATTTTGTTAACTGATCCAAAGGGTGAATGGTAACTAAAGCAGAGTGGTGAAGTCAAAGAGTAGAAAGAATAGATGTTGGAATAAGGAGGATATGAAATAAAAGGTAAAAATCAAGGTAATTTCTGAGAATGGTTTTCCAGAAGCTGCACCTCAGTTTTATTGGTTGGTCTCTTCGAGTATGTGTGTGAGGTCAGGATGAGTAGGTGTTATTTGACTGCCTATTATCCCAAATCATCTATTAACTGGTATATCTGTACTTCTAAGTTATTTTAAAAGCCTCAGGTAGTCTATTAGCTTTATTTAAAATTGTATTTAATTTGATGTGCTTATTAAATTTCTTATATCCTATCTATTCCTTTAAATGTAATAATCCATGTATTAATAATAACTGATATAATACAGTACACTATTGTGTGATCATATAAAATCACTTTATCTTTTTAGAAGTGCTGTTGAGAATTTAATTAGATTATTAATTTTCAGTTGAAAAATATAATTGGCTCATTGATGGGACTGCAGATGAGATGATAGAGGCTTTTCAGGCAGAAGATCATACTTTTGATGAATATACAGAGGTAAGTGATAATTTTGTTTTTTATTAATGGTTTTTAAACTTCTTTTCAAATTAGGATCTTTTTATTCTAAATATAAGTGCTTCAATTAACGTAAGTAATTTATTATCTGAAATATCATGTTAGTAAACTCAATGGTTCACCCCATAATTCTTTCACATTCATTTACTCACCTATTGATTTTAAAATATTCCTCATCACATTCAGGCGCCTAGTAAGATACTAATGATGCAAAAGTAAATAATACGAGTAAGATGTTTGTGGCACAAAAATAACACAAAAAACTTATCTTTAGATTTGGCTTCTGGAAGCTTGACAGAAATAACAGCTATGGGTCAGCTGTAGTGGCACACGCCTGTAATCCTAGCACTCGAGAGGCTGAGGCAAGAGGATTGCCTCAAGTTCCAGGCCAGCCTGGACTACATAGTGAGTTCAAGGTCACCCTGAACTACACAGTGAGACCTTGTCTCAAAAAAACTCCTATGAAATAATGTCTTGAGATAAATACTGGAATGAAGGTAGGAACAAAGTGTTATGGGAACACATAAGAATCCCAATAATTACTTGTAGTTTGGAAAAGTGAAGGTCTCATGCAAGAAATGAAAAGTGAACTAGCTTTGGATGTAGACATTTATAGACAGAGAAACAAGGGAATAGAGCTTGAAGAAGACCCAAAGTGTCCAAAAGTGTTCACAGAGCAGCCACTAAATCCACACAGATAAAGAAGAAGTAACAGGAATACACACATGGCAGATTTAGGATATGATGCAGTTGGAAATGTACGTTGGAGCCACAAGGGAAAATCCTGCTTAAGAGTTTGGACTTTGTTCTGAAAACTTTTAGCCATGGAAGTAATATACAGTGCTGTACTTAGATTTGAGTTTTAGAAAGATAATTCTAGCAGCAGTGGAAGAAAAGTGAATAAGGGAAGATTTCTCAAGGGAATCTTTGTTCTGTTCGGTAAAACCAAGTTAATGTTTTTGTTTTACCTCTTTCTCTTGATTGTAAATGTTCTGTTTTTGCTTTTTCTTCCCTTGTAGTGCTAGGGATTGAACTTAGGGTCTCATTCATGTTAGGTAGGCACTCTATATTGAGCTACACTCTAAGGCTAGATTTTACTTTTAAGGTATAATTCATAAGTTTTAATTTGTCTGACATTTTATTATGAAACTTGTAAACATGCAGAGAAGTTGAAGAAGTTCTATAGAGAATACCATCTTGATCCTGTACTGCTTTGTCACATATTTATTCATTAGTCAATCTCCATTTCTGTTCTTAATTTCTAAAATGGTTAACTTTTTAAAAAATCAACATTTTGAGTTAAAGTTGATGAGTAACTTGAGTGTTAAGAGATTTAAACACCCATGTAACCATCACTAGAGCAAAGATATATAATACTTTCACTACCTCAGAAAGTTCCCTTGTACCTTATCCTGCTTAAGTGCTCCTAAGCCTGACCTCAGGCAACAGCAGATACCCTTTCTCTTGCTATAGATTACATTTTCTTTTCTAAAGTTTCATATAAATAGAATTATATTACATACTGCATAACCTTTTGCACCTGGTTTCTTTTATTAACTTAAAGTTTTTCAGATTTATGTTGTCTATGTCTATGTTGTTTATTTCTTTATTCCTTAGTATTTCTCTGTATGGATATATACTTTGTTTATACATTTACTTTTTGTTGGATAGTCGGGTTGTTTCCAGTTACTGTTTCTTATGAGTAAGGTTGGTATGATGTTTTACTTTCAAGTCTTTGAATGAACATGCTTTCATTCTTCTTCCTAGGAATTAGACTACTGTCTAGTATGACTAATTAATGTTTAACTTTTAAAAGAAACAGCTAAGCTTTTTGTAAAGTATTTGAATATTTACATTTTTACCAGAAGTATATGAGACTTTCATTTCTCCTGCATCCTTCCAATCTTTGGGATTATCAGTCTTTTTTACTTTAGCCTTTTTACTATGTATGTGTACATATTTCATTGTGATTGTAATTTGTATTTCCCTGATGCCCGAGGATGTTGTATATCTTCATTGTGTTACTTTTCATGTATGCGTTTTTTTCAAAATGAAGCATCTGTTCTATAGTTTTCTGATTTAAGTTGGATTTTATATTTTATTATTGAGCTATAGTAAATATATATAAATATAATTATTCAGTGCATACCTGTAATCCTAGCACTCGGGAGGCTGAGGCAGGAAGACCACTGGACTATATAGTAAGACCCTGTCTGAAAAAAAACCAAACCAAAAGTTATAATAATTCATATTATTGAATTTTAAAGGTTCTTTACATAGTCTGGCCAGAAGTCTTTTATCTGAAATCTATTTTATGTTTTTTGTTTTTTTGAGACAGTGTCTCACTCTGTAGTCCAGGTTAGCCTTAAATTCACTGTATAACCCAGGCTGGCCTCGAACTCAAGGCAGTCTACTGCTTCAGCCTCCCAAGTGTTGGGATTATAGGCATGTGACATCAGGCCTGGCTTGAAATGTATTTTATGAACATTTTCTTCCAATTTGTGCCTTGATTTTTCATTTTTGTAGTGATATCTCTTAAGCTAATATTATAAGTTGTAATTAATTCCAGTTATCATTTTCTTTTTTTTCTTTTTTTCTTTTTTTGGTGCTGGGAATTGAACTCAGGACCTTGCACTTGCCAGGCAAGCACTTGTGCTGCTGAGCTAGATCCCCAGCCCCATCATTTTCATTTAAGGTTCATGGTTTTTGTGTTCTAAGAAATCTTTTCTTATTCCATGATCATAAAGATTTGCTTTCATGTTTTCTTCTAGAGGTTTTATAGTTGTAGCTCTTATATTTAGGTCTATGACCGATCACGAATTGCTTCTTGTATACAGTGTGGGAGGGATGTGGATCATGGTTTTTTTTCTATGTCGATATCCAAACTACTCTGGAATCATTTATTGAAAATATTATCTTTTCTCAAATAAATTATCTTAGCATTTTTTACCTCTATATTTGTAAAACTGTTTCTGGATTTTCTGTTTTTTTTCTTTGGTTTATGTATCTGTTCTTATTAAGTACCATAGTCATGATTTTCATATTTTAATTGTAAGTTTTTAAATCACACAGTGTAAGTTCTCCAATTTTGTTCTTTTTCAAATTGATTTTGACTATTCTAAATCCTTTGCATTTTCATAAAAGTCTTAAAATATCCTGTTTGTGTCTAAAGAAGGCAGCTGGGATTTGGGTTAGGGTTGATTACACTGAATCTCTCTCAATTTGGGAAGAATTGCTGTCTTAGAATCATTTAATTCATTACCATATTATGTATGTCAGTTGTTTGGACTTTTTAAAAACTGTTTCTCATTAACATTTTGTAGTTTATATTTTTCAGGCCTTTTACATATCTTGTAAATGCTGTTATTTTTTTGTTTTTGGGTACCAGAAATTGAACTCAGGAGCTCGTGCTTGCCAGGCAGGCGCTGTGCCACTGAGCTAAATCCTTGGCCCCAATGGGTTATTTTTAATAGCAATTTTGATTTTAATTGCTAACTTGTACAAACACAATTTTTGTATATTGATCCTTTATCTTGAGACCTTATTGGTTCTAACAGCTTTCTTTAAAAGATTTTTTAGAATTTTTAATATATGTATATCATATAATCAGCAAATCCAGATCGTTTTTGTTTTCCCTTTTCTATCTAAATGCATTAGTTTCTTACCTTGTTTTATTGCTTGGAGTAGGGTTACTAGTACAGTGTGGAGTCATAGCAGTGAGAGACATCATCTTTATCTTGCCTGTGATCTTAGGGGAAACACTCAGATTTTTCACCATTAAATATTTTAAATGTGTTTCTTGATCCTTTTTATGAGTTAGATGAAATTCCCCTCTATTCTAGGTGTGTCAAGAGTTTTTTTTTTTTTTTTTTTT
>NW_004955430.1:7243945-7247156 GCF_000276665.1 Chinchilla lanigera | reverse complement strand
TCTTTTCTTCCGGTGCCAGGAATCGAACTCACGACCTTGCGCTTGCCAGGCAAGCACTTTGCCACTGAGCTAAATCCCCAGCCCTGAGTTTTTTTTTTTTTAATCATAGGAGGGTGCTGGATTTTGTCAGATACTTTTGCTGCATATATTGAGTTGATCATATGGTTTTTCTCTTTTTGTCTGTTAATGTTTTGAATTGTATTTATTGATGTTTATATGTTAACCCAATGTTGCTTTCCTGGGGTAAACCCAAATTACTTCCTAAATCTAGTGCTTTCAAAATAGAAAAGTTTGTTGTGTCATATTATCTGTGGATCGGGAATCCAGCTAGGCTTAATGAGATACCTGTGTCTCAAGGTTTCTCATAAGGGTGTATCCAAGCTGTCAGCTGGGGCTGAGGCTTCATTAGAGGCTTGCTGGGAATGGAATTGGGCTTCGAGTTCAGTCAGGTAGTCGTTGGCAGATTCATTACCCCACAGGCAGTGGAAGTTCTATTTTTTGGTGTGTACATATTTAGGTATAATCTTCGTGATATACACCCATTATTAGTATGGAGTGCCCCTTTTATCATTTTTTTAAAAAGAGAGGTTTATTTAGCTCACAGTTTGTAGAAGTTGCCTTTCATAATCGGCAGGCTCCAAGACAGGGCGGTTTCATAGAAGGAAGCAATTCATGGTGGCCAGAAAGCAGCAACAGCAAGAAGACAGCGCCCTTTATCCGTGAAAGAACTTTATATTCCGAAATCTTTGTTCTCAGACAAATGCTACACACCTTTTATTCTTATAAAGAACTTTACCAAAGTGTAGGTCATACATTATGTAAGTAGTTATAAAAAGTTACAGTTGCCATATGCCACAGAAACATTTGATCTCCTATCTCTCTATATTTCTGTATGCTGGAGTTTTCATATAAATTAAGTTAAAAAGTATGTTATCTTTTGTGCTTGTATTCTTTAATTTAGCATAACATGTTCAAAGTTCATTCATGTTGTAGCACATAGGAGTACATCGTCCTTTTTATGGCTGAGCAATAGTCCATTTTACAGATATACAGTACTGTCCATGAATTTGTTTCCACTTTCAGTTCCCTGGGGTCAATTTATTCCAAAAGCATAAGTACAATAAGAATTTGTGTGTCTAGCCAGGTATGGTGGCACACGCCTGTAATCCCAGTACTTGGGAGGCTGAGGCAGGAAGATTGTTTCAAGTTCAAGGCCAGCGTGGGCTGCAAAGTGAGTTCAAAAACAGCCTGAACTGCGTAGCGAAACCCTGTCTCAAAAAGAGAAAAAAAAGAAGAGACAAAAAAGGAAAGAATTTGTGCGTGTGTGTGTGTGTGTGTGTGTGTGTGTGAAAGAGAGAGAGATCACACTAACATGACTTATAAAGTAAACCTTAGCATAGGTATGTGCACATGGGAGCCATTTGCACTTTTGGATGTTCACTGGGGCTATTGGAACATACCCTCTGTTGGACCTCTGTACCACAGCTTCTATTTATAGGTTAATAGACATTTGGATTGTTTCAGTTTTTTTGACTGTTGTGAAGGAAGCTGCTGTGAACACTCGTGTGAGTTTTTGTGGGATGAATATTTTTACTTCTCTTGAGTACCTACCTAGGAAGGAAATTGCTAGATCGTATGATTACTCAGCTTTTAATGTAGTGAAGAGGGTCACAGAAAACATCAAGGAAGAATTTAGAGAGTTCTTAGAAACAAATGATCATACCAGTACACTATACCAGAACCTATGGGACGCAATGAAAGCAGTCCTAAGAGGGAAATTTCTACCTGTGAGTGCCTGCATCATAAACACAATGAACCCAAATAATAAGCTAATGGTGCCCCTCAAGGTTCAAGAAAAACAAGAACCATTCAAATTCAAAGCTAGTACAAGGAAAGAAAGTATAAAGACCAGAGTGGAAGTTAATGAAATTGAGACTAAAAATAATAGCAGATTGACAAGTTCCTTAGTGAGATGTTAGGTTTAAAACAAAAGATTTATGGAGACTGGACATTAGGCTCAGTGGTAGAACGTATGTTTAGCATCTGTGAGGCCCTGGGCTCAATCCCCAGTGCATGTGTGTACTCATATACACACACACACACACACACATACACACACACACACACACATATGGAAAGATTTATGCAAAAATGGGATCGATTTTAGTCACTTAGCAAAATGAAATGAATTTATCTTTATGTTATTAAGAATTTCAACAGTAAAGTTCTATAAAGTCACTGATGAATTAGAAAAATCTATGCATTTTACTTTTTTTTTTTTCAAAGTTTATAGAAAAAATTTTCAGTCTTGCCTCAGAAATAATGCTTTTGCCTCAGTGGGTTCATTACCCTATGGTGCGTTTGGATTGTGAAGATTTGAAGACAGGCCTGACAAATAAAGCAAAAGCCTTTGCAAACGTGTTGTTAAATGACATAGCTTCAAAACATAGAAAAGAAAATGAATGGTAAGTAGAATTAATTACCATACTCAGAAAAATAGGGTCAAAAGAAGTATTTTTATATAATAACTCTTGCTTAAAGGTAAAAGATTAAAGCATATAAATAAGTATTGCACTTACCAGTTTTCCTCCTTAGTTTCCCCCTAAGAAGTTTCCTTTGTAGTTCCATTGGGTTGGATTCTTTTGCTTTTTGCTGTGCCGCTGAGCTATATCTGCAGCCCAGGGCTGGATTCTTTTTGGTCAATAAGATTCAAGATTAGTTTTGGATTCTTTTTGGTTGATATTTGTATTAGTTAACTTTCCCATCTCTGCAACAAAATGCAGCTTGGAGAATGCAGAGAATTGATTTGGTTACGGTTTCAGTCCATAGTTGGCTGGATCCAGGGCAGAAATATCATATCAGAAAGATATGGCAGAGGAAAGAACCTTATAGTGTCAGGAAGCCAAGAGTAGGGGAAGGGGCCAGTGGCCAGATATCCCTGAGATATCTGAGACCATGCTCCTGTGACCCAGCTCTTTCAGCCTCACCTCCTTGCCCATTCACCTAGGATCTCACCAGTAAGTTAACCCTTTGTTGAAGTTAGTGCCTCACAATTCGGTCACCTGTCCAGGAATGTCTTAATTCAGTCAAGTTGATAATCAAGGTAGATCAGCATAATATGTTAGAAAGTAGGTCTTTTTTTTTCTTTTCTTTCTTTTCTTTTTTCTCTCTCTCTCCACCCCCTTCTCTCTCTCTCTCTCTCTCTCTCTCT
>NW_004955430.1:7239139-7243845 GCF_000276665.1 Chinchilla lanigera | reverse complement strand
TCTTTCTTTCTTTCTTCCTTGCTATGTAGTTTAGGCTGGCCTTGAACCCACTAGTCCAGGCTGGTCTTGAACTTGCAGCTATCCTCCTGCCTCAGCCTCCTGAGTGCTAAGATTATAGGCATGTGCCATCATTAGTTTTAAGAATACCCAGGATTTTTTAAAAAATTGAAGTAAATGAGTATTGAATATAGGTTGCATGATAATGAAAAGATTACAGATTTTCTGTGATAGTGGAAAGACTTGGAATCATTCCTCGCACCAATGTTTACTTCTATCACATAGTTTATTTTTCTCATCTGTAAAGTGGTGACAGTCATACCTATTGTGTAGGGGGGCTGTAAAGTTGGACTCATAAGTCAGTGACCTGTTAACTATGTATGTTATGCAGATGTGTTTTACTTCTTCCACACTATGTTTTATTTTGTTTACACAAATTTTGAATTTGCTATTGATATTTCTTTTTTATATTTCAAAATTAGATAACACACACACGCACCTTATTTTTTACTTTTCTTGAAAAAATGAGAAAGTTATGCCACATTGGACCTGCAGTAGTAAATGGAGCTAACATGCACTTTAGACAGGAAATGTGTTCTTTGGTTTGTTTACCCATTGCCCAAGCAACTTATATTTCAATTTCTTTTTTTCCTCTCTACTTAAAGGAATCTGAGTTTGTAACTTCTGTTATGATAACTAATATATATATATGTAACTAATATATATATATATATCACATATATATATCACGTAGCACAGTGCCTGACACATGATACTTAATCAATGTTAGCTGTTTTGTTTATTTGCCCAAAAGTAGTGTGAAAAGGTTACATACTTTAGAATAAGAAAGATCTGAATTTGAATCTAGCCTTTGCCATTAACTAATTCCGTAATTCTGGGAAAGTTACTTAATCTTCCTGAGCTCCAATTTCCTGTTGTGTCAATTGTGAAGAATACCTTCCTTGTAAGTATGATGTTATGATCACAGATAACATTTGGAAAGCATTTAACAGCCACGACTGACATACAACAGGTACCCAATAAATATTTTTAGGTAAATAAATCCCATTCTGTGATTGTCAGAGTGTTTATCAGCATTTTTGTATAAAGCATGCCACAAAAAAAGACAGGATGGTAAAGCATTAGAACTTAATCCTTTCTTGAGTCTTGACAGTCTTGCCAAGAGCAGTGACAATGGCATAGTTAATACAAAAATGACTAGGTTTAATGTAACCTTTAAAAATTTTTTTAACTTTTAAAACATTTTTATTGTACATGCTTGAAGTACATGATGATTACATTCATCATGAGGAGTTGCTACATGTGTGTTAACACATCTTAATTCATTTTATGCCCCCTTTCTCTCCCTTGTATTCCCCTGAACTCCATTTCTTGTAAAATTTTAAAATTTTTGTCGGTTGTGATTGTTTTTGGAAAATTCTTTTATTTCTGAAAAAATAGCTGTACCTCATAAACTCATTATATAAGAGCAGATGAAAAAGCCTCGTGTGTCCACTACTTAGTTCAATTCTTGCCTTTTTGAATTCTATGCTTGAGATAGAGGAAATGTGAGCCGCTCGGTTAAGTGCAGGGTCATTAAAGACCAATTTGCTTGCTTCATGGCTCAGTTTAGCTTCTGCTTAGACCACCTGGCTCTCCCACATTGCCTCTTCTGCTGAAATATCTCTGCCCAGAGGACATGGGTTCTGTTCTATCAAGAAATAATGTCCCCAGGAGGACCATTGGTCTTTTTGCATTGTTTACATTAATGCATCCCTCTTATATTTTTGATGATCAAGAATTAACTTCAAAGCTGTACATGATCTGACTTCTGCTCATCTTCCCGCATTTGTACTCGGATCTCTCCTTTGGATGCATACTGGTGTGCTTGCCGTTCCTAACATTTGCCAAGTTACTACTACCTTACCACCATTGCAAGTATAGTGTTAGGATCACAGATCACGCTTGAAAGCTCGTTTGGAGGTTCTAATAGGGAAGTACAGCTATTCATATACCCTTGATGGAGGAAAAGGTCCTCCTCTGTCTGGTTGGCCGTCCTCTTTGACTATGTGATGAGCAGCCAAGAGTGCAACTGCTTGGGGAGGGACATACATGGGGTGGTGAAGAAGAAAGGGGACACCCGCCTAGGCAGCCAGATCAGCCAAATCAACACTGGTGATCAGTGGGGTGACACATGTCACAGCCAGATCACCTTCATATCCCTACAGATAACATTTGGAAAGCATCCAACACCATGGCTGACAGGCCATAGGCACCAAATAAATGATTAAGCAAGTGTATTAGAAAGTGCTTAGCAGCATGCTTTGTACAAAAGCATACCATACAAAAAGATGTTGAGAATGGTAAAGTATTAGAACTTGCCTCTTTCTTAAGTCTTGAGCATACTGCTAAGAGCAATGACAATGGTATAATTAATACAAAAGTGGTTTTCTTGCCAGGTGTGGTGGCGCACGCCTGTAATCCCAGCATTTAGGAGGCTGAGGCAGGAGGTCATTGCAAGTTCAAGACCAATTTGGGCTACAAAGTGAGCTCAAGGCCAGCCTGAGTTACATAGTGAGACTCCATCTCAAAAAGACAAAAAAAAAAAAAATTGTGATTTTCCCCTGGAAGCTCTTTTTCTTATATTTGCATGCCTCACTTTTTCCTTTTCTCACCTTTGTTTATGTGCTGCCCAAGTGAATAGGTCTTTGCTCACCTTGGATAGCACTTGCCTGGAAAGACCTTCCCTAGCCAGTCTGTATGAAACAGTGACTCCTTCCCTATACTTTTCCCCCTTACTTTGCTGTTTTCCTTCACAGAACTTGCTAACCTGTGTATATTTATGCACTTCTGTCTCCTCATCGTGAATGTAAGCTTTATTAGGGTGAGGACTTTGTTTTGTTTGCTGGAATATCTGTAATGGTTAGAAATTTGCTTAACACATTGTAGGTAATTACTTATTTATTAAATAAATGAATAATTTCCCCCACATAATATAACTGAAATAATTCCATGAACTAAAATTTATTTTTAAAATTGTTGATCATGTTTATACTTTGATTTTGCACGAGTTTTTCCTCCTAGAATTTCTGATAATGGTATGACAATTATTTTAAGGCACAGGAATACTATTTTATTAAATGGATTGTGGAATTAAGAATATATGAATAATCATTTGATCTTTTTACTTGGTGTATTTTCATATTTCATGAGAGGTACTGATAATTCTTGTTTATACTAATAATTACAGTTAATGGCACATGAGAATATACTATATGTTAGAACTTTTGCATTCATTTTTGCATTATAATAATCTAGCAAGACATACATTAATACCTTCATTTTGTGCACCTGAACTTTAAGAGATTTGCATAAATTCACAAAGCTAATAAGTAGCAACTGAGGCAGGATTTAGATGTCCAATCCAAGATATGCTCTATCTGGATATTGTTTATCCAGACTGCTTATCTGGATGTTTGCACTGCTTATCTGGTTATTCAGTAAGGTCAAAGAGATCACTAGAAAAAATTTAATACCTGTAATTTCACATGAAAATGTTACCTTAATTTCATAGATTTTATCGATGTGTGATATATACTGGTTTATATCAGTTAAGCTTAAATATTATATATCTTAATGAACTAAGTAATTATTTTTAGGAAACATAGTTCCTATTGTATAATTGTAATAACACACTCAGTATAGTATTAATTACTGGGCCTGGGGATTTAGCTCAGCAGCACAGCACCTGCCTAGCCAGCGCAAGGTCATGAGTTTGATTCCTGGTACCTGAAAAAAAACCCAAACCAAAAAAAAAAGTATTAATTACTGTAAGTATAGTAAAACAGAATATTATGGTAGTATTTGCAGTGAATTTGAAGCCATTAAAGAGCGTGCGTTAAAAGTCCCTGAGACTACAGAAGAGATGATGGATCTGATATCTTATGTAGAAAAAGCTCGGACTGTAAGAATTCAAGAGTTAGCTTCAAGAATCCAGGTAAGAGACTTTTATTTAGATAATTTAAGTGTTTTACTCATTGTGAAATATAATGTACATATTGAGGGTATATAAAATGCACACAGTGTTTATTGAAATGACCACTCCCATGACTCTGCATTGCCACCTCCACAGTATATCAAGTGTCTGTATATGTGCAGATCTGTTTTGAGGAATTCTGTTTACCTCCATTGGCCTTTTTGCCTGTCCTTGTATTAAGACTATACTTAATTTAATTTCAGTAACTAAATGATAATAGCAGGTGGTACATGTATTCTTACCCTCTTTATCATTGAGTTTTTTTTTCTTGTTTTTAGTCCTTTAGTCCATTTTCTTATTTTATTTTATTTTATTTTTTATTTTAAAGAGAAAAAACGATGATACAAAATTTCAAAATAAGATAGTAGGAGAGTAACAATGGTTAGTACATTGCTTATTGTTATCTTCAAAATAAGTGCTCAGGGGCTGGGGATTTAGCTCAGCGGCACAGTGCCTGCCTGGCAAGCGCGAGGTCGTGAGTTTGATTCCTGGTACCAGAAAAAAAAAAAAAAAAAAATAAATGCAGACATGCATCCTGTCCAAAAAAATTAGCATCAAAGTCACATAATTGTTTTTAACAATGTAGAAGAAAATTTCAGAGACAAAAATGAAGCATTCTTTTTGTAAAAGCTTTTCTTTTATAGATTTAAAAAGCTATTTATAGCCTTTTAAA
>NW_004955430.1:7236314-7239039 GCF_000276665.1 Chinchilla lanigera | reverse complement strand
TTTTTTTTCCCTTTTCTGTTCCTTTTTTTCCTCCTTTTCCCCATCCCAGTTTCTCTTTATTTTTGAACAGTTTCTTCCTATTTTCCAGTATCTATTGTACATTTTGGGTCTTATTTACTCTTTCAGCTTCTTATACTAGGTGGACGATATGATGTTTACATATGTGAGACATTTATTTCACTTATCAATTTATTTCACTTATCAATATGGTCTCAAGTTGCATCCATTTACTGACAAAAGTCTTAAGTTTATCTTTCTTTATAGTTGAGTAGTGCTGCATTGTATAAAAATACCACATCTTCTTAATCATTTGAGTTACTTCCAAGGTTTAGTTATCACAAATTGTGTTGCTATAAACATGGGTGCACATACATCTCTGTGGTATGATGTTTTCAGTTCTGGAAAAATACCCAGGGGGTAATAGCTGAGTTGAATGGAACCTCTGATCTTAGTTTTCTGAGCAATCTCCACACTGATTTCCACAGTGGTTGCACCAGTCGACACTCCCACCAACAGTAGAGAAGATTCTTTTTTTCCCACAGGCCCTTCAGCATTTGTTATTGGTTGAGTTCTTGATGACAGCCATTCTTTCTGGGGTGAGACGGAATCTCAGTGTTGTTTTATTTTGTATCAGACAACCAATGATGTTGAACATTTTTTCATATATTTATTTGCCATTTGTATTTCTTCATTTGAGAAGTGTGTATTCATCTCAGATGTCCATTTTGGATTGAATCTTTAAATTTGTGGGGGTTTTAATTTTTTTCAACTCTTTGTATGTTCTAAATATAAGTCTTTTGAGGGACTGTTGACTAAAATTTTTTCCCACTCTGTGGGTTGTCTTTTCACTCCTTTGGTGAGTTCTTTTGGTGTGACTTTTTAATGAGATTAAATCTCAGTTGTTGATTGTCTGGAGTATTTACCATACAGTTTGGGTTTTGTTCATGAAATCTTGGCTGGAGATGTAGCTCAGTGGGCTGGGGATGTAGCTTCCTGGTACCAAAGAGAGTGCATATTTTCATCAGAAAAATATGATCAGGGTGTATTTTGCCCACCACAATGCCCCTTATTTTAAATAATGTCTTTTTTTCTTCTCTGGAACTCACCTCATCTAAAATACTACATTACATCTAGTCGTATCTCCTTAGGCTCTGGGAGTGCCAGTCTGTCAGTCTTTCCTTGTTTCTGATGATCGTGTCAGTTTTGGGCGTACTGGGCAGGTGTACTGTAGGACGGCATTTATTGATGTTATTCTTCTTGCCTACACTGTGGTGTGGGTTTTTGGGAGGAGGATCACAGAGTAACCCACTAGTTTAGCACATCATATTGAGGATTTATATTACTAACATGATGTCACTGTTGATGTTGGTCATGGTCATCTGACTGAACTAGTGTTGGCCAGGTCTCTGTATGCTTTGTCCCCCTTCCATTCTGTTCTCTGGAAAGAATTCAGTATAGGTAGCCCACACTTAAGTAGTGCTGTTTTCTGTGCAGCTCTGAATGTTCCCAGGGAGAAAGATGGTGAGAGGATAAGAAAAATGAGAGATAAAAGCTGAGGGTAGGTGGAGCCCTTTCTGTCTGGATGGGAGAAAAGGAAAATGCCCAACCACCGTAGGGGCCGTTTATACATTTGACAAAGTTAGTGTCATGTGACACAACCTTGCCTAGCAAAAGCTCATGGCTTGGACTGTCTCATGCCCAGTGGTTGCTGGACTGAAGCAGCTTGTTTTGCTTCCGGCTTTCTTTGTTCTTAGACCTGCCTTGCCTCACCCCCACATGTGTGACCAGTTTCTAGCTTCAGTCACTCCCTACCCTTAAGAAGTGGGAAGTTATGCTGCTCCTTCTTTAAGATGGACAATCTGTATAATCGTTTGGGGTTCTTCTATACCTGAAAATTTTCTCTTCCACTTCTTAATTTATTTAATCATTTATTATTCAATCATTATGTCATTATAGATTAATGGATATGATTTTATACTTTAGGTTGTAATATAGAATTTATTTTTATATGCCAATGTAGTATTCATAAGTCAATGTTTCTTTTAAAATGTCTTTTTATTTTAAAACTTTAATATTTAGTTTTTCCTCTTGATAATTTATCTGAATATTATTTTGGAATGTCTACATATACCATCATATAACTTACAAATAACGACAAATACAGTCTTACAAATAAAGTCTTGTTCTGTCCTGTTTAAACATTACATATTTCTAAAACTTTATTTTCTCTGTTATAATGGGCTGGGACCTTTGGTGCAATGGTGAGTAACAGTGGAGTATGGTAGACATTCTCATTTTCATCCTACCCTTAAAGAAAAAGCTTTGAAACTTTCACTATTAAGTATGACATCTGCTATATGTTTTTTTATGGTACTTTTACCAGATGAGGGAGTTCTCATCTATTGCTGGATATGCTGCTAGGCTTTTTGAAAAAATTATTATGAGTGGATATTGAATTTTATTAAACACTTTTTCATCTATTGAGGTATAGTTTTATCTTCTAATTTATTAGTATTATGAATTACATAGGTCAATGTTCTGAGTTAAATTTCTATGTATGTTATCTATATATACATATATATCTATATACACACATTTATATAACATATAGTCAGAAGCCTTAAATTAGCCTTTGAATCTGCATTTCAGTTCTTAAATATTGTAGTACTATACCGCAACATATAGATCAGTGATATAAATATTGTTTCTCTCTCTCTCTCTTCCT
>NW_004955430.1:7230201-7236199 GCF_000276665.1 Chinchilla lanigera | reverse complement strand
TTTTTCTTTGCTGTTCATCACCAAACTTTTTCTAAACTATTGCTATAGTGATAAGTGAGCAGAAAGATGGTAATGACACTGGAGATGCAAAACAAAACAAAAGATACTAAATTCTTTATAACCAAAGATTCAAAAATTTTAAAAATTGTTAAGAATAAAAGAATTTGAAGTCAGAGTCTTCAGGGTTTCCTGAGTGTTTGATCACCTTTTTCAGTCATATACAAAGGACCAAGAAAACCTTTAAATTAAGTCAACTGCAAGTGCAAACTTTTAAAAAGCTTTATCGCCACTATAAAAATACTGTTGTGTTGCCAGAAGCCAAGTAAATGCTACAGCTATTGAAATACTTCTGTAGTTTGAGCAGTACATAAAATATAGTTAATAATCTGAGTCATATTGAAATTTGAAAGATAGTTCTTGTCCTTTCTTTCATAAAGCCTTGAATTTTCTATCTCATGTGTTATATCTAGAGCTTCTTTTGTAGGAATCTAAACGTCAGATGAGTTACTTTTTAGATAATTTTCTATTTCCTCAAGAAGACTTAACCTTAAATGCAAATGTTCTCCTGTGGCCTAAGAAGATTAATCCCATCTTCGATGAAAATGATGAGGTAAATATATTTTTCAATATGTATGGTTTTAGCTAGGCATGATGGCGCACACCTGTAATTCCAGCATTCGGGAGGAGGCTGAGGCAAGAGGTTTGTTGCGAGTTCGAGACCAGTCTGGGCTACAAAGTGAGCTCACGGCCGGCCTGAAAATTCTCAAAAAGACAAAAAAAAAGTATTTCTTAATTCTGACATTCAGTTGTGCACATTTAATTGTCATACTACTTGCCATCTACCTTTAAAAACTATATTGCTGTGCATGGTGGTGCATACCTGTAATCTCAGCACTCAGGAGACTGAGGCAAGGTAATCACCACAAATTCAAGGCCAGCTATGTAATGACTTCAAGGCCAGCCTAGGCTACATAGTGAGACCTGTCTCCAAACAACAAAAAATCCTCAAGAAATTTCACGTCAGTATAAATTTGAGTCTGGCAAAATTTATAGCAAGCTTATGGTAGGTTTTGGAACTCAACTCACAAGATTTAGCAAGTCAGGGAGGTGGCATTAAAGAAGTCATAGTTACTATGTAAATTAATAATAAGTGAACTCAGGACTGAACTAAGTACTTTTCATTTATTAAACCTTCAAATATTCATAAAAATTCTAGGCATTCCTGTTCCCCTATTTTTTGGTGAGATAAAGCTTTATAGATGAGAGATGAAACAGAAAAGGAAGAAGTTGCTTAATATCACAAAAATAAGAAGTAGAAGATTCAGGATTTTATATCTGAATGTAGTTTTGTATCTGAATGCATTTCAAAATTGATAAAGGCCTAGTGTAAACCAGTTTATTCTACAACTAGAGGTTAAATAGATATCTTAGTTACTTTCTTGTTGCTAGAACAAAATACCTGACATCCACAAGTTAAAAAAGGAAAGATTTATTTTTATTTACTTATTTTATTAGTTTAAAAAAACATTTCGTGAATTCACATATCATCCTTGTTCAGGGGTCATGCTAATCTTCTCTGTATTGTTCCAATTTTAGTATATGTGCTGCTGAAGTGCACATCGGAAAGGTTGATTTTAGCTCACAGTTTGTAGAGGTTTAGGTCCACAGTTGGCTGTCTCCAAGCTAGAGTGGTATGGCAGAAGCCTGTGGCAGAGGAATGGCAGGTAGGCAGGAAGCAGAGAAGCAGTAGCATTGAGCCTCCTTTTCCCTTTTATCTCATCAAGCCTATTGGTTGGTGTCACCTACACCCAGGGTGGGGCTTTCCATTATCCACACCCAGAACTATGCTAAAGGAATAAGTGGACTAATTTCATTATCACACACCCTTATCCATATTCACACATCCTAGATCAAGCCACCTCCAGAAGGCCCTACCTATGTGTGCATGAGGCTTTGGGTGGACAAAAATAAAAACCATACCAATGGAATACTGTAGCAATCAAAATTTGAGTTTTATGATTTTGTGACTCTGGATATATCTCATGACTTCCATAAGCCTCAATTTTTCATCTCTAAAATGGAAATAATAATACATATGATAAAGTATATAAGGTATTTATGTACTAGTTCTTGATACATGGTACACGTGTGCTCAATAAATGGTAGCTTACTATTATCCCAAATTCTGCTAAATAAAATATTTAGAGTTGTGAAAATCACTTTGGAGATCTACGAATGTTTTTCTGTGTTGTTTATTCTTTAGATTTTTATATTAGTTACTGTAGGTAATGTTTTATTTTTTATTCATTTTATCTGATAGTTTATATTACTATAAAAAGCATTTAGATTTCTTATTTGATAATTATTTTTGAAGTATAATAATTAATATCATTAAATTATTTTTTAAAAGCTCATTGAGAATGCTAAACATAAAAGAGAAAGTGAACTAGTAGCCAAGAGAGAGAAACTGATTTTGGAAGTAGAAAAAGAATCACGTCGTATGGAAGAGTTTACAGAATTTGCAGAGCTGGAACGTATGCAACAGGTCTGATAAGTATTTAAAATAGTATCTATTCCTGGCTTATAGATTAATACATAATACATTAACATAAAGTTTTTAAATTAAATTTATTGGTACATTTTAGGTATACATAATGATCACATTCATTATAGGGAATTTGTACCCATACATGATATAATTTGATTCTTTTTTTTCCTCCTCATCCCCCTACCCTCTCTTCAACCCCCTTCCCTATTTACAAAAGCTTTGTTTCCATTTTTTCCTTCTTTTCTCATTTTTTTCTTTTCCCTTTCTTCTCTCCCTTCCCTAATTCCCTTTCCCATTTGAACATTTTCATCCTATTTCACAATGTCTATTATACATTTTGGTCCTTATTTACACTTTGGTTTCTCTCACCAGAGAAACAATGTGGGATTTACACATGTGTGTCTGATTTATTTCACTTAAGAGTATGTTCATAAGGTACATCCATTTACCTAGAAATGTCTCAAGATTATCCTTCTTCATGGTTCAGCAGTAATCCATTATATAAAAGAACCACATCTTCTTTATCCATTCGTCGGTTGATGGATATTGGAAAATATTAAAAAATATGTTTTGTATGGAAAACGAAGATTTACTTGACTCTTAGGCTTGAAGCTGGTGCTATTCACTCTGTGATTTTCTTTTCTTCTTGTGCTGGGGATTGAACCTATGGCATGATGCATGCTAGGCAAGGGTTCCACCACTCAGCCATATCCTCAGCCCTCTTATGTGATCTTCTTGTGATTTTTCTATTTGCAAACATAACTGTACATTATTCTCTATCAGTATAATGCTGTGCAGTTAGTATAATATTTAAAGTTGTTGTACAAGTGTAAGGATATACCCTATGTAGTATACGATCTTATTTTTATCATATACTTGGATATTTCTTGTAATGAATCACTTGCATTTAGTATGTGACAGATGTACGACAACTACAAAAACGTATTCAGGAATCTGAAGAAGCTGTTCAGTTTATTAATAAAGAAGAGGAACTTTTCAAATGGGAATTATCAAAATATCCTGAACTGGATAACTTAAAAAATAACATTGAACCCTATCAGAAGTTTTTTAACCTTGTTTTGAAGTGGCAGCGAGCAGAAAAACGGTAATTTCTGGTAGTATAGTAACAGTCAAACAAATATGTAAAAGAATGGTTAAGATGTAAGTTATTTTTATTTTCTTCCTTTCTTTCTTTCTTTTTTCTTTTCTTTTCTTTTTGATTTTGCTTTCGTTTTGGTACTGGGAATCAAACTCAAGATTTTGTACCTGCCAGGGAGGTGCCATTAAGCTATATCCCTGGCACCCTTTTTTTTTCTTTAGATAAGGTCCCACTGTGTAGTCCAGACTGGTCTTCAACTCACTATGTAGTCCAGGCTGGCCTCCAACTGTGGCAGTCCTCCTGCCTCAGCCTCCTAAGTGCTGAGATTATAGGCGTGTGTCATCATGCCTGGCTCTATTTCTTTTAGTTAAGTGTTTAAAAGTAGAATTTAGTCATTTGAGTGAAAACCAAGTATCATATAGGATAAGCATCAAATAATACTAACATACCACCTAACCTAATTATTATTTTTTAATTGTTATTATTACTTTTACAGTGCTGGATATTGATCCCAAGGTCTTGCACATGCAAGGCAGGCACTCTACCATTAAGCTATAACATCAGCCTTTACCGTTATACATTCTATAGTATCAGAGTTTTCTAGAACCAATTCATTTTTTTTAACACAAAAAACTGGAAGTATGCATTTCATTAGGATAGTGTTAGTTGCCCATTATAAACTGATACATATTTTAGCTCAGTCAGTGTAGCCAAAATGATGATTTTATTTCTGTATCTCTTCTATAAGTTCTATGTGTATGATAGAGAAAAATAGTTACCTGCTCTTGCCATCAGTTGTCTCTTTTACAGGGATGAGAGTTCTAGTCTAAAGGCTCTATGTCTGAGTTTAATACTATTTTCCTTTCCTTTCAGGTGGATGGATGGAGGGTTTTTGGACCTCAACGGGGAAAGCATGGAAGCTGATGTAGATGAATTTTCCCGAGAAACTTTTAAGACACTGAAATTTTTCCAAATGAAGCATAAAAAAGAATTACAAGAAAAAAGAAAGGCAGCAAGAAAACGATCTGTGACAGAAGAGAAACCCGAAGAAGAGCCGAAAGAGAATCCTACAATTACCATGTGTGCTACAATAATGGAGCAGATAAAGGTTTTTAAGGTATAAACATATATTTAATGGCATTTTAATATTATGTACATATTTTTAACTTCGTTATGTATTATGTAAAATCTAAACTCCATCCCCTGATCTTGTGCTTTGTCTATAGCATTGGACTAGTTATGTGTAAAACAGACTGGTCAGCATCTAGTCAGTCTTAACCTCACTGGGCATCTAATTCAAGATGAACCAATTCAAAAACATCATCTCTCTAGCCATAATACAGTACAGTGATACCTCGGTTGTCAAGCTTAATTAATTCCAAATTTTTATGCAAACACTGAAAAGTTTGAGAACTCAACACATTTTTCCCATGAGAAATAATAGAAAACCAAATAATTGGTTCTGAGGCCCCAAAATTACACTTATAAATTCAAAAAATTTTGCAGTGATTTCTTTCTTTAACCCTATTGTAGTTCTCATGGCTTCCCTCTTAGCTCTATTGCTGGTAACTACCTTTCTTTGGAGTCATGGTTATGTTATTTTACACAAATGAAGCATGCGCACACACATACACACAGAACAGTGATAAATGTTTTAACACACTAGCCCAAGCACCACAAGGGGCAAGAGCAGCTCTTAGACTGAAGTGGCACCCCTTTGTGTCCCCAGTGAGATGTGATGCGTGCCTCACTCTTGGCTCATACAGGTTTTTTCAAGTCAGATTTTTGGTTCGACTACTGAGCAAAGTTTAGTTCATGCTTGGAGCTGTTTGACATTTAAGTATCACCATAATTAGTTCTGGGATAGGTCTATAATCCAAGTGAGGCCAGAGTTCTCCTTGGAATTTTTCTATTGGTACATATTTGTAGTACATAATGACTACATTCATGGTGAGGAGTTGGTATATGTACATGACATTTCTTAATTCTTTTTTTAATCCACATTCCTATATCTCCTGGATCTATCTGTCCATCATCTATCTATCTATCTATCTTTGTATATCTACTTTTTCTATAATTAGTATAGCTACTCCTGCTTTTTTTCAGGGTTTCTGTGGCATGGCACATTGTGTTCCATGCTTTGATTTTTAATCTGTGAATTTCTTTTTGTATTGAACATGTTTTTTGTATACTACATATTATTGGTTTTTTTTTTTTCTTGATCTGTTCTGCCAATCTGTGTTATTTGATTTGGGATTTGAGACCATTCCCATTGAGTTATTGAAAGTATCAGCTTATTCCTGTCGTGGCATTGTTTTCTTGTTGCTGATCTTTCTTTCTTTTTTTTTTTT
>NW_004955430.1:7198692-7230101 GCF_000276665.1 Chinchilla lanigera | reverse complement strand
TTTTGTTCTATTTAGCTGCTGATCCTACTAGGTGCATTATTCTTTTTTTCTTAGTGGCATTGCAGGTTTCATTGTCTCTTTTGAGGGTATCCTTGAGAACTTTTTATAATGTTGGTTTGGTTATCATGAATTGCTTGAGGTGCTCCTTGTCATATAAATACCTTATTTCTCCATTGACTTTAAAGGAAAGTTTTATAGGATACATAAGTTGGGGTTGGAAACTTATCTTTCAGGGCTTGAAACTCTTTACTCCAAGTTCTCCTGGCCTTTATGGTATTGAGATGTCTGCTATAATTGTAATGGGTTTACTTTTTATATGTGATTCATTACTTTTGTCTAACAGCTTTTTATTTATTTATTTGATTGATTGATTGATTGATTGTGTTTTTGAGATAGGATCTCCCTATGCAGTTCAGGCTGGCCTTGAGCTCACTTAGCCTAGGCTGGTCTCGAACTCTTAACGATCCTCTTGCCTCACCCTCCCGAGTGCTGGGATTATATGCATGTGCCACCATGCCCAGCTCTAATAGCTTTTTAAATATTGTCCCTGTGATGGACCTCTGGTACCTTGTGTATAAAGTGGTTGTGTTGTATTGACAACTGGTGGTCAACTTGTAACAACACCCAGCTGACTGAACCCTCGTGGTATTGGGTGTGGGAGGCCCACCTGAGAATTATTGCCAGCAGCGTAAGAGGCAGAACAGGAGAAGAAGAGAGGCTGTTGGAAGGTGTTGGGAAGCTATGAGAGAACTGCTGGTTCTCTTGAACTATTCTGCTAGAAGACCTTGTCATGCTGGCTTTCCTGATGAACTTGGCTGTTCTCATTGGAGGAGGAGCTTGGGACTTTGTTGTCGCTGAGAATGGCTGTGGTTCAGTTTGGGAAGCTCTGGTCCTCACTTTAAACATCGCTTCCTGGCTTAGGAGGGGAAGACGGTTCACTGCTCAGTCTCCTGGAGAAGCTTGTCACTTTGGCTTTTCTGATGGGAACTCAGCATTCCTCATCATGGGAGGACCTCAGGACCTCACTGTTGCGGAGGATGACTGTGGTACTTTTTGGGGGAGTTGTGGTTCCTACTTTGAACTTTGCTTCCTGGCCCCAGTTCAGATCTATCAGCCTGGTAGTGCAGATCCTTCATCCCGCTGGCTTTGTAGACTTTGTAGTCTTGACTACAGTCAGACTTTATAGCTTCCACCACTGACCTTTGGGCCTTCCCAGCACAGATCTGTGAAACAGGCCTTCATGGGACATTGTTGTGGGATGTAGCTCTCCAGTTGGGCTCATGGGAAGCACTGTTATGGGCTCTAGGTCTTCAGCTGGTCTCATGCAGGACATTACTGTAGAATCTAGGCCTTCAGTTGAATTCTGTGGTCTTTAGTGTGTGGACAAATTTCCTGCACTCTTTGTGTATGATTCTTTGGGTGACTATTATAAAATAATCTTATAAAATATGTGTCCTGTATTGTATTGTTCCCCTTGCAAAACCCCTAACCACAACAGTGGTGATGAGAGGTTCTCTTTTGATCATTGCTATTTGGAGTTCTATATGCCTCATTTGTGTTTATGTTTATTTTTTCCTCTGTATTTGGGAAGTTTTCTGGCATTATTTCTGTGAACAGGTTTTTTATGCGATTTGTGTTATCTTCTGATTTTTTGCTTTTCCCAGTTACTCTTAGATTAGCCTTCTTTGCATCATCTAGCAACTATCAGATCCATTTTTCATGTTCTCTTGTTGCTTTTAGGGTGACTTTGAATAGTTGGTCTCTGAAAGCATTACTGTCTTCTAGTTCTGAAATTCTGTCCTCACATTGGTTAGTTCTGCTGCTCATACTGTCAATATAATTTGTAATCTCCTGGACTTCTGGTTGAAACCTTTTCATGGACTTTTACTGCTTTGATAAACTGGTCATTCATTTTTATATCATTTTCTTAGCTCATCTAGCTTTTTATTAGGGCCTTATATAAAGCCCCTGGATCATTTTATTATTACTTCCATTACTTGTTTAGTTATATCTTCTGTGATTCCACTGCATACTCTTTGATTTTCTTTCTTTCTTTCTTTCTTTCTTTTTCTTTCTTTCTTCCTTTCTTCCTTCCTTCCTTCCTTTCTCTTTCTCTTTCTCTTTTTCTCTTCCTTCTTTCTTTCTTTCTTTCTTTCTTTCTTTCTTTCTTTCTTTCTTTCTTTCTTTCATTTCTTTCCCTCAAACTCATGATCATCCTGCCTCACCCTTCCAAGTGCTAGGATTACAGGCCTGCACTACTATTTTCCAACCTCCTCTGTTAGCCTTTTGAGTAATTTAGGTGTGTGGTTTATGTTATTCTTCCCCTATCTTCCTCCTGGATTGGCTTTGGGAAATTAGGAGTTCTGGGAAGCATTTTGATACTTTGTCTTCTCATGTTTGTATTGTTTCTGTTTGTTTTTGTTTTGTTTTATGTGGCAGTTTGTGGATGCTTATATTGTAAAGACTTTGTTGGTAGTATAGAGCTCTCTTTAGTCAGCCACTTTTCAATGACATACTTTGGGCATTGCTAACTATAGTTCTTTGCATCTGTCCCCAGATCTGACTTCCTTGGTTAATTTGGGAGAGGAAAATGCAGTATAATTGGTCCAACACCACATTCTCTGGAAATGTATTCTAGTATTGTTAATATCACCAGTATAATCTGCATGTTGGCTTATGGGAAAACCTGTTGACAGTAACAATCATGTGACCCTAGGAATATCAAGCAAATCAGCTACAGTAGTATCATCTAAGACAAATTGGATATTGACATACTGTAGGCACCAATTATGTGGCACCCTTAACCCGAGAGAAGAAATCTACAATTACAGTGTAAACATCAAGGTAACCCAGGTACAGTGGTGCCTTGGTTAATGAACTTAATTGTTTTTTGTTTTTTGTTTTTTTTTCTGGTACTGGGAATTGAATCATGACCTCATGCTTGCCAGGCAGGCGCTGTGCCGCTGAACTAAATCCCCAGCCCCCAATGAACTTAATTGTTTGCATGATTCTGGTTGCAGCTGAGGCTGAGGCAGGAGGATGACCATGAGTTTGAAGCCTGTCAAAGCTACATAGTGAGTTCACGGCCAACCTGAATTACATAGTGAGACCCCTGTCTCAAAAAAACAAAAAACAAGAAATAGAAAAAAATGCAACAAGGAAAAAAAAGTCAAAAGAGAATTCTCCAAACCTCAACAAACTAGTGAGAAAGAAAGCCCAAAGAAGCACACACAGGGCCTGGGGATTTAGCGCAGCAGCACAGTGCCCGCCTGGCAAGTGCAAGGTCGTGAGTTCGGTTCCTGGTACCGGAGAAAAACCAAAAAAAAAAAAAAAAAAAAAAAAAAGCACACACAGAGACACATGCGCACATTAAAAAAAGAAAAAAGAGAAAAAAAAGAGAAAATTTTCGGTAAATTTGAATGCAAGGTTTGCTTCCAGGATGTACAATTTGGGGGCAGCGTTCAAGTGAGGATGTGTCTCTATTCATGCTTGAAGATAATGCAGGCAGTCCAACCCCAGATCCAGGTGGACGCCATCATCAGCAGGCAGTAACACAAGGTGCCAGTGCTGTGCCTTTCATTTCCAGGCCGGGCAGCTCAAGCTGGGCCTGGTATCTTGCCTCAGGAGTTGGGCCTGTGTTCATTAGCTCAAACCCCTCAGGGGAAATTTTTCCCGTGTGCGGTATCTGACTGCAGCTGACTCCTGTGGCTGTTTCTCACCCAGTTACTGTGGGAACATAACAATGGGAGCCCTAGAGTAGAGCTGTGTGGCAAATGTGGGTCCCGGGTTCAGCCAACCCTTCCCTGGGATGGTGTCCTACCAAGTACAGTACTCTCTTGAGGGTTATGCTGAGAGATTACACTAGAATCACTTACCAGCTGTTGTCTGTAGAGGTACTCACTGGAAGCAGAGTCCAGTGCTATCCCTGCAGATTATGGCAATCATAGGTCTGTCCTGCTACATTTCTCTCTGAGGCCCCCTGAAGTCCGAAGCATTCACTTAGTCTCTGTAGGATCCATCTCCTTTGCCCTTTCCCTGCAAGCCACTAACCATTTCTTCATGTATTTATTGGCCATTTGTACTTTTGTAAAGTGTCTATTTGTTGCACTTGCACATTTTTTGATTGGGTGTTTTATTTTGGAGTGTCTAATTTTTGAAGTTCTTTATATCTTCTGGGTATGAGTCCTCTGAGAAATAGCTGGCAAAATTCTTCCCCTTTATCTTTACATTCTGTTGGTTGTTTCTATTGTTTTTTTTAACAATGATCTTTTTTTTTTTTTTTTTGGTTTTTCTCTGGTACCGGGAACCGAACTCACGACCTTGCACTTGCCAGGCAGGCGCTTTGCCACTGAGCTAAATCCCCAGCCCCTGGTTGTTTCTATTGTTGTGCAAAAACTTTTTAATTTGATAAAATCCCATTTGTTGATTCATGGTACTATTTCCTGTGCATCTGTTTAGAAAGTCCTTATCTATACCTGTGAGTTTACATGTTTTACTGCTGGGCGTGGTGGTGCATGACTATAATCCCACTACTTGAGAGGCTAAGGTAGGAGGATCATTGAGTTCAAGGCCAGCCTGTACTATGTAGTGAGTTTAAGGTGAGCCTAAACTACATAGTGAGGGCTGGGGATATAGCTCAGTGGCATAAGCGCCTGCCTGGCAAGCACAGGGTCCTGAGTTTGATTCTTGGTACCAAAAAAAACTCCCAAAAAACAAAAAACAATAAACTACATAGTGTGAGTGTATCAAAAAGCCAAAAAATAAAACAAAAACCTCCCCAACTTTACTTATTTAATCTTCCAGCATATTGTTTGTTTTCACATTTAGTTCTTTAATCCATTTTGATTTTAGTTTAGTACATGGTAAGAGATACATATTTTGGCCTTGAACTCAATTTTGGAAGCATGGCCATTTTGATTATACTGATTCTGTCTACCAGAAACAGAGGTTATCTTTCCATTTTCTGATGTGCTTTTTGATTTCCTTTTTTGGCTGAGGCAAGAGGATTGTCATGAGTTTGAGGCCAGCCTGGGCCACATAGTGAGTTGGAGGCCAGCCTGGGCTACATAGTTCAAAGCCAACCTACACTACATAGTGAGACCCTGTCCTGAAAAAAAAAAAAGGAATTGGTTTCTTGTTTGAGAGTATTGTAGTTTTCATTATAGAGGTCTTTCACATCCTTAGTTAGGTTAATTCCTGAGTACTTGATTTTTCCTGATGCCATTATATATATATATATATTTTTTAAATTTTTTTATGGTTCTGAGGTTTGACCCCAGAGCTTTCTCACTGTGCTACACACTAAACCTTTAAAAAAAATTTCTTTTTTTGAGACAGGGTCTCACTAAATTGCCCAGGCTAAGCAGGGTGTGGTAGTGCATGCCTGTAATGCCAGTATTTGGGAAGCTTAGGCAGGAGGACTGCTGTGAGTTCAAGGCCAACCTGGACTACAAAGTGAGACTCTGTCTCAAAACAAAAAACCAAAAACAAACTAAAACTAAATTGGCCAGGCTAGAGTCAAATTGGAGATTCTCCTGCATCAGCCTTCCAGAGTGCTAGGATTACCACAGTGCAAAGAGTATTCTTTTTTTTTTTTTTTTTTTTTTTTTTTTTGGGTCTTTTTTTGCAGTTCAGGCTGGCCTTGAACTCACTTTTAGTGGCATTTTTTTTTTTTTTTTGAACCAGGAATTGAACTGAGGACCTTGTGTTTGCTAGGCAGGCACTGTGCCACTGAGCTATATCCCTGGCCCTGATGCTATTATAAATGTTATCTTTTTTGCTAATTTCTTCCTCGGTGGGTTCATTATTAGTGTACATGAATGTTACTGATTTTGTGTAGTAATTTTGAATCCTGATATATTACTGAATTTCATTATTACTTCCAAGAGTCTTTTGGTGATTTTTTTTTTATTTGCTATGTAGAAGATCATTTCATCTGCACATAATTTGACTTCTTCCTTTCTTGTACACATACCTTTTATTTTATTTTTCTTACTGCTCTTGTAAATGTTTTGTGTACCATGTTGAATTAGACTGGTGATAGTGGCCAGTGAGGGGGTCACTGCATGTCCAGCATGGGCCTGCTTGCTTGAGTCCTCTTTGCTATATCTTAAGGCATAGAATCTACCTTGACAACTTTTCATTTCAAATATTGGTTATTTTATAGTTGAGGGCCTGTACACTTGGGAAACACAAATATACGATGACATTACCAATAATTAGTATACCAGCTATATAGAAATCTTTACATATTTAGTTTCTTCTCTGAAGACAAATTTTGGATACTTTTAACAGGCTGTATAAGCTGTAGCTATATTGATGAGAATAAAGGACATCTTCACAGCTTGAATAAGATTAGGAAACAGTGATAACGACCGCAGATAAATTTATTACCCAACATAAAGTGTATCTCTTTTATACAATAACAAAATATTTGTCTAGACAAAACCAATAAATGTAGATCAAGTTTAAATGTCAAGGCCAGATTTACAGAGATGTCACATTTTGATCATTTTATATATAAGGTCTAAACAGATATTGTATAAAAGAAAGCACCTGTTAGTTACTTTGTACTGAACTTACATAGTCTTAACTATATAAACAACTTTAAAGCTTAGACTCACAGAATAGCTTGTTTTTAGATGTATACATACATGTGTCCAAATATGTTATATCATAAACTAAGTAATAGTAGTTTATTTAACCAATTATGAACTAATTATTGCAAACATTTTACAGGTTAACATTCAAATACTCTTTAATTCTTACCACTCACTTTTTAGTAACCAAAAATCTAAAGATGAGAAAACTTAGTAATATATAGAACTTTTTCTTTGTAAATCTAGTTTTGTAAATTTAACCAAGAACATTTCAGTATATTAAGAAAACGTTATTGCATTAGACAGAGCATTGAACCTTTTAATTACAGCCAACTTAAATATATCTTAAGAATTGCTTGAGATGACTCATGGGAATTAAGTCATAACATTTAAACACTAAGCTACACATATTATCTTTACCCAAGGAGAAAGTCTGAAGTTATTGTAGACAAGTAACAATAGACATTGCATTTATAAAACCAATCTTTTGATATTATCTCAACTAGCTAACAAGCTTGGTAGAAATATGGTACCAATTTTAAAGATATCTTTATCTTGTTAATTCACCATTAACCCTGTAGACAGAGGTATTTTGGCTGCATCATGAGTGTCTACTTCTCTATATACCAGCTAAAATAGAACATATTCCTGAAACTTCACACACAGAAACATACACAGCAACCCAACCACACATAACCTTTATGCTATCCAACTTTAGTGCTTTTATTCCTGTGTAAGTCTCAAGCATGTCAGTCTTTATCTGGTAATGTTTTAAATTAGTTTGGATACCCTGAAAAACTATAGAAGTGGTTTTCTTTTCTCAAAAAGAACCCAAAAAAATTACTGAGCTCAAAAAACTATTTTTCTTAAATGAAGCAGCTGCAGGTGCTATAGCTAGTTATTAACACACATTAAACCAAAAGATGGACAAATGTATACAAGATGATTACATTTACATCAGAGTGCACTCTCAGATGTATTTGGCCAAATTGGCCTTTTATAATTTTTAGGTATGTAACTATAAATAGACTAGTCAGAGCTTTTCTTATAGGTTATCAATTAACAGAGATCTCCTTAATAAGAATAAAAAAACCCTTTTATGTCTGTAAAAGCAAAAGACTGTTTTTAAGATGGTCCTTAGGCTAATGTTTTATCTGATTGGACCAGCCAGTTATACAGCTTCTCATTGTTTTCATAGCCAAGCTAGTTTTATGGCCACAGCTGATAACCAAAACTGCTGTTTTGATAGCCACATGTAACTGTCTCTTTTCTAAAGAGACAGACTCTCAAAGGTAATTTTAACTATTTTTATTTTAAAGGGTGCTCATCTTTTTCCTGATTAATAGTTGACCATTTAAAGTAATTATGAAGGGCTTAGTTCTTGTCCTTAGGGTGCAGAGGACAAGGGAGGGGAACCTCAGGCTTATAAATGGTGGTTGCATCAGATGGTGCCTTAAGGACCAGAGGTGTCTGGTTTTACAGTGATATATCTACATTTTGAACACAAATTAGGACTGTTTCTCAATGCAAAGGAAGTCTGAACATAAGGTACACCTGACCGCTTTTCATCTGTCTCTTACAGTATAACTCCAGTTGTAAAATAGTGTTATTAAAAAAAAAATAGTATTATAGTCAGTACTTCCCTCTGCATTCTACTTTGCCTCCAGGGAATAGACAGGCCACACATGGGTGCAGAAAAATATTAAACAAATCTTCCTCAGAGTGTGAGGGTCAAACAATTTCCAGTGCTTAAGAACGTACTCCAAAGAAATAAGAGAATTTGACATTGAGTTTCCCATCTGCAAAACAACAAGAGGAGAAGAAGGCATCCCTTTTAATTCTCTTGGTTTTTATATGGCCTGTGGGTGTCCCCTAAGCTTACCCTGCTTAAGAGCAAGTGGCTGCTGTCTGGAGAGTGACCAGATGACAAGTCGGGCCATACTAGCCACCCTTACTGATGGGCACATTTACTGCCTCTGAAAACTCACATTTCCAACTCCAGAGTGTGTTTCCAAAAACAACCTATAATTGATTTCTTCTATGTCAGCCATATTTAAGAAGGGAAGCATTGCTAGCAAAAATTTAAACCAATGATCAAGAGACCTGAACAACTATGTTTTCTCCTGATGATCCTGCCAGTCACAGGAGAAAATCCTTGCCCGGGCACTGGGTCAGTCAAAACACTCATATATGCCTTTCTGAATGAGCATGAATTTTGATTCCCTGCTAACCCAGGATAGAGATTATGTAGTCTATAAAGGAATGCCTATAGATGAGCACTCAATTTCTTGGGGTTCAGGAACTTCCAATTGAGAAGGAAAAAAGCTTTTCAGCAAAGCATATTACCATTTACTGACAATTATAGAGAGCCCTGCCTGGTCCTCATCATGGACCAGGAAGTTTGTATTTGTAATCACATGGAAAAATGATTGGAATGCTAGTGAGTTCATTCTAATCTACCACTTCCAGTGCAACCCATGGTGAGAATAGAGACACTAAGGCATATTTGTAGTTATGGGGAGCCAAGGCGTCCTAAGTCCAGCTATGAAGATGGCTAACCAGAACAAAAGCCTTGACCCAGGGCTGGACCTGGATTTTATTAATTCTTGAAGAAAGGAGTGGCTTGAGGATGAGTGACTGTAAGAATGGCAGGAAGTAGGTGAGTGCTGTGAGCTAGGCTAGGTAGGAGGCCTGAATTCATCTCTGCAAATTCAGAGAGAAGGATATGCAGAAAGAGTAATCTGCATAACACAGATGAGGTAGTATGTCATGTTTTGGGGTCAGTGCTTCAGCTCTGATATGTGATCTTTTCTATCCTGGGAAAACATAGCCCCTTATTTTAAGGCTGGATCCCAGCCAGCAGTGTGGGGCACAGCTTTGCATCCTGCCTCAGCTCCACATGTTTTATTTGGGAGCTACAGGGGATGGGGAAACACTGCCCTGTCGTCTTTGCTTCAAAGACTACACATCAGCACCTGGGCTGGACCAATTTGCATTGCTTAAAGCCAATTGAAGGGGTAAGGAAAAGTCCTAGTCAGCTCTGCACACATCAATACGTGGAAATAGGGCCAGGTTCAACCAAAATAGAGACTGTTGCTCCTCCTTCAAGGAGAGTTGCCCAGGTGGTCCTCCACAACAGTGATGGTAACAGTCCATGACAGAGATGAACTTCCACAACCTGTCCCCTAGCCTCAGTCACACCCAAGAGCATGAGCTACAAAGCAATTAGAAATACAAAAAGCCATTCCAAACGGCTAAAATAAGCCAATAAGCCACCTCATAACAGCTAAACAAATCAAGAAAGGAATACAAGTAAATTCAGCAACCAGTGTAGAATTAAGTCTAAATCCAGCACATACAAAACAGGAATATAAGGCTCTACCTGTAAAAATAAAAATGTCCTATCAAAGGAAGCTAAATATGAAGACATCACAATCTTTGCTGCTCTTATCTTTTAGCATGGATCAAACAACTCACAACAAGCATAAGCAACCAGCAAAGAATGGACGACAATTTTGATTACCTAAATGGATCACAATCCAGAATCCAATATAAGTATTTAGGGATGCCATGAAACAAAAACAAATGCTTACTTCCTTCCAAAGATCTCGGTGGGCTCGCCAAAATGATACAGAAGCATAACTGCCAACCCACTAGATGTCAGATGTGCTGAGTTTGTGTCCCCTGAAATCAGAGAATGAATTCCAAGGACAAAGACGTTGAGAGAAGGAAAGGTTTATTGAGAGACAGAAGGGATCCCAAGTGGGTTGCCCTGGAAGTATCTTTTCTATTTGACAAAAAATTCTTGCTTCTCTTCTAGACAAAAATTGTTACACACTTATAATTGCCAAAAATTGTTACACACTTATAATTAAGCCATCAGCTTACTTTTTTCTTTTGGTATTGTTTTCTATTTATTATAACATGGTATGTGAATTATATATCAATAAAGCTATTATAAATTTTGTTTCCAGCATTGTATCATTTATGATGTCATCTTAACGTGATTAAATCTTCCAATAGATGAACATGAGGTCTTTCCATTTATTTTCCATTCTCCTTAAATTTTTAAACAATTATTTGTAATTTTTATTATACATCTCTTTTTTGTTAAATTTATTTCTAAATATATTATTTTATTCTTCTTGATGCTATAGTACATGGGGTATTTTCCCTTACTGTCAATTTTGGATTGCTTATACAATTGGATTATATAGAAATATAAAGGATTTTTGTGTATTGATCTTCTATCTTGCAAATTTGATTAATTAACGACTTTTTAAAAATTCCTTGAGATTTTTTTACACGTGATATGCCATCCAAAAATATAGTTTTACTTCTTCCTTTCCAATGTAAATGCTTTTTTCCTTTTTATGAAATTGACTTGGGTATTGCCACCAGGTAGAATCTTCTAGCACTGTGTCTTTATTGCCCAGGACACTCAAATTGACTTTTGGCCTTGATTTTTCTATCTAATAGGTAATTTCATTAATAAAACTGAACAGTTTTTGTACACACAGAAATAGAACACATAAAATAAAATTTAATTCAGAAAGTGTTTGACCACTATTGAGTAGACTATTTTTTTTTTTAATGTTAAGGGGCAAGGATAAATAAGATGGTGGTTTCTACACTTTTGGGAGAACACAATAGTGTGAGATAAATAGGCTTTGAACAACTAGTACAAGGCCTAATTGAGACATTTTTAGGTAGAGAAAAGCAGTATCCTGTGAGAGAATAAAGCCTGGAATAATTCAATTCTCTTACTTGGAGAGCAGGTAAGGCTTTACTAAGGAGGCAGATCAGACTTATAATTATGATTTTAATGATTTTCAGTTTGATTCAGAAGAGGGAAAGATAAGTATTCTTACTTTTTAACCTTTTATGATTTTTTATTGTATATTTTCTGTTAGTACATGTTTGCGACACATGATTATTCATCATGAAGAGTTAGTACTCTGCATAACAAACCATAATTCTTTTTATTTCCCTTGCCTTCCCCTCTTTCACTCCTCCCTCATCTTTAGATCCTATTCCCATTTGCAAATGATTTATATCCTTTTTTAAGATCTTTTATTTTTCTATTTCCTCCCAGCTTTTTATATTAGTACACACTTGCAGTATATAATGATTACGTTCACAGTGGGGAGTTGGTACATGTGCTAATACATCTTAATTCTTTTTATATGTCTATCCCCCTCCCTCCATTTTTTTTTGCTTGTACCACCAGGGACCAGTGGGGAACACCACTGATTTTTGTGTGTTGATTTTGTATCCTGCTGCATTTCTAAAGTTGTTACTAGGAGTCTTTTGCTGAAATATCTTGGGCCCTCTATGTAAAGGATCATGTGTCCATGAATAAAGATAGTTGATGTCTTCATTTCCTATATGCTTCCCTTGTGTTTCTTTCTCTTGTCTAATTGCTCTGGTTAGCATGTCAAGTACTTTATTAAACAGGAGGGGTGATAGTAGACATCCTTGTCTTCCTGATTTTAGAGGGAAAATGTTTAATAAGATATTGGCGGTAGGTTTGTCATAAATGTCTTTAGCAGATTTAGAGAAGGTCCTTCTATACCTACTTTCTTTAGAGTTTTTATCATAGATAGATGTTGGATTTTGTCAAAAGCTTTTTCTCCCTGCCTCTGAGCAAAAGGCTTGTCAATCTGGGTGGCTTTCTAGGCCTGTCTCCCAGCTACAAGCAAACCCCTCAGCTGCCTCTGTAATTTTCCCTCTGCAAGCCTTCCATCTACTGTGTCATGGTGCACCCTCTCCTCAGAGTGTCACTCTATCTGGTGAACTTGGTAAAGAGAGTCTCAGGGCTTGCTGTGTTCAGAGCCCCTGCAGGGAGTGGTGGGGAGCTCCTGTGTGGGTGCCTCGCTTGTGGGAGTTGGATAGTGTGCAGGATGTCCCACGGGCACACTCCCCTGCTGTTTGGGGTAGGCACATGGGAGGACTTGTCTCTGGGCATCTGGTCTCTTCTCTCTGTGGTGTTGGATTGCTCACAGATGGTCATGCAGCCCCTAGATGACAGTTTCTCAGTGCTCAGATACAGGTTTTTAATTTTTTTTATTTTAGGCAGGTCTCACTATGTAGTTTAGCGTGGTTTTGTACTCACAATGTAGCCCAGGCTATCCCGTAACTCACTATGATTCTCCTACCTCAGCTTCCCCAGTGCTGGGATTACAGGCAGGTACCACTACACCCAGCTTCAGATGCAGGTCCAAGTTCTTTATCAGAACGATGCACTTGTTTTCAAATTTCTCAGGAGTCTACCAGGCTATGAGAACACCAGTCTTCTCATATGCTGCTCTACAGCTTTCAGTTTCTTTGATGCCCTGGTTTGCAAACATTTCACCTGTTGTGTTCCTCTTCCCAATGGGGAGCGTGGAAGGACTGGGGGCCCATTCCATCAGCCTGGCTGCCTCTGAAATGCCAGCTCCCTCCCTCAGTGAGCCTGATCCTCCCCTACCTGATGATAGGTATGCCAGACCTGAGGTGTAGCAGTGTGCAGACTAGTAGCGGCCTAGTTTTCCTGGCTTTTGGTCCAGTGAGTGTCTCCTTCTGTTTGTCTTTCCCTACCTGGCATTCTAGTGTAGCTGTTTTCCTCCTTTGTGGTATTGGAGCTTCCCTCCCTCCCTGCTACCAACTAGTTGGCTATGATAGAAAAACTTTTTTTCTCAACACAGTTTTATTATCTAATACTTGAAGACTGTGTGTAACATATGTGTATGTTCCGGAGTATAATTAGAAAACGAACACCTGTGAACCTGCTTTTTCCTTTTTTTACCCCCACTTTACTCAGGGTCTCATATTTCCTGGGAAAGTGTTCTGCTACTGAGCTACACTCCCAGGACCCTCACCCTCTTCTTTAAAACTGTTTCTCTCTGTGTGAATTCCTTTCTTATTTTCTCCCCTATTTCTTCTTAAAGATAAGTGTCTAATAAATTCTGTATTTGAAATTTTTTTTTAAAAATTCATTTGTGATTCCTGTTTGTTTTATTATGTTTGAATATAACAGTTTATAAAATGATATTATTCATAAATAGTCTGATTTTTTTCATTCAACATTATGTTGCTAAGACATTCATATTTTGGGTGTAATTGTAATTCTTTGTTGTAACTCTATATACTGTTCCTCACTTAATTTACTCATTTTCCCATTATTTTCATATAGAATGTTTCCCTTTTTTACTATTATTAATACTTATTTTTCAGCTTTGTTGAGGCATATTTGACAAATATAGTAGTGTACATTTAAAGTTCACAATGTGATTATATATATGTGTATATATATTATATATATTGAAATAACTGCCATCATCAAATTATCTAACACATCCATCACCTCACTTTTTTAATAGTGACATTGAAGATTTATCTTATCAAAATTTAACTATACAATGCAATATGGTTAACTATAGTTACTATGCTGTACATCAGATTCCCTAGAACTTATTCGTTTTACAATTTGAAGTACCTTTGACCAGTGTCGCCTCATTGCCCTCACTCCTCAGCCCCTGGCAACCACCATTCTTCCGTTTTTATGGTTCAGCTTTTTAAGATTCTATATATTACTGAGGTCATGTAGTACTTATCATTCTCTGAGTTATTTCACTTAGACCAATGTCCTCAAGATTCATCTCTATTATCACAAATTGCAGGACTTTCTTTTTCTTTTCTTTCTTTTTTTGGGGGGGTAAATAACATTGTTATTTATTTATGTTAAATAAATAACATATTATATGCATGTGTATGTATATGTGCCTCATTTTCTTTATACATTTATCTGTTGATGGACACTTAGGTTGTTTCCATGTTTTGGCTATTGATAATGGCGTGTGTATACAAATACCTCTTTGTGATACCTATTTTCTTCAGATATATACCCAGAGGTGGTTTTGCTTGATAATGTGATAATTGTGTTTTTCATTTTTTGAGGGACTTGTTTTTCATAATGGTTGTACCAGTTGATATCCTCACCAGCAGTGCTTGTCTTTTCTCCACATCCTTACCAACACTTTATCTTTTACCTGTTTGAGAGTAGCCATTTTAGCAAGTGTAAGGTGCTATTTCATTGTGATTTTAATTTATGTTTCCATGATGGCTAGTGCTGTTGAGCACATTTTTATGTACCTGTAATACTGTTATTTGCAGACTTGTGTCTTGGTGTATGTGGGCAAGGATTCTTTAGACTACATGCCAAGGAGTGTGATTGCTGAATATTAAAATATATGGTTTTTCTGTTCTACCAGAAAATGCCACATTGTCCCTCATTTTAAATACTCACCAAGTCCATACGTTCAAATCATTCAACTTTATAAATTTTGCTACTCAAGTAGATACACAATTATATCTTTTTTTATTTTAAAGAGAGTAGTAAATGAGAAACAAACAAAAAATAGAACAGTAGCAGCATACCAGTATCACGAACATAAGCAAATCAAAGCAAAAACATTTAAAGTGATCAGGGTCTCAAGACAAAATAATATGAATCAGCAGTGGTTGTTACATTACATATCACTATCCTCAGCTACATTGCTCAGATTACCAGATGTAAGAATGAAAGATTGCTCAAACCATTAAAGAGAATAAAAAATACTTCTTCGATAAAACATTAGAGATAATACAGAGTTTCATGAGAAAAGATGGTAGTTCACCACTGTAATTCCATTGCATATTGTTACCTTCAAATCAGTTGCTCAGACCACCAGACACAAGCATGCACAATCGATCAGAACATAAAAAACTGTAAGCATTAACTGTTCATTTCAATACACCATCAGACATCAGCGATACAATCATCGCAGCTATTCATATATGTATTTATATTTTGCGTTCCTTCTTTCTTTTTCCTTCTTTCACTCATCCCAGTTGTTCCTTCCTTTGAGCAGTTTCTTTCCCTTTCCTATTATCTATTGTACATTTTGAGTTTTACCTAGCCTTTCATGTTCCCACACCAAGGAGACAATATGATGTTTACACATCAGGGTCCAATTTATTTCACTTAGGAGTATGGTCTCTAGTTGCCACAATTATATCTTAATATGGTTTTAATTTATAATTTCCCAGCTTCTAATAATATATATCTTAGCTTTTTATTTTATTCATTAAACATTTATTGATTGACATTTCTACAATTGATTGACATTTATTTAGTGACATATCTACATTTCTATGGTTATATTGTATGTGCTTCATTGGTTTACATCAGTGAATATAACAGAAATCCTGCCCCCAAAGAAATTAAATTCTGTTTGTCTTATGTGTTTCTCTCTTTTTTTTTTTTTTTTCCTGATACCAGGAATTGAACTCACAACCTTGCGCTTGCCAGGCAGGCCCTGTGCCACTGAGCTAAATCCCCAGCCCCTGTCTTATGTGTTTCTCTTCTGTAAAGTTCCTGACTATGTTTTTGGCTCTTTTTTTGTGGTTATTATGAGATTTTTATGAAGTATTTTGGATAATAACTTCTTGTCACTCGTAACTTATTATACACCTTTATTACATATTCTTAACATAATTTAATAAAGTTACATAGTTTCTCTTATAGCTTTGTATGCTTTTAATTACTCTCAGATACTTTATTATGTTCTTGTTACTATTGCAAATTGATCTTTTTGTTAATTATGCTTTTTTAGTGTGGCATATTGCTGAGATACACAAAGATTCTGTTAATTTCTTTATAATAATTTAATATCCAGTCACTATACCTAGGCAGTAATATGTGGACAATAATGGTGTGTTTTAAAATTTTTTTTTTTTGTTTTGGTTTTTCTCCGGTACCGGGAACCGAACCCACGAGTGTTTTAAAATTTTTAATCTCCACATTTTTTATTACCAGACTGGCTGAGATACTCAATACAGTGTTGATTAGAAGTAGTAACAGTAGGCATGCTTATCTTGTTCCTGATTTTAAGAAAGACATTATAATGTTGCTATCGAGAATAATAAATTGTTTTGTTAAATATTTTTTATTTCCAAACAAATGTAATTTTAAAATTCATATGATTTTGAGCAACACATACTTAAAACCAGCAAATACAGAAAAATACAATAAAATGGTTAAAAACTCTTGTTCCCACTCAGCAAACCTAAAGCATTGTTATATTTTGGCATTTCGGTAAGGTTTTGTTCACACTCATGTGTGTACATTCATAACTATATAATGTCTGTTTCTACATACAGCACTTCTACATATATTTCCATATATAACAGCTTAGAATTTTTTGTTTGTTTGTTTTTTTTATTTTTTTTCCTGTACCAGGAATCAAACTCACGACCTTGCGCTTGCCAGGCGTGCGCTGTACCGCTGAGCTAAATCCCCAGCCTCCTAGAATTTCTTTTTGCCCTTGGAAAGTGTTTTTTTAAAAATCAGTACATGTGTGTAGTACACAGTGTTGACATTCCTGTGTGGAGTTGGTACGTGCACATACCACATCCCAGTTCCTTTTTTCTTCCCCTTTCCCCCTTTCCCTCCCCCTCCCTCCATCTCTTGAGCTTTAATTGTCATAGTTTTATCACATACTTTAATATCTTATAAAACATTTACCCCTCATTCTTTTTTATTTTTATAATTTTCTTGCCTTTTTTACATGTTTATTTTTGTAGATGAAGATGAACTTAAAGATCATTTTGTTTGTTTTTCTTTTTTTTAAGTGATAGAATAGATTTAGGACAATTAAGACAAAAGAGAGAGAAAAATTAATCAAACTTGAAATTGAGTTGGGCCCTGTCATAGAGAGAGATTTCATTTGAAACTTCAAAACAGTGACCAAGCTCAAATCCAATGCATTTGTTCTTTGAATGGACTATAGCATGTGTTTATAGATATTTCTGAAGATAGATTTCTTTTCTTTATTTTAAAAATAAAAGAAGGAAAACACATAAACAGACAACCATTTACAAAATATCAAAAGAACAATACAGACAATACAGAGTTACAGATGAAGTGGTAGGAAATTAACGATGCTTGTTGTATTACGTATTGATATCTTCAAAGTGATTTCTCAGCAAAACAAATAGAGACATGCAATATTGATCAATCAAGTAATCATTGAAAATATGGAACACTTCACAAATTTGCGTGTCATCCTTGCACAGGGGCCATGCTAATGTCTGTATCGTTCCAATTTTAGTATATGTGCTGCTGAAGCGAGCACTAGTTTTTCTTTTCCTCCAAATTTAATGGACACTTTGGTTGTACTCATATAAATATATTAAATAATTTGAAGATGTGTAATCATCGTACTATCAAGGTTTTGTCTATTGAATCTCTGTGTGTAGAAGTCAGATAATATTTATTGTATTTTATTTATTTATTTATTTAATTTTATGTTTTACCATTAGGAGTGTATTCCTACTGTCTCCATTCTATGCAATCCAGGAATGAGAGCTCGTCACTGGAAGCAGATGTCAGAAATTGTAGGCTATGACTTGACTCCAGACTCTGGAACTACACTGAGAAAAGTTTTAAAATTAAACCTTACACCATACTTGGATAAATTTGAAGTGATAAGTGCAGGTGCAAGCAAGGTACGCATAAAGATCAATAGCACTCTGGCAGGCTGATGCAGGAGGATTGTTAGTTTGAGCCTAGCCTGGGCAACTTAGCAAGACTGTCTCAAAATAAAAGAAGACCTGGGGATGTAGCTCAGTGCAAAGGCCCTGGGTTCAATTCCCAATACAGAAAAACAAAAACAAAACAACCACATTTGAAATTTTTTATTTGATGAGTTTGTTGATCTAATAATAGTAGTTTTTGTTGTGGTTGAATGTGTATGGTACTGAACAGTAGTGGCAGGAGAATTATGGTTAGATGTGTGTAGTACCGATCAACAGTGTGGGGAGAGGATGACAAAAGGTTACTCTTTTTCACACACAAAGCACATGCTTGCTTATCCTGAATCCAGACTAGAAACAGCCCCTTTGACTTCTTCGTAATTCTGCCACATTCTGATGATACACTAGTATTAAGACAGTTATTCCAAGACTCCTGGATGGATACATGTGTGGCATTCAATTTGGAGTGGGGAGTGAGCGGGGGACTCCAGAAAGTATGGCTCTAGAGTAAGGGTTCTTCAAATACACAGAAAATATTTTCCGACTACACACTGCCTGCAGGAAGACTTCTTCAGAAAAAGTCCAACAGGCATTTTATTCTGTTGTCCATTATTAAAATGGACATTAATTAATACTTATAGCAGTAGTTTTCATAGCAAGTGAAGTTTTAACAGCTACATTCTTAAGAATTTTTAAATTATGAAAAGCCATTTCTAATAAAAATTTATTATATAGTCACAAAGTATCTTAATGATAGTGTAATGTACCAAATGTTTATTGAATTAGATAGTAAATAAGTTCCTTTGTTCCCCCCACTTCTCCCTTTCAGGAATTTTCTTTAGAAAAAGCCATGCATACAATGATAGGAACTTGGGATGCTATTTCTTTTCATATAAGTCCGTATCGTGATACTGGAGTCTATATTCTTTCTTCAGTAGATGAGATTCAAGCAATCCTTGATGATCAGATTATAAAAACACAGACAATGAGAGGCTCACCTTTTATCAAACCATTTGAAAAAGAGATCAAGGTAAGTTAAATGTGATAGGCAGCTCTTGCTCATTTATACAGATTTTAATCTCATTACAGATATACTCTCCTGAGGGCCTCTCCTGGAAATACATCCATTTATTGGATGACTTTTTAATTACGTTTATTGGTACATGTTAGGTATACATAATGATCATATTTGTCATAGGGAATTTGTATGTTATATGATATATCTTGATTCTCTTCCTTTCTTTTCTTTTCTTGTCTTATCTTGTCTTTTTGAGACAGGGTCTCGCTATGCAGTTCAGGCTGGGCTTGAGCTCACTTTGTAGCCCAGGCTGGCCTTGAACTCCCAACGATCCTCCTGCCTCAGCCTCCGGAGTACTGGGATTACAGGCGTGCACCACCACGCACGGCTTGATTCTTTTTCTTTTCCCCATTTCCCTACCCTCCCTTCAACCTGTTGGATGCCTTTTTAAATGTTTATTCAAGGCTGAGGATATAGCTCAGTGGCACAAGCACCTTCCTGGCAAGTGTAAGGTCCTGAGTTTGATTCCTGGTACCAAAGTAAAATAAATGCTTATCTAAAGCTTGACATTTTATCAGGTGAAATATAGGAACAAATATTTTAAATTAACATACAAATATATACAGTGGATCTGAGACATCAATGATTTTGAAATTATATTTTATTAAAATTTTCTCCCATGACAGTAATAGACTTGGGGAAAGAAGTTTATATGGTGGTTTCCTTTCTTTTGTTTGTGTGTATGTGGGGGGAGGGGTTTAAGGCTGAGCACCGCCCACTGCTCTGGGGTGGGTGGGCAGCTCTCCAGGATTTGTAAACTTCATACCAACAAAAAAATTAGAGATATAAAGTTTAAGGAAAGGAAGACATGTTATTGATACTTGATTGGAAAGGGAGGAAAAGAGATCACTACCCTGATAGGTCAGATTAGCAAGCTCTGGAAAAATGGAGGACCCAAGCCTTCTCTCCCTTTTTGAGACACGGTTGTGCTATGTAGTTCAAGCTGGCCTTTGAACTCACTATGTAGCACAGGCTGGCTTGAATTTGAGGGCCTGCTTCAGCCTCCCAAATTCTGGGATTACAGATTTGTACAGCCACATCAGCTTCAGAGGGCGCTGGTTCTTCACTGCTTTTTATTGGGTGTTAGGGCCCTCCCCTTACCTAGAATTTGTAATAATCTGATTGGCTACTTTAGGTCCTAGGAGCCCACCCCAGGTACCATATCTCAGTGCAGATTCCTAAGTGAATTTAATTTGGTTTTCATCGTCCTGTCAGAAGAATTTATGAGTTTGTTAAGAGGATTTTATGTACAAGATTGAGTTAGCTAAAAAGCTTACTGAGGCCTTCATCCTATTATTTCCTTATCTGTCTCTCTTTCCTCTCCTCTCCTCTTCCCCCTCCTCTCCTCCCCCCCCCGCCCCTCCTCTTTTTCTTTTTGTTTCGTATCTTTTCTTGTGATGTGGATTGAACTTAGGGGACCTATACTTGTTAAACACATATTCTTATCACTAAGCTGTACCCACAGCGCAGTTGGTATTACTTGTAATTTGAGGGGGCCTAGACCAGTGGTGGTGAACCTATGGCATGCATACCCCAGTGGGCATGTAGAGCCCTCCTTGTCACCACACAAGTCAAGCTGCCCAAGCATTGGATAACAGTTATTTTTTTGAAACTAAAACCTCAGTATTCAGGTTTAATTGCAGTGCTGGCACTTTATAATAAGTAAGTGGGGTTTGGGTTGCAGTTTGGGTACTCCGTCTCTAAAAGTTTCGCCATTACTGGCCTAGATCCTATTTCATGCTATGTTCTTGTAACGTGTAGTAAAGTTCTATATATGATTCTTTAGTTATATTTATGAACAACTAGTATGAATTTCTTTTAGAGTAATTAATGAATTATTGTCCACTTTAGAAAAACAAATGATATTTGAGATGCCGAGATTATTTTCTATCTTTATGGTTGATATGGGTAATTGTAGAAAGAATATGAATAATGATAATTGACAGCTTCCTGGTATAACTGAGCACAGTGGGTTTGCCCTTTGGTGAGTGCAAAGCCAATAAAACACTAGCAGGAGATAAAAGACTGAAGAAAGGTGTATTGGTTTCATCAAGTAAGGAAACACTGGAGATAACTCCCAAAGTAGTGTCTCCCTGAATAAAGGAAACAAGGGACTTTTACTGGGGAAACATAGATATTTATACTGGAGAAACTTGTCATCCCATGTGGAGGTGGGCGCATTGCTGAGCATGCTTAGAAATCGTGTTTGTTCTCATATGTACATTGCAAGTTCAAAGATGGTAGACAGTAGTCTCCTCCTGCCCTGCAGAAAATTTAACATTATAATAAGATTAAAGTGAGTAAAGTTTTCTCTGTGTCACTTAGAAGAGGAACTGGGTGTGGTTTTCTTTGGGAGGCTTTATCTGAAGTAAACAACTTGGAGGAAAAGGATGTCGGCAGTCAAGACCTCCATGGTGCATTGGGGGGCAGCACAGATGCTTAATTAACCCTGTGTCTGTCCAGCGTTTAACATCTGATAGTACCAGAATCTAACTGGAGACTATACATTGGGGAAAGGACAATTCAATTTTTTTTTTTTTTAATACTGAATGATTTCGAACTATAAGCCAGATACTGCTCTGTGGGCTTTATGTTTATTAACCTATTTAATCCCTACAGCATTCCTTAAAGGTAGGCATTAGTATTATCTGTATAAATAGGCAAGGAAACCAAGGCACAGGAGGATACCTAATTTGCCCAAGTTAACCAGCTAATAAATGACAGAGCTGGGATTCAAATCAACGTAGTCATTTTTTTAAAAACCAGCTATCATTTTCACTTGATTTCATGTTTAATTGACAGATAATAGCTATATGTTTATGTGGTACATTATGATGTTTTCATATATATTTACAATATGGAATATTTAATTTGGGCATAAATAGCATTTTATTAAAGATCTTGGCTGCCATTATTTGGAGAAAACCTTCTAAGAGGATATGAAGTTGGACATTTCCCATGAAATGGGCCTGCTGAGCTATCCTGATCTGATTGGACATCTTTTATAGAAAGTTCTTGTGTAACAAGAAGAACTTAAAAGACAAATTTAAAATGCTCTGTTAGAGCTTTATAAAAGAAAGATGAGAGGTCTGATTTCCTGGTACGTAGGATTTATGCCATGTATAATATTTAAGAACAGTAGAGAGAGATTATATAGTTTTCAAGTAATAAAATCTTACTAACTGTAGGCAATGTGTGAGAATCAGGGAGTTTATTTTACTTTCTCTTTCTCTTTCTTTCTCTTTCTCTTTCTCTTTCTCTTTCTCTTTCTCTTTCTCCTCTCCTCTCCTCTCCTCTGCCTTCCCCTCTCCTTTTCCTTCCCTTCTCTTCCCCCCTCCCCTCCCCTCCTTTCTCCCCCCATTCTTCCTGTCCCCTCCCTTCCTACTCTTTTTTTCCTCTCCTGTCCTCTCTGCTCCGTTGCTTTCCTTTCCTTTCTCTTCAAGTTGCATTGATATAGAGCAGGATTCCTCAACATGGAACTGTTTGTATTTTGGGCTGAATAATTCTTGAATAATTCTTTGTTATGTGGGCTGATTGGACATTAGCAGTGTTTCTGGCCTTTGTCCACCAAGCATTAATAGCACTCTCCTTTGCTGGCTCTGATAAATGAAAATATCTCCACTGTCAAATGTTCCCTGTAATGAGAGGCAAAATCACATACGGTTGATAACCACTCACATAGAAATAGCCATATTTTTGGGGACTTAGGATAGTTCCCCTTGGAGTTTAGGCAAGTGGGTTTAGTAACTTTATAGTCTCTTCCAAATGTGAGTTTCAGTAATTTAGGAAAACTTTAGATCTCCTAGAGTTTATCTAAGTCTTTGTGAGACGTCCATAAATAACCTTAAGCTGTAAGATATTTGAATTAATATAAAATTTATATTAATAGTAAAATTTTAAATTCATTTTTGTTATAATTTATAACTTTTCTTTAATAACTAGGATTTAGTATAGAATGTTTTTCATTAAGGCCTGGGAGGACCGTCTGATTCGAATACAAGAAACAATTGATGAATGGTTAAAAGTACAAGCTCAGTGGCTCTACTTAGAGCCCATCTTTTGTTCTGAGGATATTATGCAACAGATGCCAGAAGAAGGACGTCAGTTTCACACAGTAGACCGACACTGGAGGGATATCATGAAGTTTTGTGCAAAAGACCCAAAGGTGAAGTGTTTGTTTTCTCTCTTTCACTAGGTGAACCTTTGCTTTTGGATATTAAAGCATTTGACTATTTTTTTTTTCTGATTACACATGTATTCATATACAAAATGGAAAGTTCAGAAAAATAAAAGAAAGTTAGAAAATGATTAAATAATTTTACTTTTCAGTTTATAATATACATTACTTATAACTTTTTAGTATATGTAGTACATGTACTTTTCGTCTTCTACTATGTATGTACAATCACTGCTTCCCTCCTCACGAAATAAATAGATAAATAAAATAGGTAAAGAGAGGATAGTTGATTAGTGCACTTGACTTTCTATATGCAATGAAGAGAAAATGAGAATCTACTCTCAGTTGGTCTCAACACTATGCGCCTCTCCTGTGAGTATAACACCTTGTTGCATGTGATTTTAATGTTAAAAGACATGTATTTTTCATATGTGTAGTGACATAGATCATAAATATACATCTTTTTAAAAATTTGGTCTCTAATTTAAGAAATAACAACTTGTTCCAGTGTGCTAAACTCATTGAGAATCAATAATACAGTGAAATTTATAAATTTCAAGGATTTAGTTTTACCTGTTGACTTTACAAAGTTTATGATATATGATTTCTTACAGATAAGAGGTTGGCAGATTTTTCTGCGAAGGGACAAACAGTAAATATTTTAGGCTTTAAGAGACATACAGTTTTTCCTGCAGTGCTCAATTCTGCTGTCATTGTAGTAAGAAAACCATCAGGATGGGCTAAAATAAAACTTGTCTTATTTACACTGATATTTTTATGTATTATGAAATATTATTCTTACGATTTTTTAAAACCTGAAAGTGTAAAAATAATTGTTAACTTGTGGACCATATGAAAATGGGCAATAGGCTGGATTTGACCATTGTTATGTAGTTTGCTGACTCCTCCTGCAGATTGCTAAGTTTATAGTTCATGTGTGAAAGTAAAAATTACTATTCCCACATCACTCAAAAAGACACAGGAGAAATGAAAGCATGCATGATGATCATAACTTCTCATTTGTAACTAGAGTCCTTGTGTATACCATTTAGGGTTCATACAAGAACAGTTTTAATTGCATATATATATTTGTGTATGTACACACACATACATGATACCTAAAAGATTTACCAGGTAGGTTTATAAATGGCTGCCTGCAGAGTCAGGCTGAAGAATGCACAAGGGCCGTCTGTGTACTGGAGAGCCAGAGGATCCAGTCAGAAGTTGAAGGCCTGGAGCTCACGGTGGAGTCCAGTGTGAGCCTATATTGGGAAGCTGAAGAGTCTGCCTTAGAAGTTTGGAATCCGCGCCGGAAGCCTGGGGACATGTGTCCAAAGGTGATGGTGAAGAATGGAGCTCTTCTGAAGAAGCCAAAAGGGGAGACTTCTTTCTGTTTTTATTCCATCCAGGCTATAAGCCTATTGGTTGGTTCCAGCCATACCCAGGGTGGTTCTTCCCTCTTCAGTAAGTCAATTATCCACGCCCAGAACTGTGATAAACTGATCCGTTAAGTGTTTCTTATTCAAGTTGACACCAAATTAACTATCACATCTTGGATAATATTTATGATGTATTGAATAGTTTTTATATTACAAAAAATATTTCACTACAAATTTCATAAACTTTTTGTAATTTTAACATTTTGGACATACGCTTAGTTCTTATATCTAGCATATAAGTGTTTTTTTATATGAACATGTCTCTTTCAGGTTCTTGTTGCTACTTCTTTAACAGGTTTACTGGAAAAACTACAGACCTGCAATGACCTTTTGGAGAAAATTTTGAAAGGACTTAATGCATATCTTGAAAAGAAACGTCTTTTCTTTCCTCGGTATGGTTGATAATCAATTGAACTATAATTTGAAGCATTTTCTGACGTGTGATGAATTACCACTAAGTTTTTGTGTTTACATGTTTTTCTCTAGTTTTTTCTTCTTATCCAATGATGAAATGTTAGAAATTTTGTCAGAAACCAAAGATCCTCTCAGAGTTCAGCCTCATTTAAAAAAGTGCTTTGAAGGCATTGCTAAGTTGGAGTTTCTTCCTAATTTGGACATTAAGGCCATGTATAGCTCTGAAGGTGAGCGAGTGGAGCTGATTGAACTTATTTCCACATCTGCAGCACGAGGTGCTGTAGAAAAGTGGCTCATTCAAGTGGAAGATCTAATGCTCCGAAGTATTCATGACGTGATTGCAGCATCCAGGCTGGTATGTTTCCCAAGATTCAGTGTATATCTCATATTCTGCAAATGCTGTGTTTCAGGAATTTTGAATAGGTATCAGTAAATTAATATTTAAAGTTCATAGTATTTTAAACAGTATAGTCTTTGCTTCTTTTTTTACTAACATTGTTATTATAATATTGGCAAGTATTGATAATAATATATGATTATGAAAGAAACTATTATAAGAGAACAATAAAAGTTATATTAACTTAGAAAGTAGGCACATGCAGTGATAGGCTTTTAGAGGAAGTAATGTTAAAACTGAGATTAAGGATAAGTAGGAAATAACCAGGTAAAGAGCAGATGAACGATCATGTAGGTATCCTGCATAAAGGCCTTGGGATCAAAAAGAACTGGGGGTTCATGAGAACCTGGTAGAAGACTACTGTGTCTGGAGCAGTGCCATAGCTAGTGCTCATTCAACTCAGGCAATCTGTTGCCCTCCATCATACCTGAGTATGTTAACCTATTTAAATAGAAAGTTAAAATGATGTATAGAGAAAAACATTCATATTTTGATGTACTTGAATCTTCACTGTGTTAAAATGGAGTAAATTCTTACAATATCATTTTCCTTTTAGTCAATAATGCTGCCCCAAAAATATGCTGTCTGGGGCATACCCAGGCCCAGCCCCACCCTGCGCCGCTGGTCTGGAGTAGAGTGAGTGAAGTACAAAGTAAAGTTAGATGAGGCTGGAAAGGAAGGCAGTTAGGAGATTGGATACCATCTTAAATGCAGTAGAAGGCTAAGAGTATTTGAAAAACAAATTTGGATTTACATTTTTATGCCACTATGGCTGTGCTATAAAGAAAAGATGCAGTAGAAGGCTAAGAGTATTTGAAAAACAAATTTGGATTTACATTTTTATGCCACTATGGCTGTGCTATAAAGAAAAGATTAGTGAGAGGTATGAAAACAGTAAAGTAAGATTAGGAGAATGTTGTGGTATTAGCCAAGATGAAAGACATCTAGTTCGGTACTGAGCAAGTGGCACAAGATATGGGGTAATGTAGCCAGTTTAGAAATATATTTTGTAGTTAATTTCACTGGGTTTTGGTGATAAATTGGTTGTAGAATACAAGAATGAGGAGGGGAAGGTCTTAAGAATTAATTTAAGCTTTCTGATTTAAAAATATAGGTGGTATTTACTTTTGGCCAGTGCTTGCAAGAGAAATAAGGTAGTGGAGACTTGGAGAAAATGAAAAATTTAATTTTAGGTATGTAAAAATTGAAATGCTTATGAGGTAGCTAGTGACTATGCCTAATAAGCAAACAGTTGTGCCCTTTAATGCTTGCCGATCTATAGATCAGTCCTTCTTAAACTTGAGTGTTGAATGATCTAATTCATTTTCTGTTTTTTACACAATGACCAAAATACTCCAAATGAGATGAACAAACATTAAAGGGAACATAATAAATTTGAAAGAAATATAATACTTGGACACTGTATGTGCCTCTCATAATGTGCTCCAGTTAACCTAAGGTTGAGTGATACATATTTGTATAATTTTGCAGTTAGGGCCAGAAGGGAGCAGTCATGTAGTAATTGAGTAACTGTAGAATCCTTGAAGCTTTACATGCAGCAGCTCACTGCATGAGTGAGGTGGCCTTTTTCTTTCATCAAGAGTAATATAGCCTCATCCTCTTGCAGTGGCTTTTTGTTCAGTTTCAGTATTCCAGCAAATAAATCTTAATTTTTCCTCCTCTTTTACTATTTATGATTCCAAACAAACTAAAAACATAGCATTAACATTGCCCACAAAAGTATTTCCTTTATCAGTGTAGAAAATTTCCTTTCTGTGTACTTAGCAATAATTCTCAGTGGCTACTCATCCTTCTTTAAAGCTTAGGCTAGTTTGTCACTTGTAATAAATATGTAATAAGCATTTTATAATAATATGTATCTATATCCATTATTATCTTAACATTCTTATATCTAAGATACTGCTATTTTGTTAGAAGTATAGTTTCCATTATATCAGTTTTAAAACCGTTTTGCAGTTTTTTTTATTTTTGTAAAAATTTATATCTGCTATTATCATTTTTATTGAAGCAAGCTATTTTTTAACTGATTAAAACTTCTTTCCAAAGCCTGTGTAAATGCCTTTTAAATATAATATTACTAGAAATAAATGAAAGTATACTTTAAACTCTGTCTTATTTACTTTCTTGTTACTGGTACAAATACCTGACACCCTCAAGTTAAAAGAGAAAAGGTTTCTTTTAGCTCACAGTTTGTGGAGATTTTAGTCCATTGTCACCTGGTTCCAAGGCAAGGTGGCATAGTAAAGGGACATTACAGAAGAGAAATAGTCCATGGCAAACAGAGAGAAGGCAGGAAGCAGCATGCAGCAGTAAGATGCCTTCCATCTTACCCTTTATGGTCTATCCAGGATACAAGCATATTGGTTGGTGCCAGCCACACCCAGGGTGTGACTTCCCATTATCTATACCCAAAACTATGCTAAAAAAGTAATTATCACACACCATTAATCCATATTCACAAATTATAGAACCAGCCACTCTGAAAAGCCCCACCTGTGAGTACATGAGGCTTGGAGGGGGGCCTCTAGATACAAACCATAACAAACTCAAAAATATAGGTTGATCAATGATATATACCTAAGCATATATAAATGTTTATGTAACCTGATCATATAACTTTTTAGAAAAGCTACAGGTAAATAATATAAGACTTCTAATTACTAGCGTGGTTTTCTATTAGGTTGTATAGCATTTTCAATTAAATATTAGCATTAGCATACATAATCTATTTTACTTCATTTTTACAGTTTAATGAAACTATTCATTATAATAGAAGGAAAATATATTTTATATCAAAAACTTGATAATTTCCACAGTAAAGGATCTTAAAAACCACATAAAAAATAAATTTGCAGAAGAATCAGCATTCTAGTCTGTAGAGTCCATAATTAGCATGTTGGTGCTCATTTTCCATTTATTTTATTAATAAACTATAATTTATAAATAACTTATATTTCAAAAATATAATCATGATTTACAAAAGCACAAGGAGTAATCAAAACACATAGTAATAGTGTGTCTGCCAGGGCTGGGCTGAACCCCGGACATCTTCAGGAAACCCGGTGAGTCGCCATGGCACCTCCCTGACCAGCATGCAAGGCAGGCAAAACCTTGGGCACCCTCTGGGGCCTTGGTGGCTACCTGCCACACTCCAGGGAGCCTCTGGATCTTAAAAAAATGACAAAATGAAGGAGCAAAATGCAATCCCAGACCTCCACACCACCCAAAACAAGTCTAGGAGACATTAACACAGAAGAGCCTGGAAGTCATATACCTGAAATTTCTGAAATGATAGCGACTGAAGTAAAGAAACAACTCCATCAGTCCATAGAAGACATCGGATCAGAAATAATGTCTCACCTGAAAAAAGAAATGACAACAATAATGAAAGAAATGTTCAGTATATCCATAGTTGACATTGACAAGAAAATAGAAGAGCATAGACAACTCATGGAAACCTTCAGTGAACAATATAGGAAAGAACTAGAAGGTATGAAACAGATGCAAACAGATATCCAGGAAATTAAAAATTCCATTGAAAGCTTGCAAAACTGCCTGAATGAAGCTGAAGATAGACTTTCAGACCTTGAAGACAGCATTGCCACTAATGAATGTGAAAGGAGGGATCTCTTAAAAACAGTAAGGAACCAGGACATAACAATTCAACAACTGCAAGATGAAGCAAAGAACAATGTCAGATTAATAGGTATTAATGAAACAGCAGGTTACAACACAAATGACATAAAAAGACTATTTGCAGAAATAATAGCAGAAAATTTTCCAGGCATGGTCAAAGAATTGCACATCCAGATAAGTGAAGCATATAGAACTCCAGTTAATCATAACCAAAATAAATCTACACCCAGACATATAGTGATCAAGATCCCAGAAACTCAACAAAAGCTCAGAATATTAAAAGCTGTTAGAGAAAAGAAACAGATCACCTATAAAGGAAAGCCTATCAGAATCATGGCAGACTTCTCAACACAAACTATCAAGGCAAGAGCTTGCAGTGAAGTATTTCAGGTACTGAAAGAAAACAACTTCCAACCCAGATTGATGTACCCTGCAAAACTACCTTTCAAATTTAATGGAGAAATAAAATACTTTCATGATAAAGAACAACTGGAGAAATTCGTGAGTGCCAAACCAATCCTCCAAAGAGTACTAAAAGATACTCTAGAAAGAGATAAAACAGACTGCAACTTCAAGAACAACAACAGAAAGGGACCACCAAGCAGAGCAAGCAATTAAACAGAGAGAAAAAGGAGGATACAACAACAGGAAAATAGCATGACAAAGATAAGCCAGTACATGTCAGTATAACTATCAATGTAAATGATCTCAATGCATCAACCAAAAGAAGCAAACTAGCAGAGTGGATCAGGAAACAAAATCCAACTATATACTGTATACAAGAAACACATTTAACTCAAAAGGAAATTCACAGACTGAAAATTAAAGGATGGAAAACAATACTCCATGTGACAGGAACCCAGAAAAAAGTGGGTGTAGCTATTCTGTTTGCAGACAACGTAAACTTCAAACCGAGAACAATCAAAAGAGATAAAGAAGGTCACTACATACTTGTGAGGGGGACGCTTCAAGAGGAAGAGGTAACAATTGTAAACATCTATGCACCAAATATAGGAGCACCCACCTATATAAGACAAATTCTAATAGACGTGAAAAATGAAATAAGTAGCAACACAATCATAACAGGGGACTTTAACACACCATTGTCACAAAGAGATAGATCAACCAGACAAAAATTGGGGAAGAAATAACAGAACTTAACCAAACGTGTGAACATATGGACTTAGTGGACCTTTACAGAGTGTTCCACCCAACAGCATCAGAATACACATTCTTCTCAGCTGCACATGGGACGTTCTCTAAAATAGACCATATACTAGTCCATAGAACATGTTTAAGTAAATGCAAAGGAATTGAAATTATCCCATGTATACTATAGACCATAGTGCAATAAAACTGGAAATTAATGACAAAAGAAAACACAAAAACTCCATAAACAGTTGGAAATTAAATAACATCCTCCTGAACAAATAATGGGTCACAGATGAAATCAAAGTAGAGATTACACATTATTTACAATCAAATAAAATTGTACATACAACCTACAGGAACCTGTGGGATACGATGAAAGTAGTCTTCAGAGGGAAATTTATAGCGGTGAATTCCCACCTCAGGGAAACAGAACAAGCACAAATAAACAATCTTATGCTGCACCTCAGGTTCCTAGAAAAAGAAGAGCAAGTCAAACCCAGAGCCCAAGGAAGGCAGGAAATTATAAATCTCAGAGCAGAAATTAATGCAATGGAGACTAAAAAAAAAATACAAAGAATTAATGAATCAAAGTGTTGGTTCTTTGAAAGAATAAATAAAATAGATAAACCCATAGTCAACCTTATCAAAAAAAGGAAAGAAAAAACTGAAATAAATGCAGTAAGGAATGAAAGGGGTGAAATCACTACAGATCCTGAAGAAATTCAGAAGATCATCAATACCTACTTTGAAAATCTTTACTCTTATAGGCTGGAAAACACAGAAAATGGACAGATTTCTAGATACATATGAATTACTAATGCTGAATGAAGAAGATATAAAAGTACTGAATTACTCAATATCAGCCAGTGAAATTGAGAATGTAATTAAAGACTTGCCAATGAAGAAAAGCCCAGGTCCTGATGGATTCACAGCTGAATTC
>NW_004955430.1:7118086-7196758 GCF_000276665.1 Chinchilla lanigera | reverse complement strand
CACAGCAGTATATGTGAACCCATGTTTATAGCAACACAATTTGTTATAGCTGAATCTTGGAAACAACCCAGATGCCCATCCACTGAGGAATGGATAAAAAAGTTGTGGTATTTTTATACAATGGAGTGTTACTCAGCTATTAAAAAAGATAGACTCGAGGCTTTTGTAGGTAAATGGATGCAACTAGAGACCATACTCATAAATGTATTAAATCGGACCCACATGTGTAAATATCATATTGTCTCCTTGGTGTAGGAACCTGAGAGACTAGGTAAAACTCAAAATGTGCAGTAGATGATAGGAAAGGGAAAGAAATTGTTCAAAGGAAGGAACGACTGGGATGAGGGAAAGAAGAAAAAAGAAAGAAGGAAGGCAAAATATAAATATGTGTGTGAATAGCTGCGATGACTGTATTGTTGATGTTTGATGGTGTATTCAAATGAACAGTTAATGCTTACAATTTTTAATGTTCTGATTGATTTTGCATGCTTGCATCTGGTGGTCTGAGCAACTGATTTGAAGGTAACAATATGCAGTGGAATTACGATGGTGAACTCCTACCATCTTGTTTAGTGAAACTCTGTATTATTTCTAATGTTTTATTGAAGAATTGTTTTCTTATTCTCCTTAATGGTTTGGGCAATCTTTCATTCCTACATCTGGTAATCTGAGCAATGTAGTTGAGACTAGTGACATGCAATGTAACAACCACTGTTGATTTGTATTATTTTGTCTTGAGACCCTGTATCACTTTGAATGTTCTTGCTTTGATTTGTTTATGTTCGTGATACTGGTATGCTGCCACTGTTCTATTTTTTTGTTTGTTTCTGATTTACTACTCTCTTTAAAATAAAAAAAAACACATAGTAAATGTTTTAAAATTTTAAAAACCTATTATAAAGCTGGGCATCGTGGCACATGAGTATATTTTAGGACTGGAGAGGCTGAGGCAGAAGTGCTGTGAATTGGAGTCCAGCCTGTCCTACATAATAAGTTCGTGGCCAGGCTGAACTACAAAGTCAGACCCCGTCTCAAAAAAAACCCCAAAAACCTTTTACAATAAAAGAAACATTGCCAAAAAGAACGGGGTAGGTGTGCTCAAAGCAAAGGGAAGTTATTTTCAGTATTTGGAGGGGGGTTAATGGGAATGTGTCTTTTATTGTAATACATTTTAAAAATTTAAATATTAACTGTATTTTTGATCACCTTATTCAGATCTTTTGAATAATTTTTTAAAGTTTTTCATGACTAAATGTTATTCTAACCTGGAAACATAGCAGATATTGTACTTTTTATTATTATGCATTTAGCTCTTTTTTTTCCCCTTGCAGTCTTTTAAACTTAGAAATTCATTTTCATTATTTAGGCTTATCCAGAATCTGCAAGAAGAGACTGGGTTAGAGCATGGCCTGGCCAGGTTGTACTTTGTGTTTCTCAAATGTTCTGGACTTCTGAGACACAAGAAGTTATAAGTAGTGGAACAGAGGTACAGCATTATTTGGTTTTAAAGAAGATTCTTTTCTTCATTCTGTAGTTCTTAACTGGCATATCTATTCTACTCTCAATTTATATATATATATATATATATATACATTAAAATTATGCAATTCTTAGAAAACTTGTTCATTTTACTAGACTTAGATAAAAATCACTATATTCTAATTGAGATAGGTTATAAAGCTATGATTGAATAAATATATAAAACATGTTTTAGATAAATATCAAACATGAATCAAATTGCTTTCTTATTTTGTAGGGATTAAAGAAGTACTATAAGGAACTCCAGCATCAACTAAATGATATTGTAGAGTTGGTAAGAGGAAAGCTGTCTAAGCAGACCAGGATCACTCTGGGGGCTTTGGTTACAATTGATGTCCATGCTAGAGATGTGGTCATGGACATGATAGAAATGGGTATGTGACTTTTGCTTTAATAGTAAAGGTAAAATATTGACAGTTTCTAGAAACAAAGGCATAATACCATATGTCTTTCTCAATAAAATTACTTTTGCATGATATTTCTAGGAAACATTATTTTAATATTTGTTATTATAATAGATTGTAAAATACCTGCTTTTCAAATTATTTCCATTTAAAGATGGTATGTTTTATACTTTCTAGGTGTTTCACATGATACAGATTTCCAGTGGCTTGCCCAGCTTCGTTATTATTGGGAATATGAAAATGCTCGTGTTCATATCATTAATTGCAATGTAAAATATGCTTATGAATATCTTGGCAACTCACCTCGACTTGTCATTACTCCTCTAACTGACAGATGTTACAGAACATTGGTATACATTTAAATTATTTTAATTTGCACATTAAAGATTAATTTATGATGTGGCATAATATTTTTTATCCTTTATTGTCTTACCTGTAATTGTTGAATACAGCTATCCTTTCCTAACCTAAATTCTGTTTATGTAAAATTATAGTAATGAATATTCAGGTGCTTTTTATAGCATACACAAGTATTTGACTTCTCTTGTATGAAACTCTTGGGTGAATCACTTCTATTGGGAATGATTAGAAAAAAGGGACTGGAGATACAAAGATAAAACAAGAGTGTCCAAAAATAATAGTTTTTGCAGTTGAGTACTAGAGAGATGACAGGAGGATCAGAAAAGTACATTGGGATCGTGGAACTTCAAATTAGTGCTGCTGTCTAGCAAGCAGAGAGCTGAAATGTAAGGAATGGTGCTGAGGTTGGTGCTTGGTTGACAGGCTATGGAAGATAGAACTGTGGCTGTTTTAAAATGGAATATAGTTGGCAGATAAAACAGAAGAACTCCTAGGTGAATCTAAATTGGAAAAAACAAATACAGTCGTGTGTTACTTAACAATAGCAATATATTTTGAGAAATGCATCATTAGATGATTTTGTCACTATGCAAACATCAGAGCAGGCTTTCACACACTAGATAATTTAGCCTACCGCACACGTGGACTGTATGGGTATATCACTATATATACAGTCCATTTTTGACTGAAACATTGTAATTTTTAGTGTGTCCTAAATATAGCAAAGGATATACTTATAGTTCTAATAAATTATTTAGTGTTTATCTGAAATTTAAATTTCACTAGGGCATTCTGTACTTTTATTTGCTAAACCTGGGAACTCAACCTGGGAGTTGAGGAGGGGCATCAATAAATGCCCATTGAGGCTAAGTAAATAAAACTAAATGTGTTCAGCTGAGTTCTCTAGAAGCAGCAATGAAAGGAGAGGATTCTTGTGCAAATGGTTCCTTAGTGAATACTTTCAATAAGACCCTATAAGAAAACAAGGACAGCAGAATGGGACAAGAGAAAAAAAAACCCCAAACTAAACAAAGAAGTGGTTTCAGCAGATGTATAGCTGTAGCCAGTCTCCAGGGTAGGTTTGAAATATGAATATCATCACAGAACTTCCCTGCTTGAAGGCAATGGGATCTGGCCCTTTCTTGTCATTGGTTAGTCTCTTCTGGGACAGAGGCTTCCAGTTATTTGCTGGCAAGGTATTTCCTATTAGCTGATGGCAGTTCTTAGGAGGAAAGAGCAGCTCCGAGCTTTTTGCAGTGAAGACTCACAGCGGTGGGGAGATGAATGCTAAGTTATTTTTATTTACTTATTTTTGTCTTTTTGAGACAGGGTCTCACTATGCAGTTCAGGCTGATCATGAGCTCACTTTGTAGCCCAGGCTGGCCTCGAACTCACAGTGATCCTCCTGCTTCAGCCTCCCGAGTGCTGGGATTACAGGCGTGTGCCACCACACCTGGCCAAGGTTTATTTTTAATATAGACTTGTTAGGGTGCGTTTAGGTTCACAGCTGAATTAAACAGAAAATAGAGTTTCCTTATTCCTCCTGAAGCTGGATTATTCCCCCTGTTCTTCCATGGGCACAGCCTTGATCCCTTAGCCCTTTTTTTTTTTTTTTTTCCCCCTAAAAGAAGTTAAGTTTCACAAACTCCTATCGGTTCAGGGTCGAAAATCTCCTTCAAAGGCATGTGTGCAGTTTACCCACCTCTTCCTACGAGGCCCTCAGTCCAATAGCGCCACCAGCTGGGGGACTAAGCCTTCCACACAGGAGGCTGGGGAACAAGTTCAAAGCCAAACTGTAACAATTTGCTTCTCTGAGTTACAAATAAGAAGAGATGTGTTTGGTAAGCACTTGCCTACATGTCCTGTGTGTGTTTTTCCAGTTAATCACAGATTTATTTTCATTATACTTTTTTCCTTGCAGATAGGTGCCTTCTACTTAAACCTCGGAGGTGCCCCAGAAGGGCCAGCAGGCACAGGAAAAACTGAAACTACAAAGGACTTGGCCAAAGCTCTTGCTGTGCAGTGTGTGGTGTTCAATTGTTCAGATGGGCTAGATTATCTAGCAATGGGAAAGGTAGTTCAATTACTGAGTTGATAAATGTTACAAACTTACAACTAAGTCTAACTGGATAAACTCAAGCAAATTAATGTTTAAATATTATTGGGGTTGTATAAATTTATGAGATCATTTTTCAAATAAAGTTTTTAAAGATTAAAAAAGTATTATTGGGGTTTAAGCATTACTTGAACTTGAATTTTAGGGGTAAAGATAATGTTTTTATCCTTGGGGCTTTTATCAAACTTTCAATTTTGACTTAAAAGTTTAAGTATTTGATTTAAGAAGTGATGGCCCTTTCTAAGAAAGATCATTTACTTTTTTCTTGTCCCTAGTTATTTTTATTAGTACACATTTGCAGTACATAATGTTTACATTTCTTGTGTGGAGTCGGTGCAAGCACATAACACGTCTTCATTCCCTTTTTCATCCCCTTCCCCTCTCCTTTCTCCCCATCCCTGTCTAGTTTTTTAAAGGATTGGCTTCTTCTGGTGCTTGGGCTTGCTTTGATGAATTTAATCGAATTGAGTTGGAAGTGTTGTCAGTGGTAGCTCAGCAGATCCTTTGCATTCAGAGAGCCATTCAACAGAAGTTGGAAGTGTTTGTTTTTGAAGGGACAGAACTTAAACTCAATCCAAACTGCTTTGTGGCTATTACCATGAATCCTGGCTATGCAGGACGTTCTGAATTACCAGACAACCTTAAGGTAATATTTTTAAGAGTATAAGTTTCTCAGAAAGAACGTAGTTTGCGGTTGTGTTATTGCACATGCACTGTGGCAGCAGGGTGGGAATTGGGGGAAGTGATGACCACAGGACTAGGGGAAGCTCCTTCTGGCTCCAGTGGGCTGGCGGGAGTATAAGGAACCACAGGACCTGTGCAGGGAGACCTAGTAGCTGGCATTAGAGGGGACTGAACTCAGGACTTCACATGTGTTAGATGCTATGAGCTACCAGAGCTGCATAGCAGATGACCCCCACCCCACCCCATCAGATACGTAAGCAGCAGCAGCTCCAGCCTGGCTACGGAGCCCAACACAGCCATGCCCAGTGATGGCACCAAAGCCAAGGCAGAAGAGGCACAGGTTGATGGGAAGGAGTACCCCTGGCCTGCAGAATCACAAATACCACTGTTGCACCTTAAGAAAATGAACAGCTGTTTCTCTGGTCTGAGATGGAGTTGTATTTTGAAGGTTAAGACGCTTCTGACAGACAGAGCTCAGTCTCCAGTGGAAAACTTAATGAACAATTCAGAGAAAGTAGAATGGCAGTAAACTACAGAATCAGGGCTGGACACAGAGACTTCTGCAATCTCTCAGGAACTAGAAGGCTCTTAACAGAAGTAACAGGAGCCTGTCAACAGAACTTCAGAGAAATACAGATGCTGAGTTAAACCCTCTGGTTCCTGTTTCGTGTTAGGTACATCCGCAGGCCTAATTCTAGAATGACATTATCTGAGTAATTCCTCTTGGGTGCAACAGAACAACTAAAGTTTCAAGTTTAGCAATGCAAACCCAAGAAAACCTAGAATGGCATAACTTCTCAGACACTGAGGAACTCTGCTGTAGAGTGAGACGTTTGAACCCTGAAGTGACTGTCCTGGGGAAGGCACAGTTGACAGTTTAGGACACCTGTACACTGTCTTGGAAGCCAGGATTACATTTGTGTTACTATGGTCCCTACCCCCACTTCTCTACTTAACAATATAAGCTATTCAAGGGCGACCCCAATCAGAAATTGCTTTTCTTGGGGCTTTCCACTTTTAATTGATGCCTTCTGTGTGTGTGTGTGTGTGTGTGTGTGTGCGCGTACCTTGCACCCTTGAAGTGGCCTCTGGCATGTTCCCTGGCTGTTTTGCAACTCTCTTTGCAAAGTGCCCTCTTGGTTTGGTTAGGAAGGTGGCTGCCACTTTATTCACTTCTTTCCTACTTCCTCCAGGACTGCTTCAAAGCAGGCAGGGCGAAGCTGTGGCAGAGCACGTGCTCCTTTGCTGGCCAAGTTTCAGGGTGGTGGTGCTTGGGCGTGCCCTAAGCCTGGGAAGGGTTGGCCCAGCTTCCAGGGCCCCTGGAGCCACAGATTTCAGTCCCCAGTTCCCAAGGACTGGCCTTGGTTCAGGTCCTGCCCTCACATTCGCAAGGCTTTAGGGACTGTTTCTAAGCCCACAACAGCCCAGATGGACATCCAAAGAACACCCTAGATTTTTCTGGCACTTCCACAGTATTATCACCACCACCTCTATCATCTTGGATCTCTTAGGATTATGGATTTCTCTTGGATCTTTTGGGACTATGGCTTTTCAGGCTCAGTGAAAGTTTGTCTCCTTGACAATAACAGGGTTGGGGGCTTTGGGAGGAGGCAACAGGCACACCTGGTGCTGAACTTTTCATAGGCATTGCTTGGATTTCAAGTCCATGAAAACTTGTTGCTCACACACTTTCCTCTTCCCAAGTTTGCAGTTGGCAGAAACCCACTTGCTTTTGCATAGTGTGCTAACACTCAGAGCCAACCCTTGGACCAAGTGTCATTCTCAGGATGTGCTCTCAGTGTCTACTGCAGAGCAAACCTTGATGGCAGGGTCTCAGAGGCCAGAAACAGGGCACTAGGGAATTGGAAAGGTTTCTGCATGCTCCAGAAAGGAGCAGCTGAATCTTCTTCCCCTACTCCTACCCACACTAGCTTCCTCTCCATGGCGAAGCTCCCTTGGATGAACAGACTAACTGTTGAGTTCTGAGGCCTGGTTTACTCTTAATTAATATGCAGTGTCCTCAGACCTTATATCTTTTCTTAAGTTTTCTTTACTGCCCTAGAGTTTTAACTTTCTTTGAGTTGTGTATTACCTGGGGATGGGGTTGTCTTCGTTACTTTTCTTGTTGCTGAGACAAAATGCCCAAAGTTAAGTGAAGAAATGTTTATTTAGCTCACACTTTGTAAGGGTTTCAGTTGATAATCATCTAGCTCCAAGGCAGGGTGGTATCACAGAGGAGAAACAGTTTATGGTGGGCAGAAGATAGCAAAAGCAACAAGGGCCGACCACAGCTCTTTCTATCCCTTGTATCTTATTCAGGCTACTTAGGATGGGTAGCACTCACACCTAGTGCTCTTGATCCTAGCATTGCACCACGAATCAATCACAGAACCACACATTCTAGATCCATCTACCTCTGAAAAGCCCCACCTACGCATGCAGTTTTGGGGGGACACCTAGAGACAAGCCATAACAGGGGGTATGAGTCATATTGTTGTTACTGTTTTTTGCTAATCAGCCCATATTTAGGTAGCATCTTTGATATGTGAATCTTTCTCCCAATCACCGTGAAAAGTACCTGCCAAGTCCTATTTTTTAAGAATTTCTGAGGGTGAAGCTTCTATTTTTTTTTTTAAGGGGGGACTTTAAAAATCTTAATGTTGAAGTGAGCAAAGCCAGAAAGTTTCTGTCCTTTAAAAAAATCCTTGTGCTTGTCAATTCTGTCTCCCACGTTATGGGTTCTATTGAGAACTGTGTTGTGTGTCTCAGTGTGGAAGCAACTCAATGTATAACTTCTTATCATATTTTGGCCTTACCTCCAGATTCTATGGGGTAATGTTTTTCTTGCAGTGAAACTCAGTTTGTTTGTTTTGGTTTTGGTTTGGTACTGGGAATTGAACTTAGGACCTTGAGCTTGCCAGGCAGGGGCTTGTGTCACTGAGCTACATCCCTGGCCCTGAAACTCAGTTTTGATGGGAGATGAATTTAGACATTTCTTTTTTGTGAAATGAGAGTTTACAACCAAGACAGCTGAAGGAGAGTCTAACACATGCATCTGCAGAGACAACAAGGCACCCAGGGCCACGAGTGCAGGCAAGGGGATTTGACACAGTTGAAGATGAAGATGATGATGTCCACAGTACCAAGTCTGTCCTTAGCTTTTCTCTGACATGCCTGAAGATAGGAATGGGTTAGTTTTTGGGACAGCTGGGCCCTACGATAGCCAGGTTAAGCCAGGCCAAGCACCAACACCCCTGCTAACCAGGGGAATTCCTTCCACTTGCAACTGTAAGGCTGCAGACAGCCCGTATGCTTCCCTCCTGACACAGTCCACTCTCAGCCACTGCTCCCCACCCACCCTGAACCCCTCGCCCTTGTCCCCACCACAGAATCTAAGACCTTCCAGACAGCAGGAGCATGGGATCCTATGTGAATGCCTTCTGTAGATATCATGCCCTAAGGCCCAAAGTACTCCCAGGGCAAACTTAATTCCCCCCAAAAGTTGAAGGTAAGGTAGCTGCAGTGACATATTCCACAGAGTGCTGGCACTTACTCCCATAACCCAGAAGGCTATTGACCTATTCATATAGGGTAGTGATCTCCCATCAGCAAGTGATGTCATGGTTTGGAATGTTCATTATTGCTGAGGACCGGCTTGTAGGTATAAAGAGATTTTTTTTCACCTTTACTTAATTTTTTTCCTCTTATGCTATTTTTGGTGTGTTGTACAGCACTATAATTTCTTACTTATTCATTCCATTAGTAGATATGGTTTGCAAAATGTACAATCCATTTTAGAAAATAAAAGTTCAAATAAAAATAACAGTGTAATTCATTCAGAATATGATTTTTTCCCAATGCACAGTATTTGTTATTTCCTTTTTACTTTTTTCCATTTATTGTGAGGTGAACCTACAAAAATAGAAAACATTTTTTAGATATCCAAAAAAATACTAAGGGTGTAAAAATATTAAAGCACTCCTGAAAAAATTGCAGCTGATGAAAAGATGTTACATTTAGGAAATAAACTTTAATATCAACACATCATCTTTGGATGATTATGCTCGTTTAAAAATGGCCTCTTTTATGTAAATTACATATTTCACTTGTATACTTCAGGTTCTCTTTAGAACAGTGGCTATGATGGTTCCAAACTATGCCCTTATAGCAGAAATCTCCCTCTATTCCTATGGATTTTTGAATGCAAAACCTCTGTCTGTGAAGATAGTAATGACCTACAGGCTTTGCTCAGAGCAGCTGTCATCACAGTTTCATTATGACTATGGAATGCGAGCAGTAAAAGCAGTCTTAGTGGCTGCTGGCAATCTAAAACTAAAATATCCCGATGAAAATGAGGATATACTGGTAAGCATTAAATATATACTTTGTGAACATTTCAGTAGATAGATAATTTTTAAATAAATAAGGAACTATAAGCAATTGAAAGGGTTTTTGCTCTAACTCTTTTATATGAAGTTGAAATTATGATTTTGGATTATGTTAGTTATTATACTTTGTATGAATACAAGGACTTTTGGGATTGGTACACATAATACTGGTTTCTGATTTGGGGGTTCCATGGAATAATGTAAAATAAACTGACTTTTAGCTAATGGGATGCAATGAACATATAAATGTAGGGATTTAATTTATATTGTCCTTTTTCGTAATTTTAGCTTCTTCGATCAATTAAAGATGTAAATGAACCAAAGTTTCTATCACATGACATACCTTTATTTAATGGAATAACTAGTGACTTATTTCCTGGAATCAAACTTCCTGAAGCTGACTATAATGTGAGTAAGCCTATCAATATGACTGAACTCAATCATTTATAAAGTTTTATTAAATTAGTGAAATTATTTTATTTGGAGAATAGTCCTGTATTTGGCCTCTGTAATGAAGGTGGATATGTAAATTTGGTACCTTCTATTATGTATTGCTAGGATTAACCTGTTAAGGTTTGGATTAAAGAATAAGTGAGAGAATAAATATTTTATTTCTTGTTTTGTGATTTATAATACTAGCATGTTTACTGTAATACTTGCTATTGTATGTATCATCAGGAAGAAATGAAAGAATTAAAACACTATATTCAACATAATAAGGTTTTGTTTCTTTCTCAAATTTCAGTAGTATACTGACATTTTTCTTTAAAAGAATCTGCCCTGCCTGGAAAAATGGTAACTGTGGGTAGTGATGGATGTATTAATTTGTGCTAAATATTATGCATCATGTATTTATATTAAATCCTCATATTGTACACTTTGAACATATTCAAATTTTTATTTATTTTAATTACAAGTAATATTGCATGCATTTATGGGTATGGTGATGTTTAGATACTGGTATGCATTGTGAAATAATCAAATCAGGCCAACTAGCATATTTATCATCTTAAATATTTATGACTTCTTTGTGGTAAGAAATACTCTCTTTTAGCTATTTTGAAATAACAATACACTCTCTATCTTACTGTGCAATAGAATGCTAGAATCATCGAACCATAATTTTATACCTCTTGACCAATATTTCCTATTTCCCCCACTCCACTCACTTCCTACCTTTGGCCATTGGTAACCACCATTCAAGTCTCAACTTTTTTTAGGCTTTATTTATAAGTAAAATCATATGGTATTCATCTGCACCTGACTTATTTCACTTAATGTAATGTCCTCTAGATTCATCCATATTGTTGCAAAGGACAGAAGTACCTATTTTTTAAAATGCTGAATGTTACATATATATACCACATTAAAAAAACATATTCATCTGTTGATGAACACATAGGTGTTTTCATATCTTAGCTATTGTAAGTAATGCTGCAGTGAACATGGGAGTACAGATATCCTTCAGCATGCTGGTTTCAATTTTTTGGGGGTACACCGAGTAGTGGAGTTGCTGGATCACATGGTAATTACATGTTAAAGTTTTTGAGGGATTTTCAAACTGTTTCCCAAATGACTCTCCTATTTAATAATATAGCCAACAGCATATGAGTTTCCTTATCATCATATTCTCAACACTTTAAAAAAAATAATCTAACAGGAGTGAGGTGATATTTCTTTGTGGTTTTAATTTATATTTCTCTGATTATTAGAGATATTGAGCATTTTTCATTTATCTGTCTTCTATTTGTATATTTTGAGAAATGTCTATTGAAGGGTTTTTTTTTTTACTCATTTTTAAATAGTGTTATTTGTTTTCTTGTTATTGAGTAACTTGAGTTCCTTATATATTTTCAGTATTAGCCTCTTATACATTATATGAATTGCAAATATTTTCTGCCAATCCATGGATTTTCTCTTCACTCTAATAGTTATTTCTTGAACCTTTTTTTTTCATTAGCAAAGTAGTTAAAAATTCATTAAATATTGACCCTTGATGGGGTTGGGGAAAAGGAAATAAAAATGAGCAAGATGCACTATGTGTTGGGAGCGAAACTGTCTGTACTTCAGGTATCTAGGACAAGGTACTGCTTCTCATGAGTTTGGCAGGGCCCCATGAGAAATGTACAAGCTCAGGGAGCTGATGCACAAAGTCCCTGAGACAGCTCCTCTCTTGTTCCCCATGTAACCACCAAGGGATGATGTTTTGTTGAAGATTAGGTGTTCATCCTGTTTTGGATCTTACCCTCCTCTAAAAAATTCTCTGTAAACAGCCTGTTAAGTTGATTGTACAAGTAAACACACTGGAGTTATCAGGCAGACCTTTCTGTCATCAGGAGAAGGGCTCCATCTGACTTCATCTTTTCTGAATCTTGACTCTTGTCTTCATTTCTTCATCGCCCACTGTCCTCCTCTGGAGCTTCAAGAGCTGCACTGGACGTGGCAAATATGTATATGTACCAGTTCCCCAAGATGAATGGCATTATTATGTATTGCAACATATACTAATAAAAGTTTTATAAAAAGATTAAAAATACTGACCCTTGAGTCCTCATATTTTTAAAATTCTGTGTGTCAAATGAGAACAACACTTAAAGCACTTCTGCTAGAAACCAAGTGCAATTGTTGACTCAAGGCAAAGCCCTTATGGGCCTGTTTTTAGTTGTCAACTGAACTGGATGACTTTTCATAGAACATCACATTTACTTTAAAAAATGACTAATTTGATGCAATCCTGTTTGCTTATTTTTACGTTCATTGCCTGGCAGGTCTAAGTGGTTATAAATTCTCTTAGCTTTTATTTGTTTGAGAGGATTGTTGAATATTGTTGGTTGGCATTTTTTTTTCTTTTGGGATTTTAAATATATCATCCTACTCTCTTTTTGCTTGTAATATTTCTGCTGAGAAATCTGCCCATGTGATAGGGCTCCTTATATGTGATCACTCACTTTTTCTTTGCTTTTGACAACTTGAATATCATGTATTTTGGTATCAGTCTTTTGATTCATTTTATTTTCTGTCCTTTGGGCTTCTTGGATCTAGCTTTCTATTTCCCCAATCTTGGGGAGTTTTCTGGCATTATTTCTCTGAAAACATCTATCCCTTTCTTTCTCTCTTCTAATATTCTGGAAGTTGTTCTGTTTAGTTGTGTTCCATATGTCTCTTAAGCTATCTTTACTGTCTTTCATTTTGCACCTCAGATTAGATGATTTTCAGTGAACTGTTTTCTTCTTGATATGGTCTGCTACTGAATTACTATATTGAATTTTTCATTTCAGTCATAGCTCTGCAGCTCTTTCTCTTTGTTGAAATTTTCAGTTCTTCCATTGCTCTCTTGACTTCAGTGAGCATTTTCATGACTGTTGTTTTGAATTCCTTTTTAAATTACATATTTGCTTCATTCAGGTTGATTTCTGAAGATTTATCTTATTCATTGATTTGGGACATATTCTCCATTTCTTCACTTTTCTTGACTCTCTGTGTTCATTTTCTATGCATTAGATAAGACCACATCCTCCCTCAGGCTGGTCAGACTGACCTTGTACAGGAAAAGGATCTTACCAATCTGTATAGCCAAGAATGTTAAGGTGCTGCTTTTATCTGTGTTCTTCCAGACTTCTGTCTGTTTCTGGTGGTGCCCAGGAGCTAGGATGTATGATGCCATGTCAGTACACTGACACTAATAGGGTAGTATCTAGACTTTCTACGTGTAGCTGGAAAAGTTGAGATGCCAGATATGTGTTCCAGTTCCTTCTATCTTCATGGTGAAGCTGTGTGAGTGTTGTATCACCCACTGTTTCTGCACTGTTCTTGGGGTAGGAATTGTGGCAGATCCCTGTATTTAACCTTAAGGTTCAACCTTCTGATCTTGGTGAGATAGTGTGTGGAAGTGAATCGATTGCCTACCCGCTTATTTGTTTTCTGTGGCTAGAGCCACTCAAAAATGCAAAACTCCATCAACTCCCAGAGCTAAGTAGTCAAGGAGACAATTCTTTGAATTGGATCTATAGAAAGTGTGGCACTTGTGTAGCTAGACTCCTTCCAGAAAGAAGACATAGGCCTAGATTTATCTCTGGGGCAAACCAGAGGGCAAGACTCATTGAATCCTGAGTGCTGGCTTTGGCTGCTGAAGGACTTTTATTTGTTTGTCTCTAGCTCTCTGAAACAAGTTTGTTAAGAACCCACACTGTTAAAGAACTGCTAGCAGTGTGAGCTCTAAGTTGCTTCCAGACACAAAAAGTAGGAGCTGCACACTTTGATCCATTTTCTGCACTACTCCACGGGAATATAGCTCACAGAAGTGATTGCACATTTTTTTAAAAAATCATGATTTTGTTCTGTAATATTAGGAGACTTGTATATGCCTAGCCTCTTCTGTTCACAAAGCTAAGAGGTTAAGATAGAGTCCCAGGGGAGATAGCTGTAAAAGTTGAGAGCAAGCAATATATGGAATAAACCCCATCTATGGAGAAATAGAGACCTGCATGTTAAAGCCTCTTCTTTGTTCTATTCCTGGGGGATGAAGCCCCTCAGACCTTACATGCCCATGTAAAACTGCCACGTTTTTGTTGTCTAGGTGGACTCACAAATACATTGCTCCCAGAGCTAGATGGTTTAGGATTCAGCCCTTTGCTTGGAAGCTATAAAAATTGGAGTATTTGATATGAAAACTTTCTTCTAGAGAAATAATAGACCTGGAATTATTACTGGGACCAATTGGGGGAGAAGGATTAAGAGTGGTGTGCTACTTTGCAGGCTGACTAGGCAGAAGTGTTCATGTTTTTGGCCCTTTGAAGATCTCAGTGCAAATTAGGTAGATACAAGTAGCCGATGGAGCAATGTATTATAAATCCTTGCAGATAGAAATGGGGATTTTTTTTAGTAGTACATGTTTGCAGTACATAAGGATTACATTTGGCATATCTGAATTCTTATTTCCCATTTCTTTTACTTCTTTCCCTGCCCCCACCCTCCATCTCTAGATCCCCTTCCCTTTTCCATTTGCAAAAGAATTATGACCCTATTTCCTATTGTCTTTTGTTTTGCTCTTTAAATTATTTATACTTTGAGTTTCTAATATAAGAGATATTATGTGACATTTGAGCATGTTTGTTTGATTTATTTCACTTAACATTATGATTTCAAGGTACATCAATACTCATACAAATGAATCAAATTTATCCTTCTTTATGGCAGTGTAATACCCCACTGTGTATAAATACCAGAATTTCTTTATCCATTCATTGTTTGATGGCTACTTTCAAGATTTTTGACTATTGTGAGTTGTGCTGCTATAAACATAGGTGTGTATGAATTGCTGCACTATTGTTACAGGGGTGATATCAGAACCTCCAAATATCAGGGCTGGGGATTTAGCTCAGCGGCAAAAGTGCCTGCCTGGCAAGCGCAAGGTCATGAGTTTGGTTCCCAGTACCGGAGAAAAACAAACAAACAAACAAAAAACAGAACCTCCAAATATGATATAAGAGAAATATTATAACTCACAACCTGTTAGATGTCTGATACACTGAGTTTGTGTTCTCTAAAAATTGAAGAATGAATTCTAGGAACAATGGAGGTTAAGAGTAGAAAGATATTTATTGAGAGAGAGATATAGCTCCTGAAAGGTTGGTGGGGGGCGGTGAGCGGGTTGCCTGGAGATACCACTTTTCAGGGAAGCTTTATAGAGCAATACCTGCATTGGTACTATGTGTGTTACAACTATGATTAACCAGTAGGAATACAAGTATAGTTGCTTAGGTAATAGTGATCCAAAGGGGAAATAAGTCACGTAACAGGGTGTATGAAAAGAACAAAGACTTTTGCTAGGAAATGATGAGTCCAGTGGTCTTGGTCACCTGGGTGACTGATGTCTATCTAGGCTTCATTAGGCCTGTGTTTGTCCTTCAAGGAAGTACACAGGTCTAGGCATCTTGTCTTTGTCTTGAGGCCTGGTCTCCAGCAGATATGTCTCCGCCACAGTAGAGATGTGTTTAACCTTTGTCCTGACTCTCTCAAGGGCCCAGCCCTATTTCACTGTCTATAATATTTCTGCCTAACTTCGCTGTTTATAGCAGTATAATGTCTTTAACTCTTTCAGGAAGCTACCTAAAAGAGGAATTGTTGGGTCAAATGGAATTTCTGATTTATGAATCTCTACACTGATTTCCATAGTTCTTGGACTAGTTTATACTCCCAACCACCATGCGGAAGGGTGTCTTTTTCCCTGCAGCCTCACCGGCATCTGTTACTTGATTTTTTGCTGATCGCCATTCTTTCTGGAGTAAGATGGAATCTCAGTGTTGTTTTAATTTGCATTTTTTGATGACAAGAGATGCTGAATACTTTTTCATATATTTATTAGCTCTTTGTACTTCTTCTGAGAAGGGACTATTAATTTCATTTCCACATTGTTTGATGGGCTTTTTTTCTTTTGAGGGGGTCTGATTTTTTTTGAGTTGCTTATATATTCTGGATATATTTATAAGTTCTTTATATATTAGTCTTCTGTCTGAGGGGTAGTTGGAAAATTTTTTTTCCTATTCTGTAGTTTGTCTCTTCATGCCATTGGTTTTTTCCTTTGCTGTACAGAGGCTTTAAAATTATTTTTGAGACAGTGTCTTGCTATGTAGTTCAGGCTAGCTTTGAACTCACTACATAGCCCAGGGAGGCCTCGAACTTGCAGTGATCCTCCTGCCTCAGCCTCCCAAGTACTGGGATTACAGGGATGCACCACCATGCCTATCTGAAGGCTTTTAACTTGATATAACCCCATTTGTTGATTCCTGATGTGATTTCTTGTGTAATTGGGGTTTGTTGATTTGTTATTGTCCTTACTTGTGCCTATGTCTTCAAGAGTTTTGCCTAAATTATCTCCCAGCAGATTGTTTCTGTTTTAATATTTAGGTATTTGATCCATTTTTTACCTTATTTTATTACATGGTGATAGTTATGGGTCTACACTCAATTTTCTGCATGTGTGTAACTAATTTTTCCAGCATCATTTGTTGAAGAGGCTATATTTTTGCCAGTGTATGCTTTAGGCTCCTTTGTCAAAGATAGATGACATAATTGTTTCTGTGTCTTCCACTCTGTTCCATTGATGCAGATGTTTGTTTTTGTGCCTGTACCATGATGTATTTTTTTTAAGTCACTGTGGCTTTTATGTAACTTGAAATCCAGGGTTAGGATGTGTCTTGCTTTGCTCCTGTTGCCCACTGTTGTTTCACTCTTCTGGGTCTCTTCTGGTTTCACATAGATTTTAGGGTTGTTTTCTCTGGTTCTATGAGGAATGCTGCCGGTATTTTGATTAGGAAGGCATTAAATCTATATATTAGTATTTGTAGGATGGCCATTTTGACAATATTGTTTCTGCCTATCCTGGAAAAGGGAATATTTCCAGTTTTTTTCTCTTGTTGTCTTCAATCTCTTTTTTCAGAGTACTGTAGTTTTTACTGTAGAGGCCTTTGGCTTCTTAGGTTAATTCTGAAGTATTTAATTTTTCTTGATGGTATTGTTATTCCAATTTCTTTCTCATTGGTTTTATTGTTGGTGTACAGGAATGCTATTGCTTTTTCTGTGTTGATTTTGTATCCTGCTACAATACTGAATTTGGTTATTAAATCCAGGAGTCATTTGGTGGAATTTTTTGTGTCTTCTATGCAAAGGACCGTATCATTTTGCAAATAATGATAATTTGATTTCTTCTTTTCTGACACATACCACATTTCTTTCATTGCTCTACCTAATGTTCCAAGTACTGTGTCAAACAGGTGCAGTGATAGTGGACATCCTTGTCTTGTTCTTGATGTTAGAGAAACAGCTGTCAGGTTTTTCCATTTAATATGATGTTGGAAGTAGGTTTGCCATAAACAGGTTTTATCTCATTAAGTTAAGATACTTCTATACCTATTTTCTTTAGGGTTTTTATCATGAAAGGATATTGATTTTATCAAAGACTTTTTGGGGCATCTATTGAGATGATCATGTGATTTTTTTCACTTTTGTTTATGTGGTATATTACATTTATTGATTTTGAATATATTTTACCGTTCTTACATCCCTGGAATGAAGCCTACTTGTTTTGAGGTATGATCTTTTTAATGATTTGTTGCATTCTGTTTGCCAGTATCATGTTGAGGAATTTTGCATCTATGTTCATTAAGGAGATTTACCTGTAGCTTTACAGTTTGTTTTTGTCCAATTTTGGGGCCAGAATAAAATAGGCTTCTGTAAATGAATTTGGGAGTCCTCTGTCCCTTTCACTTTCTTTGAAGAGCTTGAGGAATATCAGTGTGTCTTAGTTACTTTTCTCATTGCTGAGATGAAATACCCAACACCCAAAGTTAAAGGAGAAAAGGTTTATTTTGACTCACAGTTTATAGAGATTTCAGTTTATAGTTGGCTGGCTCTGACACGGGGTGGCATGGCAGAGGGGCATCACACAGGAAAAACAGTTCATGGCAGACAGCAAAGCAGCAAAGCAGTGAAGAGGCAAGGCAGCAAGTGACAAGTAACTAACATTGCAGCCTTCTTTCTGCCCTTACATTCTATGCACTCACATCCAAAGTGGGGCACACTTAATCCTAGTTTTGCACCATGAATTAATCCCAGCATCACATCCTTAATCCCAGAATCACACACTCAGATCCAGCCACCTCTGAAAAGTTCCACCTGTGAGTGTATGATGCTTTGGGGGGGGAAGCTAGATACAAGTCATAATACGGTGATATAGCATCCTTAAATGTTAATAGCAAATCTCTCTAGTCCTAGGCTCTTTGTAGTTGGTAAATTCTTTATTACTGTCTTAATTTAATAGCTTGTTCTTGGGTTGTTCAGTAGTTTATGTCTTTTTGAGTTAGCTTTGGTAATATGTATGAGTCTAGGAATTTGTCTATTTTTTCAAAAATTTCTAATTTATTGGAATACACTTTTTCATAGTAGTAACTCTCTTCTGGATTTTGACAGTGTCTGTTGTGATTTCATCTTTTTCATTTCTAATGCATTGATATGAGTCTTTTTTGTTTCTAGATAAGTTTGTCTAAGGGTTTATCTATTTTGTTCATTTTTTCAAAGACTTAGTTCTTCAATTCATTGATACTGTGTACTTTTTGTCTTGATTTCATTGATTTGCACTCTAATCTTTATGATTTCCTTTCTTAATTTTGGTTTGGGCCTGGATTGTTGTTGTTTCTCAAGTATCTTCAGAAGGTTATTTATTTAGGCTTGTTCTATTTTTGTAATGTAAACATTGAACGCAATTTCCTTTTAGGACTGCATAGTGTCCCAGAGGTTCCAGTACGTTGTATGAGCATTGTCCTTAACTTTCAGAAATGTAAAAATTTCTTCTGTGACTGATTGGTTGTTTAGGAGTATGCTATTGGTTTTCCAGGTACTTTTACTTTTTCCATAGTTTCTTGTTATTGATTTCTAATTTTATTGTATAGTGGTCTGATAGTACACATGAGGCAATTTTGACTCTTTTATATTTATTTAAGCAGGCTTTGTGGACTAGTATGTGATCTATTTCAGAGAAAGAACCAGCAAAGAATGCATATTATGTTGTAGTAGTGGGGAATACTCTGTAGATATTTGTTAAGTCCATGTGTTCAAGGGTGTGGTTCAGTTCTGATAGATGTTTATTGATTTTTTGTTTAGTTAATCTATCTCTTTGCAAAAGTAGGGATGTTAAGACCCTCCGTTATGATTGTGTTAGTATTTGATCTTTTATGTTCATCAGTATCTATTTTGTGAAGACAGATGCTCCAGTATTTGGTGCATAAATATTTATGAGCCTTATCTCTTCTTGTGTTGTTCTCTTAGGTAATATGTAGTGACCTTCATTGTCTCTTCCAACCAGTTTTAGCTTAAAGTTTACCATGTCTGAGGTTAAAATTGCTACCCCTGCTTGTTTTCGGGGTCCTGGTGCAAGAGATATTTTTTCTATCCTTTAAATGTTAGTCTATTAATATCTTTTTTGGATTAGACAAGTTTATTGAGTGCAGCAGACTGTTGGACTCTTTTTTTATCCAGTCTGCCAATCTGTGTCTTAGTTGGAGAGTTGAGGCTATTAAGGGTGAGAGATACTGCTGGAATCTATTGAATATTTATTATTATTGCTTTCCTTCTCAGTTGGTGACTCCTTTGTTTTTCTTTTCCTTTGTTGTTGTTGTTTATTCATTAACCTTGCTTGGTGTTTTCATTTCATCTGGGTTTATAGCTGCATTGATTTTGTCATTTCTGTCTGAGATATTCTTGAGATTTTCCAGAGTTATAAACCTGTATCTCTTTAGCTGGTCTTTTTCAGGTATTGTTCATATTTCTCCATCAGTTTTGAAGTAAAACTTTGTTGCATATGTTTATCTGGGTTGGAAATTATTTGCTCTGAAGGCTTGAAATACTTCACTGTAAGCTCATCTGGTCTTGTAAGGTTTGTGTTGAGAAGTCTGATATAATTCTATTGAGTTTACCCTTATAGATGATCTTTTGTTTTTCTCTCTTTTTAAATTTTGTGTTTTGGTTGGATAGGTGGTAAGGTAATAAGGATATGTCTTGGTGAGTCTTTTAATCACAGTTGTGTGTTGGTGGCCTCACTTGTATATTAAATTCTTTTCTGGTATTGAAATCTTCTGCTGTGATTTCTGTAAACATATTCATAATTCCATCTGTGTTATCACCTAGCTTTCTCTAACTTCCATTAGCCTTCGGTTGGTCTTTTCAGTGTCATCTAGTAGCTGTTGTGTGGTCTTTCCTTGTTCTCTTTTTTTGTGGCTTCTCTGAGTACTTCTTTATAATTTACCATTTTGTCCTCAATTTCAGACACAGTTTTCACATTGGTCATTTTAAATGACCATAAATAAATTTATGAATTTATTCAGTTTTTTAGTTCAGGCATTTCTGTTTTTGTTTTTGTTTTTGTTTTTGTTTTTGTCTTTTTGAGACAGGGTCTCTCTGTGTAGTTCAGGCTGGTCTTGAGCTCACTTTGTAGCCCAGACTGGTCTCAAACTCCCAGTGATCCTCCTGTCTCAGCCTCCCAAGTGCTGGGATTACAGCGTTTGATTTTTTTTTTCAGTATTCTACTATTTGATGAATTTGTCTTTCATGTTTTGAACTGATCTGGTCAACTCTTCCAACTTTGTACTTATTTCCTCCAAATCCACTTTGGATAGTTTGAGTGATATTTTTGTGAACTTGTGGTTTATTTCCTCTTGGAGCTTGTCTGTTTTCTTCCCCCTTTCCATAACTTTTTTGTAGAGTTTTGCTACCTAGTATTTGCTTTTCTCTCCATTTGTGTCCCCTTGATCTGCCTTAGGAGTATTGGGAGACCTTGAGGGTCTTTCATTGCCTTGATTTTCCATGTCCCTGTGTGTATGTATATTCATTTTTTATTATTTGTTAGCTCCCAGGAAATCTAGATATGGACATAGAGAGAAAACCAGTTGTCATCCACAACTATGTTACTTTGGCTATAGTAGTAAATTCAATGGCATCAAATGTCAACTGGATAGTAACAAACCCTAGGAGCCACTCATGAACATCCCTTAACCAGAATTAAGGGGACTATGATTGCAGTATCTTGTTCAGGATTTCTAAAAAATGTATATCCATTAAAGAGGCTGGCCTAGAGTTTTCTTTTTGGTTGGATCCTTGTCTGGTTTGGAATCAGGGTAATGGTAGCTTCTAGGAATGACTTGGCAGTACTCCTTCCCTTTCAACTTAATTAAAGAGCTTAATGAGTATTGGTATTTGATTTTTGTAGAAATTTTCAGTGAATCCTTCAGGAGGTAGGCCTTTGTAGCTGGTATGCTTTTTATTACTGCTTTAATTTCACTGCCTATTACTGAGTTATTCAGAGTTTTCAAATCTTTTTGGTTCAGTTTTGGTAGTTCATATGTATCTAGGATTTTTTTTTTGTACTGGGAATTAAACTTATGAACTCACACTTGCCAGGCAGGTGTTGTGCCACTGAGCTATATCCCCAGCCCTGTACTAGGAATCTATCCATTTCTTCTGAATTGTCCAATTTATTGGCATATAGGTTTGTGAAATAGTTGTTAATTTTTCTTAGTTCAACAGTTGTTACCTTTTTAGAGATGGAAGAGGTTATCAGAAAATGGAAAGACATCCCTTGCTTATGGGTAGGAAGAACCAACGAATGAAAATGGTCATATTCCCAAATTGTAGAAATTAAATGCAATCCCAATCAAAATGCCATTGGCATACCTCACAGAGCTAGAGAAAACATTCCTAAAATTCATTTGGAACCAGAAAAAGACCTAGAATAGCAAAAGTAATTTTGGGCAACAAAGGCAAGTCAGGGGTCATCACAATCCCTGACTTGAAATTATAGTATAAAGCTACTGTGATTAAAATCGGCATGGTATTGCAACAAAACAAACTGAGGATCAATGGAACAGAATAGAACATGCAGATGCAACCCCAAATACACTCAGCAACCTTATCTTTGTTTGACAAAGGGACCAAACATTTCACTGAAAGAAAGAGTCTCTTTAATAAATGGTGCTGGAAAAACTGGCTTTCCACATGCCGAAGTCTAAAACTAGAACCCATACCTATCACCATACACTAAAGTCAAAAAGGATCGAAGATGTAAATATTAAAACATAAACACTAAATCTACTGGAAGAAATCTTGAAGTTGTTATGTAGATGTAGGCAGAGAGTTCATGAAAAAAAAAAAAAAAAAACCCAGACTGCACAGGAAATACTACAAAGACTCAGCAAATGGGATCTCATCTTCTTACAAAGCTTTTACACAACAACGGAAATCACCAACAATCGCTTCTTGGCCTTTTGGCTAAGATCAAGTGCGGAAATCACCAACAGAGTGAAAAGATAACTCACAGAGTGGGAAAAAATAATAGCCAGTTGTCCCTCAGACAAAGGACATATATCTAAAACAGATAAAGTATTAAAAAAACAGGCCCCCCAAATTCAAAGACCTAATCCAAAAATGAGCATCTAAGATGATACACATTTCTCAGGTGAAGAAATACAAATGGCAAATAAACATATGAAAAAAATGTTCAACATAATTGGTTATCTGAGAGATGCAAATTAAAACAACACTGAGATTTCATCTCATTCCAGAAATAATGGCTATCATAAAAAAAAAAAATTAACCAATAACAAATGCTGGCAGGGCTGTGGGGAAAAATGAACCCTTTTCCACTGTTTGTGGGAGTGTAGACTGCTGCAACCATTGTGGAAATCAGTATGAAGATTCCTCAAATAACTAGGCGTAGAGGCCCCATTCAACCTAGCTACTCCCCTTCTGGCTATCTTCCCAGAAGAATTAAAAACATTATACCACAGTGATATATGTGCACCCATGTTTATAGCAGCACTATTTGGAATATCTAAATCTTGGAAACAACCCAAATGCCCATCAACCAAGGAATGGATAAAAAAGATGTTGTTTTTTATATAATGGAGTACTACTCAGCCATAAATAAGGATAAACTTGAAACTTTTATAGGTATGAATCCAACTCGAGACCATATTCATAAGTGAAATAAATCAGGCCCACATGAATAAACATTGAATAGTCTCACTAGTGTGAGAAGCTGAATGAGTAAATAGGATCTAAAATGTACAACAGATATTGTGAATTGGGAAGAAACTTCAAAAGAAAGAGAAATTGATGGGAAGAGGAAAGGAAGAAAGGAAATTTATACAGCTAGTTTCTCTCAGTTAATTGAAAAGAAAAGTTTGTGCTAATATTGTTTGGACAATATTTCATGCCTCTGTCTTGTACTCTGAGTAACTACTTTGAAGATCACAATATACAATGTATTAGTTATTGTTACTTTCCTATTATCTTGTTTTGAAATTCTGTTTTATTTTTCATTCTCTTTAAAATAAAAAAAACTATTGTTTACTTTTTAAATTTCCAATTGCATTGATTTGAGTCATTTTTCTCCCTTTTTCTTGTTAGATTAACTAATGGTTTATTCTGTTTATTCTTTTAAAGAAGAACCTACTCTTTATTCATTTATTTATTTAATCTCAATGATGTCATTGATTTGTGCTCTGATTTTTATACTTTCCTTCCTCAACGAACGTTAGGTTTGGATTTTTCTTGTTTTTCCAGGACCTTGAGGTCCATTGTTAGTTATTTATCTCGGCTCAGTCTTTTTTTTTAATGTGCGCATTCACAGCTATAAATTTCCATCTTAGGATTGCTTTCCTTGTGTCCCATAAGTTCTTTTATGTTGGACTGGCACTGTTGAATTCTAGCATCTGTTTTATTTCTTTGTTGGTTTCTTCTATAACTCTTTGCTTATTTAAATTGTTTAATTGTACTATATTTGTACAATTTCTGAGTTTTCTTTTGTCATTGATTTCTAGTTTCATTGCACTATGATCTGATAATATGTGTGGTATAAATTCCATTCTTTTATCTCTGCTTAAGCTTGCTTCATTGGCTAGTATGTGGTCTCTTTAGGAGAAAATTCCATATGCTGCCAAGAAGAATGTACATTCTGTTGTTAGTGGGTGAAACACACTAGGTATCTATTAAGTCCATATGTTCAAAGGTTTCATTCAACTCTGATAGTTCTTTGTTGATCATTTGTCTAGGTGGTTTATCTATTTGTGATAATGAAGTATTGAGGCTTGCCATTATAATTATGTTAACATTTATCTGGTCTGTTATATTCCATAGATCTTGTTTTATATAGTTGGATGTGCCATTGTTCCATGCATATATGTTAAAAATTGTTAGATCTTTCTGTTGGATCATTCCTTTGTCCAATATATAGTGACTTTCTCTGCTTTTTTAAATTGGTTTTGCTTTGAAGTACAAAGATAGCTATTCTGAATATAAGATAGCTATTCCTGCTTGAGGGAGGAGCTTCACCTTCCCTGGAATATTGTTTTCCATGCTTTGAATTTTAGTCCATGAGTTTCTTTTTGGATTAAATGTGTTTCTTATATACAGAATACCTTTGGATTTTGTGTCTTGATTCATTCTGCCAGTCTGTGTCTTTTGATTGGGTAATTGAGACCATTCATATTGAGAGTTATTACTGATATGTATTAACTTTCGTTGCTTTATTTTCCTGTTGCTATTTGCTTATCTTTGCCATTTACTTATTACAGTACTACATTACATTATTTTACTATCTTTGCAATTTACTTACCTATTCACTCAACATGATATATTCATTCTATTAGGCCCTGTGTCATTGTTAGCTTCATTGTTTCTAAGTTATCTTTGAGAATATTTTGTAATTCTGGTTTCATGCTCATGAATTTCTCTGGGTACTCTTCCCCATGAAAGTATCTCCTTTCTCCGTCAATTTTGAAAGACAGTTTTGCAGGATATATCACCCTGGGTTGAGAACTATTTTCTTTGAGGGCTTAAACCACTTTATTTCAAGCTCTCCTGGCCTGTTAGGGTTTGTGTCTAGATGTCTACCCAAAGCCTCATGCAGTCATAGGTCTTTTTCAGAGGTGGGTGAATCTGGAGTATGCAATGCTGGGATTAAGGGTACTGGAATTAAGGGTGGTTGATTGCTCAATCAGTCCACTGATTTGATTGGCACCACCCCAATCTCAGCAGTCTGGAGAAGACAAAAGGGGCAGAAAGAGGCTTATCTCCCTCTTTTTGTACTTGTTGCTTTTGCTGTCTTCGACTGCCATGAACTGTTTCCCCTCTGCCATGTGTCATGTGCTTTGGAGCCATCGAATTACAGACTGAAACCTCAACAAACTGTGAGCTAAATAAAGCCTTCCTCCCTTAACTTTGGGTGTCAGGTATTTTGTCTCAGCAACCAGAAAAAAGTAGCTAAGACATGGCCTTTAAGATTTGTCTTGAAAAGTCTGATGTAATTCTAGTGAATTTTCTTTTATAATTGATTCATTGCTTTTCCGTAACCACTTTTAAGATTCTGTTCTCATATTGGACTTCTGGGATTTTGACTACAATGTGTTTTGGGGAGGTTCTATTCTGATCATAACTACTTGGGGTCTTGCATTTCTCAGTTATCTGTATGTTAAATTCTTTTCTCTTATTTGGAAAGTTTTCTGCTATTGTTTCTGTAAATGAGTTTTTCAGGCCTTTTGTACTGTCTTCTGATTTTTTTTTTTACTAAATCCCATTAATCTTAGATTAGTCTTCTTTTCATCATCTAGGAGGTGTTGGATCCACTTTTCTTGTTCTTTTGTTTTTGTGATACCTGTCATTAATTGGTCACTGACAAAAGCCCTGTGTTCTAGTTTTGACACTCTTTCTTCACACTGGTCATTTCTGCTACCTATACTGTTATAGGATTTTTTGTTAGAATTTTTAATACCCTGAATCTCTGTTTTCAGGCTTTTTATGGACTCTAATTCTTTTCTGTCTTGGACATGCATATTTAGTATCATTCTGTTTAGCTCTTCTAGCTTTTGTTAGTGTCTTCTTTAGACCACGGATCATTTTATTTATTTGGCCCAGTATCTTGTCACTTATGTCTTATATGTTCTTGCCTAATGCCTTATTGATGTCCCTTGTTATCTCCCCTGGCATCATTTTGAGTAATTGGGTGTTTGACCTTTTGTTTCCTTCCCTCAATCCCCTTTGGATCATTTTTGGAGGAGTTGGGAGGTTTGGGAGGCATTTTGTTAGTTTGTATTCTCATGTTTCTATTTTTTGCTTTTGTATTGAGGCCTTCAGGTTGATTTTAGTGGAAAGATTTGTGTCTAGTCTGGAGATCTCTTTAGTTGATGTCTACTTTTCAGAGGTACTCTGGGTGTGGCTTTGTATTGGCCTTGACCTCTGTCTCAGGATTTGAGCACCTTGATTTATTTGGTAGGGCTGGTTGCAGCATAGTTAGCTTAGTACCCAGTTCTCTGGCAATGGGTTCAGTATTGTTTATGACCCCCAGAGTCTAGATATTGACATACAGAGGAAACTAATTGACAGCAACAGCTATATCTTTTGCCATAGTAATAAAATCAGCAACACAAATTGGATATTGAGAAACCCTAAGAACCAATAATGTGCCACAGAAAAGAGATCTAACCATAGAAAAGAGATCTATTATTATCATATAAACAATAATAGAAAACAGATATTGACCTGTAAGTATCTACTCAATAAAATAACTTAACTCCACTAACTATAGAACAGTGTCCAACAAGAATGAGCATATAGTTTACTAATTATCTATAGTTTCATAAAGCTTAATGGTTATACAGTTAGAATAAGATGATTTGGGGAATGGGAGCATGAAAGGAGTAATACTGAAAAATTAAGCAGTGAAAGATGAAGAGGTGATAAAAGTGAAATAAAGGATCCTATTAAGGAAGGGCCAGGGGCAGGCACAGGCGCCTGCCTGGCAAGTGCAAGGTCCCAAGTTTGATTCCTGGTACCAAAACAAAACAAAACAAAACAAAACAAAACAAAAAACAACAAAGTAAAGCAAGGATCCTATTAAGGGGTGAAAGGAAATTAATAGTATTAGAGAAAAGTAACAAAAAGACCTATAAGGAAAAAAATAAATAAGATAGAAAAAAACAGAGCATAAACTAAATGAGAAAGAAAAAATATTAAGGGAACAAATTGAAAGATAGTAAGAAAAGAAAAGAAAAGAAAAGAAAAAGACCAGAACATACAAACACAAAATAAACAAGCAAATAAATAAATAAAGTAGAAAAAAAAAGTTAGTGAAAAAACTCCAAGCACACCCGCATCACGTACACACAAAATTCGTATGTATTTCCAAATGAGTGATTTCCTCCTAGAGTCTACAGCCTTAGAATCCAGCAAGTCATGGTCTTCTCTGTCCCACTTTATATAGCTTGTGGGTTTTGTGAGGTGACCCCTCCGCCCAGGAGGTCCCCTCATCTCTAAACTCCAGACTTGTGTCTGCTGGATGTAAGTAGCAGGGAGGCGACTCACCCAGATTGCTGATTCAGTGCCTTCACCTTCACATCCAGTCATCTCTGAAAGCACTCCTGCTGAACTAGCCCTCCCACCTTGGAGCTCAGGCCGTGTTCTTTCTGGCCTGAGCTTGAACTTCTCAGGGAATCTCCAGGAATCTATGTCTACACCTCACTCTCTCCACTTCTGTCTCTCATGGCTGTCTCTCACCCACTCACCGTGACAGGGTGACATTTCAGCCCCGGAGTGAAACTAGTTATAAGTATTCTGTGGCTCGGTCCCGCACCATCAAGCCCTTCCCAAAATGGTGCCGCATTAAGTCCTCTCTGGCAATATGGCAGGCACTTCACAGAGTTTCTTCTCCAACTCTATCCTAGTGTGACAAAGTCACATTGGGAGTTAAACTCCATGCTGTTTTTGTGGTTTATAACAGCTTTTCTCAGGGCTGGTGCTGTGGACCCATTGATTATTTCTCTCTAAGGCAGCCTTCTATTCAGGTTTTACCTCTTCTTCCAGGGAGTTGGCCTCATCCTCATTCTGCTCATGTGGTTGAGTCTCTCCTGCAGCCAAGGTACAGAGCCAGTTAGGAGTTGACAGTCTGACAGAGTGCTGACACCAACCACTTCTCACAGTGGTGGCCAGATTCTGCTTTCCAGTGATGTAATCTTGGCTTTATTTGTTGAGAGGTATTGTCTACCATTTTGATCTATTCAGTTTAATATTGTTTTACTTAATCACCGTATTGCAAGGAGAGAATTCTTAGTGTTCATAACATCATTATTAGGTGCCACTGTACATCAATCATGGACATAACTTGTTTGCCAAACTCACCCCTTTATCAAGGCCCCTTACAGATCATACTATGCTGCTGTTAGCAGTTGGTCTGGGATGTGAAGTAGTTGGAGGAGGAAAAAAGAAGGGTTGAGAAGGAAAGAAAGAAAGGAGATAAATATCAATGGGTGAAAAAATAGACAAGAGGTCGGACCCTGCTGAGTGTGTCTTTCTAGCTGTGGTAGAGTGCTACTGTTGAGGGGCTTTTGTGGAGGTAGAAGTGGGGATGCAGAAGAAGGGGAGTGTAATTAGAGGTGGCGGGAAGCTGTGAGATTGTTGGAACCTGTTAACATATTTGTAGTTAGTTTTGTTTGGATCCTCCAAGCACAGTTTTGGTAAGTGTTACCTTGAAATGTCCACGAGCAATGCTGTTTAAACTACATTATTGATTATTTCATGTTCTCTTTTGCACATGTACAAGCATCTCCTATATATATGCCATATGAAAGGAGAGGAAAGATAAAGGGGTTAGAAAATGAAAGAAGAAATAAGAAAGTTTAAAAAAAGAAAAGAGCAAAATAAAGAAAAGCAATTTTAAAAAGAATAAAATAATAATATAGAAGAACAAAAAAAGAAATTAAAAAAAAGAAAACCCAGGGCCAAGGATATAGCTCAGTGGCACAAGCGCCTGCCTGGCAAGCGCAAGGTCTTGGGTTTGATCCCTACTACCAAAAAAAAAAGAAAACCCATAGCAAACAAGCAAGAAAGTAAACCACCACCACAACAAAAACCCTCACACATAGCTGCCAAATCATAGAACCAGGGTATCTACACCACTTCCTTTTTGCTATAGTCATAATTTGATTGCAAGTAGCCATGCTGCTTCCCCTTGTGAAATGGCCTGGGAGCAGTGAGCCCTGAGGATCACGATGGTTCTCTGAACCTGCCTCGTGGCTACAAGCCAGGCTTTGGTGGTTAGCTGCAGGCCTTCGTCCCTGCCCCAAGCTCTGTTCACCTCAGTTAATTTGGGAGGGAGATGATGTGGTAGTTTGTCCAACACCCAGTTCTCTATTGACTTCTACCAGGGATCTCCTACTCCTGCTCCCTTTACTGTAAGGCAAATCCCAGAGCTGCCTCCATGTTTTTCCTCCACGGGCATTTGCCTAGTGCATCTCTAAAAGCCTTCTACCCTAGGCACCACTTGCTGATCCTCTGCCCACAGCGTTTTATTCATCCCTCTCTCAAGAGTTCGGCCCTCCAACCTGTGGAACCTGGCACAGCCCTCAGGCTCAACAGAGGGCCTCCTTTGTCAGAATGGTGGGTGGGTGGACAGGATTTCACACTGTTTAAATCTTTCCAGTGTTTGGCAAATCGAAAGGAGAGTAATTGTTGTGCTCTGGCTCTGCTGAATCCCTGTTTTCTCCCTGTCGTCCCCAGGCATGTGATCCACAGTTTCCCACCAGTGCATTCTGTGTTGCCTGTGCTCATGGTGTTCAGCCTCCCTCTGCTTAGGGCAGGAGGCTTCCGTTGCCGTGCTGACTGGCGGGTGTTGGGCAGGATGCTGAAGGGACACAGAGACCCCAGTGTGTGGGTGGGTGATAGGGGAGGTTTGCCTGTTTTAGTGCTTCTGGCTTTCTCTTTCTCTCCCAGGTTTCACCGGTTGCAGTCCACAGCTTCCGTGGGGCCCTAACTGCAGCTAACTGCTATGCTGGGTTTCCTCTTTCAGGTGGGAGGAAGAGCATGTAGGGAGTCTGTCCCTGGAGTCTGGCCTCTGCAGCACTCTAGCTCCTTCCCTCAGGATCCAGCAGCAGCCCTGCTTCCTTTCTCAACAACCCCAGTATTTGATTCAATCTAGTGGATTTGTCCTTCTAATTGATTTTCTGTATCTGGGTATGTTTGCCTTCCCCATTTCAGAATAATGCAGAGACACCTACGTTATCTGGTGTCTCTCCTTGGAGTTTCTCTCAAGCCATGTTGGACTAATTGGAATTTTTTTTTTTTTTTTTTTTTGGTTTTTCTCCGGTACCGGGAACCGAACTCACGACCTTGCGCTTGCCAGGCAGGCGCTTTGCCGCTGAGCTAAATCCCCAGCCCCTAATTGGAACTTTTTAAAGCCTCTGATCTGCTCTGCTCCTGGAAGATGAAGTGAGAAATGTAAAACAGTCTCTCAGTTGAAAAATGAGAGCCCATTGTAATGATATTAATTGGCCTTATTTCAATATTGATATGTCCTAGGGAATAGAGAGGCCTGAGGACAGGGAGAGGCAAAACAGTTCTTAGCTGGAGAAATGTGGACGCTCAAATTGTATCATTAAGTTTGTCATCTCATATGGGTAAAGTTTGTGAACCCCCAAAACAATTACAATAGTAACGCCAAAGATCACTAATTGCAGACCTTTTGAGCAGATAAAATAATAATGAAAGAGTTTGAAATATTGTGAGCATTACTAAAATGTAATAGAGACATAAAGTGAACACATAGTGTCTTGGAAAAATAATGCCAATAGATCTGCTTGATACAGAATTGCCAGGGACCTTCAGTAGGTAAAATCCTGTCTGTGCGGTATAGTAAAAGGAGCACTATAAAATAAGGTGTGCCACAATATAAAATCAGATTAAAAATAACTACTGTTAAAATAATCCTGTTAATAGCACTTGAAAAACCACCCGGAGATGGAAGCTGTGGGAAGATCAGATTTCATTTCTCTACCTACAGGCAGGGTGACATCCAAGTGAATATCAGTAAATATTTAAAGGGGGATCTGAGCAGATATAGGTTTTAAGTGTGGGGGCACAGTTTTAAAGACTCTTAAAGAAGCTGGCTGAAATGTTTGAATTTAAGGCTGTATGGGCAATCAGCACAGGCTGGTACACAGAGCTGGGGGTTAGGGGGTTACAGGGTGACCTTAGCCCCACATTAGACTTTTTGTTGCCCCTGCTTCTTGTTTACCAGGGGCAAGCTACTGCCAGTAATGGAGATTCCAGTGTTTGTAGTGGACAGCTCAGCGTCTCTCTCAGGTCACTCTCAAGGCGGTCCGACAAATCCCTATAAAATCCCATCTAGTACAAATAATTAAATTGAGTAGATAATTTGTGACTGGAACTAAATTGTCAGTTTATGGCAATATTATTGTAAGATGTATAGTGCAGATTCTTTTGAACTCAGCAGGCATATGTTAGCTTTTGCTATGTGATGATTCAATTCTCTCACCATTTCTGTCTACTGACGTTACTGCAAAATTTCCTCTTCATTTGATATGCTATTAAGGCATCTATTTGATTAAAGATGTCATTTTGTTAGACTCTTTTAAAAATTAAATTCTCACTCTCAAATATTAATATACAGCTTGCAGCAGTGCCAAGTGAAGGTGATTATTAGAATGATTCAAATGTTAATTTGACTTTTTAAAAAATCAAAATGAAAATTCAAAATTTTAACACCATCTTGAAGAACTTTTATACTTACATAAATAATGATACATAGATTTCAGTTTGAAAGATATTATTAAATGTAGTATATTACTTTACTTTTTAATATATTTCTATAACTTTGTTCTTCCTTTATTAATTTCTTTTAAATTTCCAGTTGTGCTCATCTAATTATCATTCCTGTGTGTGTTTGGTGTGTGTGTGTGTGTGTGTGTGTGTGTGTGTGTGTAGTCTGTAGTGCTGGGGGTTGAACTCAAGGCCTCATAAATGGTAGGTGACCACTTAGCCACAGCCCCCAAACTTATCACTTCATTTTATCTCCTCTGCTGAAACTCAGGGTCGCCCCACAGATTACAATATGTAACTTGGCTTATTATAATGTACCTTAAATTAGTATTCTATCATTTCACAAAAATACAAGCACTTTAAATTTTCTACTTTCCTTGTCCATTATGCTATTGTTGTCTATATATATATTGGTTTAGATATTAGTATTTGTAAAGAAAGACTTTTACGTTATCCTTCCTAGTGCTATTTTTTTCTTCCAATGTATATATGCTTCCATCTGGGAACTTTTCTCATTTAATCTAAAGAACTTCCTTTAGTCTTTCTTGTGTGTATATAGGCATTCTGGCAACATACTGTCTTAGCTTTTGTTTGTCTGAAAATATCTTCATTTAGACTCTCTTTTTGGAGAATATTTTCCCTGGGTCTAGACTTGCAGATTAGCAGAGTTGACGTCCCCAGCCCTCAGCACCTAAAGATTACTCCTTTGACTCTTGCCTTTCGCTGTTGTGTCTAGGAGTCAGGCTTTTTTCTATTTGCGGTCCTGTGAATGTAATTATGTGTTTTTTCCCTATGGCTATTTCTAATAATTTCTTTTTGTTTGGTTTTGAGCAGTGTGACTATGTGCCTAGTGTTGTTTTATTTTACTTACCCTCTTTGGGATTTACTCTGCTTTCTTGAATCTGTGTGTTGATATGTTTCTCCAGAAATTTCTCAGTAGTTATCTTATAAAATACTTCTTTCTGCACCTGGTGTCACTATGTAGTGCAGGCTGGCCTTGAGCTCACTATGTAGCCCAGGCTGACCTCCATTTTCTCTGCCATCTTTTTCTCAGGTTCTAATGATGTATTAGATCTTTTATTCTGTCTTGCCTATCTCTTATGCTCTGATCTTTATGGTTGTTTTGTTTTTATTTTCTTTATCTGTTTTAGTTACTTTTTATTCAACCAGTCTTTAAGATTAATGTTCCTTTCTTTAGCTTTGTCTATTTTTTTGTTTTGTTTTGTTTTTTTGAGACAGGGTCTTCCTGTGTAGTGCAGACTGGCCTTGAACTCATAGTGATCCTCCTGCCTCAGCCTCCCAAGTGCTGGGACTACAGGTGTGTACCACCCTGCCCAGCCTGTCCAGTTTTCTGATAAGTCCACCCAGTGAATTTGTGTGTGTGTGTGTTTGTTAAACACATATGTTAGGCAAGTGATCTGCCACTGAAATACACATCTTCAGCCTTCAGTGAATGCTTGACTTCATGTATTTTGTCTTTCTGTTATAGTATGTCTGATTTGGTCCTTTTTAGAGACTCCATTTCTCTACTGAAATTCTTTATCTTTTCATCTATTTTTTCTGTCTTTTCCCCCTACCGCAGTACTGGGGACTGAACCCAACATCTTTACCTGGTGCTACATCCCTAGTCCTTTTAATTTTTTTTTTGAGATAGAGTCTCACTAATTTGATAAGTTTCCTAGGCTGGGTGTGCACTTGCCATCTTCACCTTCCCAGAGCGCTGGGGTTGTAGGCATGTGCTACCATGCCTGGCTCCATTTTCTTTTATGCTCTATTATACAGTTGTTTTACAGCTGTAAGTGTACCTCAGTGGTAGAATGTTCGCCTGATATGCATGAAGGCCTGGGTTTGGTTCCCAGCACCACACAAAGAAAGTTTTGTTTAAAGTTCTTTTCTGATAATTATATCAATCATCTATGAGTTTGTTTTTAGTTACTCTTTCTCTCTTAGTCCTTAGCTACTTCTTAAGACTGATATGTTTTGATTTTACGGTAAACATTAAATTATGTGACGTAATTATAGAGGCTAAACTGGTATTATTTTCATACAGAAAAACCATGTATTGTCCTCTCCTGGGTAACTACATTGAATTGCTGATCAATTCAATCAGAAGTTGTTGGAGTTTTATTACTGCATTATTGAGCTATAGTTTACCATTGATTTCAAATGTCTTTGGTGACAATTATCCTGTTATATTGTAGGCCTCTCTTTCCAGCAGTTATTTTGGGATCTAAGCATCCTAAGACTAAAGAAGTCCTCTGTGTCTTTCTAGGTGGACCCTTGGTCTTTTGTGTCATGCCGTCCTGAGTAAAACACAAATAAACAAAACACATGAGCAGTGAGAAGAACCAACTGGGCAAATGTGTTATGTTACATCAGCCATATAAACAAAAAATGTGCCATAAAATTCAAATGTGTTATGTTACATCAGCCATATAAACATTAAATTTTCCATTAGTTTCTCCTTACTTTAACATAGACCCTCTGTCTGTAGGCAGGCCAGTGGACTGTCCACCATGTCCACACTTAGATATTAGATATCACTGCTTTCAGGAGTGAAAGTAGTTGTAGCTGAGCTTACCTAGGAAAGGCTTAACCCTTCATGAAATTACTTTCCTCAAGATTTATTTGCACACGAAGTACTTCTACATCTTTTAAGTTTTTAATGATTGCCAGATTTCCATATCTGTAATCCCAGTACTCGAGGCAAGGGGGTCGCCCAAGTTTGAGGCCACTCTGGGCTACCTAGTGAGCTCAAGGCCAGCCTGCACCTGGTCTCACTATGTAGAGAGAGCTCATAGATAGCCCTATGAGCTCACTAGGTAGCCCAAGCTAACCAGAACTCCTGGCTCTGCCTCCTAAGTGCTGGGATTACAAACGTGTGCCTCTACACCTGACTTCAATCATTTTTTAAAATGATTTTTAGCTTCATTGTTTATTTCTAGTTACTGTAGTGTGAAGGCTTTCTTGGTATATTCTTTTATATCCTAACCAAAAATAGAATTCTAGGAAGCACTATTTAAAAGAGTTGTTTTTATTTATTTATTTATTTTAATTTTAAAGAGAGTAGTACATGAGAAGCAAACAAATAAAAATGTAGAACAGTAGCAGCACCCCAGTATCACGAACATAAGCAAATCAAAGGAAGAACATTCAGAGTGATACAGGGTCTCAAGACAAATTAATACAAGTCAACAGTGGTTGTTACCTTGCATATCATTATCCTCAACTACGTTGCTCAGACTATCAGATGTAAGAATGAAAGATTGTTCAAACCATTAAAGAGAATAAGAAAATAATTCTTCAATAAAACATTAGAGATAATACAGAGTTTCACTAGACAAGATGGTAGGAGTTCACCATTGTAATTCCATTGCATATTGTTACCTTCAAATCAGTTGCTCAAACCGCCAGACACAAGCATGCAAAGTCGATCAAGAGTTGTTTTTAGAGTTGAAGGAAGGGTAGGAGAATGGAAAAAAAAAGAAGTTACATCATGAACAGGTACACATTCCCTATGATGAACGTGATCACTATATATATCTAAAGTGTACCAATAAACTTACTTAATTAAAAAGAGTTGCTTTTATGCAGCATAACACTATGAAGCAATGCTATGATGCAGTGATCATTAATAACTTCCTTTCAATTTGTTCTTCTTCTAATTTGAAAAATAAAACTCTAGCATGAAGTGCTTTATAATGCCATTGTATAGAAATACATTCCCTCTTTTTAATTTCAGGACTTTTTAAAATGTGCTAATGAAGCCTGCAGTGCACGTAACCTTCAGCCTGTTAAATTTTTTCTTGAAAAAATGATTCAGACCTATGAAATGATGATTGTTAGACATGGGTAAGACTGTAGATTATCTGCCATCATTTGATGTTACTTTAATTAAATTTTTAAAACAACAAAATTTGTATACCAAAAAAGAAAAAAAAATGAACTTTACTAGGTAGGATAGAGAGCAAAGAGATTTTCACCTCCCAGAAGTTTATACAACAAAGGTTTACTTCTCTCACACTACCTGTCCAGTAAGAGTTACCCTAAAAAAGTTACCCTAAAATTCTAATTTCATTATGTATAGTTGTTTTCCAGGTTACCTAAAGGGATCTAAATATTTTATCATTCCATAGCAATAATTGTCAATCTTTTAGCATCTGATATCTATTAATTTGCCACCAAGATAGTGACATATATTGTCTTTTTTATTATGCCAAGAACACCTTCCTCCCTTTTAGGTATCAATAGCTATCATTAAGGATGGGCTAAGTTATTTTATTTTAGAGACTTTTTATTATATTCACTTTTGTAAACAATTGTATTACAATAATGTGGAAAATTTGATATAAAGTTAACCAATTTAGAAATTATATGTTTTTGCCATGTCCAAGAAAATATCATAGAATTTTAAAAATTATATATAGCAATTATCACAGGGTAAAATTTTATATACTGATTATACTGCATATTGTTGTCTTCACATTAGTTGTTCAGCTGGGGAGATAGCTCAGTAGCATAAGTGCCTGCCTAGCAAGTGTAAGATCCTGAGTTCAATTCCCAGTCCCCAAAGAAAAAAAATTAGTTGTTCAGATTACCAGATGTAAGTATGCAAAATTGATCAAAAAAATTTAAGCAATATAACTATTGGTGAATTCCTACCATCCTGTTTAGTGTAGCTCTGTATCATTTCTATTTTTTAAATTACTTTTTATTCTCTTTAATGGTTTGATCAATCTTGTATTCTTACATCTGGTAATATGAGCAGCTTCGTTGAAGATAACAACATGTAATATAACAGCTGCTGTTAATTCCTATCGTTTTGTTTTGAAACCCTGTATCATTTTTATTGTTTTGTGTTGTTTTGTTTTTGTCTATGTTGTTGTTATTTTGTTATTGTTTTTATTCTCTTTAAGATAAATTTTATATACTGGTGTAAATAATTAATTTGCCATTATTTTTTAGAATCTTATTGTATCATTACTTCTTCAATAGTTTTATGTTAGTAGGAGAGCCTTTTGCTGCCAAGACAAAAGTTCTGCATGTGCTGGCTGATACTTTAACTCTTATGAATGAATATGGCTATGGAGAGGAAGAAAAGGTCATTTACAGGACTGTAAACCCCAAGTCAATTACTATGGGCCAACTTTTTGGGCAGTTTGACCCAGTGTCTCATGAGGTAATCTACAATATAACTTCTCAGCTCCCTTATTGACAGTGCACATTAGAGCAAGAAATTGGAGATGTTTTTGTTTTTTTCTACTAAATCCAACTTAGCACAACTTTCCATTTCTTCCTTTTATTTCTTCAGTGGACTGATGGTATTGTGGCAAACACTTTTAGAGAATTTGCATTATCAGAAACGCCTGACCGAAAATGGGTTGTATTTGATGGTCCTATTGACACTTTGTGGATAGAGAGTATGAACACAGTACTGGATGATAATAAAAAGGTAAATCATCATGATAAAAAACAGATCCGATTCAGATGTGATTAAGCAATTTTATGTTCAACAGCTGATCAACTAGGATTATCTATTTCAAATAAACAATGTATTAAATATGTTTATAAGTGAGCATTTTAATGAAAACTGTGCTGTAATCTTTTTTCATAGAATTAAAGTATTATATTAAAACCACTATAACAGGAAGTAATCGTCTAAGTAATAACAAATGTTAAGTACCTTCAGTCTTATACTATCTTATAAAACTTAAATATTCTAAGGGAAAATAAAGAGCTCTCATTTCTTTTCAAAATATTGAATGCTTCAGTACTCATATGTAATATATGACCTTAGGAGGTGTGAAATAAAAGAACTAGGAAATGAAGGCCTACGAATACTTATTTCATTTGAGAGAGAATATAGATAGTATCAAAATATGAACTAATTCTAAGTATAGATACTGTGATTTTTTTTTAGTGTATACGTACATTCAACATAACTATGACCTAAATAAAGGTGCATAAAATTTCCCATAAAGTTTACTCATGCATCTTCTCAATCTGTACATACTCCCTCAGGGATAATCACTGTTCTGATTTATGTGATAAACGACTTGCAGGTCCTTCATGTTAATGGAATCATATTCTTTAGTGATTTCCATTTTTAAAAAAAATCAATGTATAATGAGATATTGATGTTGAAGTGATATCTAAGGCTCAGGATCAAGTAGAAGCATTGTCTCATATTAGCTGTGAGGGAAATATGAAAGGGAAATTCAGATATATAGATTCGATAGTGGAAATTTAAAGACAGATGCTATGATTACCTCTCTTTTCTTTGTGAAGTGGTAGGACCTGGTTCTTTGAAGACTTGAGGAAGTATGTGGTTTCAATTAGCCATTATGAAAAATGGGAAAGATGCCTGCCTAGAAAAACATAAGAGCACATCTGGGTAACTCCAAGGGCCTTATTGAAAAGAAGTACTGGAATTATTATTCATACTACCAAGGTCTGCCTGTGTGAAGTAGTATCTGCTGTCCTAAACAGTGTGGATGTAGTGTAGGTGATGTTGGAAGCCTGGAAATAAAGACTTTAGATACATAACCAAGAGAACAGTACAAACATTCGACCACATAACAGAAGTCCTCTCATGAAGGAAATGAAAATAGCACTGGTGTGAAAATCCTAATGAAAATGAAGAGCAAGTGCATTAGGTGACAGTGAGTGGGAGAACTAGATGGATTGGAAGCTAGAAGCAGAGACTGAAATGTTTGAATTTAGTGTTTCAGAATTATGTAGTGTTTCAGGAGAGAAGTTTACAGATACATGAAATGGATGGCTGGAGTTGAGTAAGGAAAAATAAGTGAAAATAAGGCGGTCAAGGACCTGACGGTTTATTATGTTGAGAGGTTCATCTCCGTGAGCACTGGATCAGGCCAGTGCTATAGAAGAGAAAACTAACTAATGAGGGAGAATCCTTGGGTGCCGATGGGTGACCACAAATGCGGAGGCTGTCAAAGGGGACAGGGTTAAAAAACAAAACAAAGGGGACCAGCTTGTACTTGATGGTGGAATAGAAGTAGTTGGAAACAACATAGTAAAGTGAGGAAAATGCTGATTCCATCTTCCAAATTGATGGCAGTTAAGAGACTTCCTGAAATAATCTGGTAGATGATTAAAGGTATTCTAGACCCACATTATCCAATCGAGCTTTCTGCAATGCTGGAAATATTTGCACCGTCTAATAAGATAGCCAATGTTCACGTGTAACTCTTAAACATTTGAAGTGTACCTTAGTGAAATTGAAGAACTGAATTTTGAATTTCATTAAAATTAAATGTAAAGAACTACCTATGCTAGTGGCTACCATATTGGTCAGTCCAGCTCTACAATGTTCATTTATTTTGCATCTGAGAAGCTGAATCTAAGGATATTAAGTGTTAACAAAGTTGTTAAGTATTATTATTGATGGGCTAATACAGGGGCTAGAGTGAGGGTTGTAGAAGCACAGAGGGAACAGAAATAGAGGAAGAATTTTGAAGACTTAGCAGTGAACTTAATTTTGTATATCAAGTTAATAATAATAATCATTATTAAAAGCTAATGATAACTTCAAAAGTACAAGATATAGGAGAAGATAAAATGGTTTTAGTAATAATGGACAAGATAAAAATTTGAGAGAAAGGAAGCAGCTGATAAATTCAGTTTTTGACATCCTTGATAAAAGAAGTGTTTTAAAGTTTTTTTATTATGTACATGTTTGCAGTGTATAATGAATACATTCATTGTAGGGAGTTGGTACATGTACACAACACATTTTAATTCTTTTAAAAAGAAGTGTTTTTAGATTAAAGTAGATACAACTACTCTATTATATCACAGAAGATACTTTTTATTATAAGTAAAATAAACTTTCATGAAAAATTTAAAATATTTTTTAATGTTTCAAAAATGATTGCCTTTAGCTTTGCCTTATGAGTGGAGAAATCATTCAAATGTCCCCTCAAATGAGTCTTATCTTTGAAGCAATGGACCTTTCCCAAGCCTCAGTAAGTTCATAATTTAATGCAATAGTGGATTATGTGTTTTTCCATTGTTCACTTGTTCATTTGTTAATTTAGTCAAAAGTAGCTTTTATTATGTGTCACAAAATGGGTTTGGAACTGGGAATGCAAAGATGAACCAGACACAGTATAAGCTTAGGAAGGATGAGAAGCATGCTAATAAATCCCAGTATATAGTTACATGTAAGTGCTCTAGAGTAAGGCCTGATTGAACATCCAGAAGGGGAATAAAGAGAGGAGGGCCATGGAAGGTATTTTATTTTGTTTTGAAGAAGATATAAGATTTCTCCAGGGAGATTGGTTGGGCCTGAGCATTCCAAATCAGGACAAGCTGATGTATAAAGAAAGACAGAGCCATTAAATGCCTGAGGAACAGAACTAAAAATAGTTTTCTGTGTGGGGAAGATCTAGTGCATTTGAGGCTGCAGAGGTAGACAGAAGCCATATCATGAAGAACTACACAAGTCGTGCTAAGACATAGTTGGTAATTGCTAGGTACCACAGGTATAAATGCAAGTGAGGGTAAACAAAGCTTGTCTTTTTTCTCTAGCCGGCCACTGTAAGCCGTTGTGGCATGATTTATTTGGAGCCGTCACAGTTAGGATGGGAGCCACTTGTGTCTTCATGGTTGAATTCACTGAAAGAACCTCTATGTGAGCCAGAGCACCAGGCTCTCCTGAGTGGACTTTTTGACTGGTTAACAGCACCTTCTTTAAAGTTTCGTAAGAAGAACTGCAAGGTAACACTGTAGTTCTCTAACCTACTCAATTTTCTTTAGTTTCCACTCAGCTTAACCAAGTTTAGAGTCACAATTATAACTAAAACTAGTTTTCTCTTTAAAATTTAGTATCCCTAGTTTGTTTTATATTGCTTAATGATAGCTGACTTAGAAGGTAAATTTATTCCAGTTAAACTATCTGCATCAAGCCATTATATTTAAGCTTTTTACCTTTCAAAAATATTTAAAACATATGACTTTATAAGCTCACACGTGTATTTAGTATTTTATAAGAATATTATATATTGTGTTAGTTCCCTAAGGCTGTCATAAATTACTGCAAACTGGATGGCTTAAAACAATAGAAATTTATTCTCTCAGGTTTGGAGGCTGTAAATCTAAAATCAAGATGTTGGCAGGGCTATGCGTCCTCTGAAACTCTGAGAGTCTTTCCTGACCTCTTCTGTATACTAGTAGCTGCAGGGGTCACTTGGCTGTGGCCACTCTACCTCCAAATCTCTTCTTCCAACTTCACACGGCCTTCTACTCTGTCTCCCCCTCTGACACTTATAATCACTGGGGTCTTGGATTTAGTGCCTGCTGGATAATCCAGAATGATCTCCTTATCTCAGTATCCTTAATTACATCTTCAAAAACCTTTTTCCAATAAGACTATGTTCATAAATTCCCGGGGTTGGGACACTGAAATTTCATTTTGAGGGCAACTATTGAAATGTCACTACCACACACATGTATACCACATGTATACCACTACCACATACATGTATACTTACATATAAATAAATAAATATACTGATATACAGAGGGAAAAGAGATATCTAGTAGATTTCTCACCCTAAATATTATTTCAGGAATAAGAAAATAGTCATAAAAGTAAAATTGAACAATCCCATTTTATGAAGATTTAATACGGTATCTTCATAGAATAAACCCACAAAATTTTTTGTAGTTTTTTTTAGTTTTAAAGCTCTAATACTATACATTGTAAGTAGTACACAATAGTCCCCATCTTTCCAGATGAGTGAAAGATTTTCTTTTTATAATTCTCACATTTTTTAATATTCAGTCAATTCCAAAGAGCTATTGATTTTCTTTCCTTCATAGTGTTTCTATTTTTTCTCTTCAGGGCTGTTTCTTCAACCATTGGCTCATCCTACGCTATTATAGTAGCCTCAGTTCTGATCTTCATTCTTTCCTACTTGAATCAATACAGTAAAGCTCCTCTGGCCAGCATACATCTTGCTACTAGAATGAAGATTCTAAAACACACACCTTCACCTTAAGCCAAAAACCACTTCCTTGGAACCCTCTTCCTCTTATAATGAAACTCCTTAATACAGCCTGTAATGCCTCTTGAGATCTGACCCTCACCTGCTTCTCAAGGCTTATGTTTTACCCTTCCTCCTTCACACCCCATTTTTATATCCTACAGAATCTCTTTAATAATTTGTTCCTTCTTATATCTTCATTTCCTGCCTTGTGTAGTTTTCCTGCTTTGAACATTTTTCTCTTCTTTACCTATCTAACTTACATTCTTCCTTGCAAATTCAGCTCAACTACAAAGTCCTCCAAGAAAATCTGCACACACTTCAGGAAGAGAAAAACTTGTATAAATATTTTAATACTAAATTTACTGAGACATCCTGAGATTAACAGAAGTTACCTTTGGCCTCTGTAGTTACAAGAGGCGCTCTAAGTGGTGACCATTAGCTTCCAGACATTTATGAGTATGGTGAGCTGCTGCTTGGGTAACCTTGGTTATTGAGATTGGGGCACATGTATTTTCAATTTCTTATCTAAGGGCTGGCAGTGTAATAGGATTTCTTTTTTTTTTTAAATATATGTCTCCCTGGTATGAAAAACTGGAAGAGTAAAGAAGGTCTAAAATATATAATAGATACTGTGAAATGGGAAGAAATTGTTCAAAAGGCAAAAGGAACTAGGACGGGTGAAAGGGGGAAGAGTAGTAGGTTTTCTGCAACATACAGCATCCTCTAGCGTCCCCTGTACCAGGATGACACCATCAGCTGAAGAAATTTCATACTATTTTCCCTTTCCTGAAGTGTGCTTACGTTATTTTGGCAGACTCTGTATTGCTTCCTCTGGGAACCTGTTTTTGTTCATCCCTTTCCCATCTCCCTGAGTCTGTGCTCCTCCTACCCTGAGATTTCCTCTGTCACATAATTAGTATTGGACCATATTATTTTTGTCTACTTAGTTTTACTATGGCTGGTTTTCAGGGATCATGTCTTTATTTCTGTATCTCCTAACTTGGTCTACAGGTATATAGATATATATGTCTTTCATAAATATTTGTTGAATAAATAAATGAATAAATAGCTACAAAAGGCTTCATTTTTTTGTATCCTTAGGGCATTGTTTATTTGTTTACAGTTGCTACTTTTCATTTGGAATAATAATATGTTATGGACAATAATGGCCAAAATAAAATATTTGAGAAAAATTTTTATCATGCCTGCAATTTAAATTCTTTCAAGTTTAATGTTATAAACTTTTTAAATGGTAGCAAAGTTTTATTAAAGGTAGGAAAAGAAACAGACTCTGTAGAGCAAGTTTAGGCCAAGTAAAAGTAGAAGTACACCCTACAGTGTGAGGGTGGACCACCATACAAGAAAGAACACAGTGGTCCAAATGCTATAAACTTTTTTTGGTACTGGGAATTGAACTCAGAACCTCACACTTGCCAGGCAGGCACTGTGCCACTGAGCTATATCCCTGGCCCAAATATTATATAAACTTTAAAAAAAATTTTTTAGTTTTTGTTGGGTGTCACTACCTAGTTCAGTCTGGCCTTGAACTTTTACTGTGTAGCTCATGTTGCTCTTTTTTAGGGGATGGGTACTGGGAATTGAACTCAGAGCCTCATGCTTGCCAGGCAGGTGCTGTGCCACTGAACTACATCCCCAACCCCTAACCCAGGATAGTATTGAACTCACTGTGGTCCTCCTGCCTCAGCCTCCCTAGTACTGCAGTTACAGTTGTGCACCACTACATTCGTCTCCCTTATCTGTTTTTTAAATACATTATTTCCCTTTTTTTATTCTTTAAATAAGATGAAAGTTAATTAAAATACCTCATTCTTTTCATTTTGCAGGAACTGTTTCCTACAAGTAATAGTAATGTGGTTGTATCTCTCACACGCCTTTTTGAAGTACTGCTCTGTAATGTGGTAGAAAATGATCCTACTAGCAAGCACATTCGTGTTTGGATTATGGTTAGTTTTACACTTAATGTGGGTGTAAAATACAATATAAAATACACTTCTGGAAAATAATATTTGTATTCAGAAAGATGTTTATGGCATCCGAGAAGTTTTTTTGGTGATCATTGAAAGAATAACTGAAGACACTAAAGTTGGTTTGATTTGGTATTCTGTTTTTTGGGGGTTTTTTTGGGTTTTTTTTTGTTTGTTTTTTTTCTGGTACTGAGAATCAAACTCACGACCTTGCGCTTGCCAGGCAGGCGCTGTGCCACTGAGCTAAACCCCCAGCCACTGATTTGGTATTCTGATGCTAAAAAAAAACTTTAAAGAAAGTAAAATATGTCGTGAACAAAAACTACCTCTTTATGTATAATAGATCATAGTGTGATAAACACTTAAAGTGATTTAATTTTGACATTAGGTGAATTGATTTTGTCTTAATGTTAAATCAGCCTGTAGGCAGCATTGAAACTAGCTATACAACCAGCTAGGTAGAATGTTGCAAGCACAATCCTTGCAGATGTCACTAGTCCTGGTTGGCTAAAGTCCAGAGGTGAAGAAGATAAGAGACTCTGGGAATAGTGAGCAGAAATTATCAAAGGGAGCCAAAGGAAAGAGTTTTTTGTCTTATTTTGTTTTTGGACCTTTTTCTCTGTCTGTACCTCTTTCCTATCTGCCACCTCATTCTTAATGCCTTGAAGTTTTCCGCTCTGCTTGTCTCTTCTACTCTGTGGCAGTAGCAGTTCTCTTCCATTATTTCCCCCTCATCTTGTTGCCAAAGAAAATCTTTTTCCTCAGAGATCTCACATTCCACGGTGGTATGCTGCTAACCTAACGTAACTTCTTTCTTTCCACTCCCTTTGCCTTCTTCCACCTTAGAGGAAGTCAAACAGACATGTTTGAAGCATAACTTTTTTTCTCCCTGGTTTGGAACTGTCTTTCACAGGCAGTTCTCAATATTCCTTCATACCTATTATCATTACTTTTACAAATTAAAGAAGTATCCCAGGAATATATACAAATATATTTATATTGCTTGAAAATAGTTTGCTTTTTCAGCAAACCCAAACTCCCAGCCTTTCAAACGGTCGAGAATCACTTCTAAAGACTTACATGGGATGAAAATTTTCTCTTAAAATGTATTTGATTTTTTTTTTCAGCCTCATAGTGCATGTCCCTGAAGTAAAATTCTAAAGCCAAAAGTAGGTTTTTCATCTATACTGGTCTCCTGCCCCCCTTAAGGCAGTTATTTTTAGGGCCCCATGCAACCTTCTCAAGGTATTTTACTTTTTATGTACTTTTTATATGTATACATTTTTATATATCTTAACATACTATGTGTGCTAATTTGCATTCTTACTCACAATATGTTTTGGAGATTGTACCATATCAGTACGTATAGAGTTACCTTGTTTTACAACAGCTGTCAGAGTGTATAGCATAATCTAAGTAAGCAGAACCCCTACTGAAGAACATTTGGGTTGCTCCTGATCTTTGACTATTGCAAAGAATGCTGCAGTGAACATTCTTGAACATTTATCATTTTCACAGGTGGAAATACAATTGAGCATAAACTAAAAGTGATATTTTTAGATCATTTGTTATATGGACATTTAAAATTCTGAAAGATATTGTCAGAAAAACGACTCTATATGAACAGGTCTTAATATATTAAATTTTAGTTAAATTTTTCTTTACATTTCATTAAACGTACCTTAAATCAAATTTTTTTCAACCAACAGGCTTGCTTTATATTCTCTTTAATTTGGTCCATTGGGGGAAGTTGTGATACCGATGGTCGTCTTGCTTTTGATACTTTCATACGATTGACCATACTGGGGAAAGATGAAGAAAATCCAGTACCGGCCTGTGTGGGTAAATGGGAATGCCACTTCGATGAGAAAGGCCTGGTCTATGACTATATGTATGAGGTACGACATGAAGTGCTTGTTATCACAAGATGTTTTGACTCTCGAGTTGTATTTTTCAGTCCTTTGTCTATACTTCTTCACTATAACTTGTGGCAGCGTAGATCAACTTGCTTTATTAATAGTTCTGTTTATCTACTTTATAAAATAATTGGTAGAATAGTTTTAACCAACACGTATTTAAATAATCATTTTATTTATACAAATTTTATTTCACAGCATCTAAGATCTGAATAGATTCTCAGTTATAGTTTTGCCTACATTATGGAAACTTGGGGGAGTACCTAGCAGAGCCAGATTTGAGCCTGGTTCTGCTGACTAAACAGTGCAGGACTCTTTCCCTAAAACCATGCTAACACAGAGCTTTAAGAATATGACTAAAAAAGAGAATTTCATCTCCATTCATTGTACTAAGAAGCCAATAAAGTGATCTCTAAAAGTAAAAAATCAAGAGGTGAAAACATAAGCATATTCTTTAAGAGTTGAAGTAAGTACCAAAATGCATAGTTTAAAGAAGCAAAGGTAGTAGCCACAAAGGAGGAGAATGTGGGAGTATGGAATTGCTGTTTTTCTTAATCTTGTAAAACTTTTCACTCTAAAATATGTGTATATATAACTTTGATAAAAATAAAACTAAAACTTAAAAAATATGTAGTAGTAAAGACATTTTTACCTAACCTTGCAAAATGACCACCATTCAAATACATACCATAGATATATAGAAATTGCTAGAAAATAGAAAAAGATTCTTAGAGCCAGCCACAGCCCTGAAGCAAGGTCATACATTTAAGTTACCTAGCCATGTACTTACCCTTTTATTACTTGGTAGTAGGAGGCCGAGGATCTCCGGGGAGAGGGAAGGACAATCTGGAGAAGAATTTAATGTTTAGGGGTGATGCAGATTGGAAGGCAGTCAAGGTGTGTCAGGACAGCAACTCATTTCAACCAGTGGTTTAGAAGAATTTCAATATTGTAACACTTAGCACACCGTGATGTATGTCCTGGTTGAATGTCAGCCTAGATCAAAATGCCAGAGGATAATTTTAGAAAACAATACAGAGAGAGTTCATGTGATAATTTGTTTTTGGCTAGATTATTGTTTACTGTAAATTATGAAATCAAAGTCCAGTAAATTATAACAAGGTACATTAGAGTGACTCTTAAATAAATACCTGATAGGGCTAGGGATGTAGCTCAGTGGTACAAGCACCTGCCTGGCAAGCATAAGGTCCTGAGTTCCATCCCTAGTACTGCAAAAAGAAAAATAAATAAATACATAAATACCTGATATATACAAAAGGACATCTTAAAGGCATCTTGGGAAGACTGGAGTATAAAGAGAAAGGCATCTTGGGAAGACTGGAGTATAAAGAGAAGTATAAAGGCAAACATATTTGAAGTTGTAGATATGTTGAATTTGTGACAAAATGTCATTAAATTTTTTAGATTATTGTTTACAAAGGAAAATCCAAAAAATTGGTATTTCTTAAGTTGGGTGGTAAATTTATGGATGTTAACCTTATTAATTTGCTTTATGACTTACAGATATTACTTACATTCCTTTATATGCGTTAATATTTCATTGTCAAAGGACAAAAAGACTAAATATTTTAAAAGGAAACAATATAAGTATTGAAAAGAACCTCTAAGATGTGCAAGTACATAGTTATAACACTTTCATATTCTTTTGTAGTTGAAAAACCGAGGTCGCTGGCTCCATTGGAATGAGTTAATTAAAAGTACTACTTTAGAAGATAAACATGTCAATATCCAAGATATCATAGTCCCTACAATGGATACAATTAGATATACATTTCTAATGGATTTGAATATTACCTCTGCAAAGTAAGGAACTCTACCATAAACATACATTTTGAATGTAATGGTGCCATTCTAGTAGGATTATAGCAATTTTTAAAGTAAACTTTGAGGTCATCCAGCAACCTGGGGAGACTGAGTGACACGTCCAAGGTGACATGCATTGTTAACGATAAACCTAGAATCCAGGTTTCCTATTGCCTACTCCAAAGATCTTGCCGATACACTTTGTTGCCTTGCAAGTCACCTCACAACAGTAGAGTGAAAGTCATTTGCAGCGTTATGGTTAAAAACTATGCATTCTAGGCTGATCAATTTTTCTCTTTAAAATAAAAAAACTATGCACGCTGTTTAAAGGTTAAGTATATTCCTGAGATAGCAAACTGACAATGATCCACGTTCTCCCATTATACTTAGATTTTTTTTCTAACATGTCCTATGACAGTTCTGGATTTCATAACTTAGATAAATGTCAGATTTAAAACTCAGTTTTAAATCAGAAGAAGACATTAAAAAGGAGTATATAATAATGATCAGAAACAAACTGTGCTGTAGGCATTACATACCAACTTTCTTAACACTTTTAGTTATTTTTCTTTTAAAGCATTAGGTTTCATTTATCTTAATACTTTAAACCAGAAAAGTTTACATAGGATTCATAAATGTCATGATTTTTCAATAAGAACTTGTTTCTAACTGCATTTTGTGGTGCTATTATCTTGTTTAAAGAAAACAGGCAAATAGCTTATAAGAAAAATTATTTCGTCCCTATTTTGCATCTCTTGATGCATTATTTTACTTTAGAGGCTAATGTTAAAAACTCTTTCACCAGGCACAGTAGTGCACACATGTAATCCCAACTACTTGGGAGGTTGGGATAGGAGGGTCAGACCAACCTGGGTAACATCATGAGACACTGTTGCAATCAATCAATCAATCAATCAATCAACAAATAAATTAATTTTTCCTGGGAAGACAAGGCAGTTGCCAATTCTGGGAAATTCCAAGCACATAGTTCTTTTGTTCCAAAAATCATTCATCAGAAAAATACCTTTAAATGAATAAATACAAGTATGTAATTACAAAGGTAACCATTTACATTGAAATACATTCTTTAAAATATTGACATTTGAGTTATAATAGTAATGTATGTTTCTTTATTAACCATATTAATAAGATCTAGCCGTGGGCATTGATGACTATAATTTTTTTTTCTGAACCGAGAATCAAACTCAGGACTTCGCACTTACTAGGCAGGTGCCGTGCCACTGAGCTATTTTCCTGACCTGAATTATTTTAAAGAAGTATTGAATATGAGTGATATTTTTGAGACATTATAAAAATTGTGGTTACAACTGCTACATTTTATTTACAGAATAATGAAGATATAATTTTTTCATCACTCAAGTTCATAGATGCTCTGAATTTTTCTTTCTTTTTTTTTTTTTTTGGTTTGGGACTAGAATTCACAACCTTGTGCTTGCCAGGCAGGTACTGTACAACTGAGCTATATCCCCAGTCTAGATTCTCTGAATTTTAAGAATTTCTTCAGTTGACTTGTAGACCTGCAGAACAATGTTTTATTTTATTTTTTTTTTAGTATCTTGTTAATTAAAGTTATCTTAGTAAATAGCTTTCTGAAAAGCGAGTGTTAGACTGGTTCATGTAGTGAATTCTGTGATCTGTTTCTAGTTCTAAAAGAACTTTAATTTAGCATTCATCCTTCAGTGATAATCTAAAAATATATAGATCAGCCTCATTTGGCTCACTTAGATAACGTTTTACACTGGAATACTACTCCTCAGTCTTAGTGCTAACTTTTGTTTGTCTTTATGTGTTGTGTGCTGACAGGTTACCAGTCAGAATGAAAATTCTTTCTCTTTAATGGGACTTTCTGAAACTTGTATTCCTTAGAGTTTTGTGAACATAAACTCCTATCATTTTGTCCCCCTTAAAATTAGTAAATTTCAACCAAGGAGAGAAAGCCATGCCTGAGGCTCCACTGAATGAAGAATTTCTTAGTTTGTTTTTTACAAATATTTCAGTTAGTAACTGAATTGACTTAAAATGCTATTACATTTAGTAATCGTTAGCTTTAGAATTCACTGTCATTCCAGTCTCACAAAAATTTAGGGTAACTATGAAACACTCTAAATTTATCTTACTGCTTTCACTTTAGTATTCCATTGCGTATTACTCTGTACCCTAACTAAAATAAGTACAAATAAATCTTTTTGATAGGAGACAAACTTTGACTTTCTTTTTTGAAAAGCTAAGCATATTACTTGTTTTATTAGTGTATTGCGATGTTAATACTTTCAAAATAATAATAATTATTACTGAAGGCTGCAACATTAGGCAAAAATATGTACTAGTCATTACTTTTATAAGTCTTTCATCAAATAACAACCGTAGGTAAACATGACAATTTCTATATAAAGATGATTTGATCAGTACTTGTTTTCAAGTAACCCCAGATTCCTTTGATAAAAATGCATTCTGACTTTTTTCCATTTTGAATAACTTGCTCATTGTTTTCATCAAGGCCACTGCTTTTTGTGGGTCCAACGGGTACAGGAAAATCAGTCTATGTGAAGGATAAGCTGATGAATCACTTGGAAAAGGACCAGTACTTTCCTTTTTATATTAATTTCTCTGCACGGACCAGTGCCAATCAGGTTCAGGTTAGTTGAAAGCCAGAAACATGAGTCAATAATTGTGAACTTATTTATTTATATGATAAATATTTAAAATTGTGTATTAAGTGAGCAGCTGTGTAAATCTGTGAATTTAAAGACAATGTTTTTACCATAGTAGTGGGTTATTGAGCTCTGTCACTTTTTTTTTCCTGAAATGAAGCAATGATTAATTTCTCAGCTGGAGAAGGGGTCCTAAAAGACACCCCCACACACACACACACACCCCTAGAGCATTGGGGTTAGGGACGAGAGAACTTTCATTTGTCCTTCCTGGAGTCCGTATATGATCTATCGGAGCATTTGCTGCTCACTGGATCTTTCTATACCAGAAACCATGTAACTCTATTTCTCACTTTTTGCCTCTAGATATGACAAGATGAAACTATTTCATGAACCCTTTTCTAATTTTCATGTTTACCATTCATTTCCTAGCTTACGCCTACTCATTCTCCCCTGACCCATTTGTATTGTTTTAAGCCTAGGAATTCCTTTAACTTCAAAATCTTACACATTTAGAGCTTTTTTACTGTAGAGTTTTATTTGAATGAAAATAGTTTCAATATTCGCTTTTGCAATGGACAAGTGAATTCCAAAAATATCAGAAGTACAAGAAAACACACATTTATATCAGTTAGAAGTTGCTGAGATTTGTAAAGATTAATGCTTTTAAGTATTAAATAAGTTAATGTTGCGGTATCCAATGAGAAAATTATATACTGTAGAATTATATATATATGTGTGTGTATGTAGAATAGTAATGTAATATATGAATATCTGTGTAGTAATTCTGGGCACCTAGAAGGATTTCAATAAATGCTATTTGAATGACGTTGAGTATGAAGTTCAGTTATCACCTTCAATATGAATGAATAAGGATAAATATGTACATAATGCTGCTTTGCATTCTTTCCTTACAAAGACTGTCACACTCCTTTTCTTTTCCAGCATTAAACATGGCTTTTTATGTTAATTAGGCATTAATAAATTAAGCAAATGATAGCTGCTACTGATTAAAAAAAATCCCATGGATATTGACAATATAATCTTTCTTCTTAATACTTATTTAAATAAGCAAAAATAAGACTAGTAAATTTGTAGTATAAATATAAGTAAATATGTCACTCTTTCTTTTTAAAAATTTAGAATATTATTATGGCCAGGTTGGATAAAAGGCGCAAAGGAGTTTTTGGACCCCCTATGGGAAAGAAGTGTGTAATTTTTATAGATGATATGAACATGCCAGCACTGGAGAAATATGGAGCTCAACCTCCTATTGAATTATTACGACAGTTTTTTGACTGCGGACATTGGTAAATATTTAACTGAAGTCTTAAAAAGTCATGTTGAAGTCATATCTCATGTTTTACATTTTAATATTTCAAAGCAAAACATATATTTCCCAAGATATATTAGGGAAGATATTTAGGGACAATTCACTGCTTATATTTTTCCATACAAAGATTTCCTAAAGGATTTTCTATATTTTGCTTGTTGTGTGAGATGGGGTCTGGCTGTGATGACAAGGCTGTTCTCAAACTTGTGTGCCGAAGCAATCCTTTCACCTTGGAGTAGTTGGGTCTACAGGTGCACATCACTGCATTCAGTTCTGTGTGTGTGTGTGTGTGTGTGTGTGTGTGTGTGTGTGTGTGTGTTACTGGGAACCATAGCTAGAGCTTCCTACAAGACAGACAAGTGCTCTTCCTCTGAAATATACCCCTGGTACCTCTGTAGCTTTCTTGTTAAAGATTATTTTTGTAATGAGTTTATTTATTTATTTATTTATTATGAACACAATAAATTGAAGGAGGTACAGAGATTTTCTGTATATCCCCTGCCCCTATGTATTTGTAACCTCTTCCACTTTCAAATTGTCTATCAGAGTGGCACATTTTTTCAACTGATGAACTTACACTGGTACATCATAGTCACCTGAAGTCTGTAGTTTACGCTAGGATTTGCTTTGCATGGTGTACATCCTCTGCATTTGGAAAATGTATAATGTCATGTCTCCATCAATATGAAATCATCCAGTGTATTTTCACTGCGCTAAAATACTCTTATCTTTTTCCCCTTCTAAACTCTAGCAATCACTGATCTTCTGATTATCTTCATAGTTTCACCTTTTCTAGAATGTCTTACTGTTTATTAGCTTTCTCTGGGTCTAACAAATACCTGAACTAATCAACTTATAAAGAAAAAACATTTTATGTTCATAGTTTTGAAATTCCAGCCCATAATCAGTAGGGCCCGCTGCTTTTAGAACTGTAGAGAGGCACACTGTCGTGCCTCTTCACGGTAGTCCACCCTATGTTGCAGGGTGTATTTTTACTTTTATTTCCTTTTACTCAGCCCAGACTCGCTTTGCAGAGCTTATTTCTTCCCCTGCCTTTCTGCATTTTCTTCTACCTTTAACAAGTGTGAAACTTTGCCACCATTAAAAAGAAGAAAGAATGGTGGAGAGGCAGAAGATCATGACAGGGAACACATAGGGAGCAAAATCACTTGTCTCATGGCTGGGAAGCAAAAGAGAGGAAGAAACTAGGGTCCCACAGTCCCCTTAGAGGGCATTCCCAAATGACCTAAAACCGCCCACTAGGTGCCACCTCTTTAAGTTTCTACCACTTCACAATAGTGCCAAGGTGGAGCCAAACCTTTAATCTGTAGGGCTTGGGGGGATAGTCCAGATCCAAACTGTAGTTGGAATCATATAGCATATAGCCTTTCCAGGTGGTCTTCCTTCCTTCCTTCTTCCCTTCCTTCCTTCCTTCCTTCCTTCCTCCCTCCCTCCCTTCCTTCCTCCTTTCCTTCCTTCCTTCCTCCCTTCCTTCCTTCCTTCCTTCCTTTTTTTCTTTTGTTTGTTTGTTTCTTTCTTTTATTTTGTACTGGGACTTGAACTCAGGACCTTGCACTTGACAGGCAGGTGCTTGTGCCCCTGAGCTATATCCCCAGCCCCAGATGGTCTTCCTTCATTTAGTACGATGCATTTAAGCTTCCTCTATATCTTCTTATGACTTGACAGCTCATTTATTTTTAGTGCTGAATAGTAATTCCTTGTCTAGATGTATGACAGTTTATTAAACCATTCCCCTGCTAAAGGACATCTTGGTTGGTTCCAGACTTTGGAAATTATGAATAAAGCTGCTGTAAACATTTGTGTGCAGGTGTGTGTGGACACAAGTTTTAAACTCCTTTGGGTAAATACCAAGAAGCACAATTATGAGCTCATATGGTTAGAATATGTTTAGTTTTATAAGAAATTGTTAAACAGTCTTCCAAAGTAGCTTGCACTCCCATCAGGAATGAATGAGAGTGAGTGTTGCTTCATGACCTTTATACTACTTGGTGTGGTCAGCATTCCGAAGTTTGGTCATTCTAATAGGTGTGTGGTGCTATATTGTTGGTACTTTAATTTGCATTTTCCTGATTACATATGCTATGGAACATCCTTTTATATATTTATTTGTCAAGTGTATCTCTTCTTTCGTGAGATGTCTATTAGGGTCCTTGGCTTATTTTTTAAGCAGATTGTTTGCTTTCTTATTGTTCAGTTTTAAGAGTTATTTGTACTTTTGGATGCCAGCTCTTTGTCATTTGTCTTATATGTCTCTTACAAAATATTCTCCCAGTCTGTGGTTTGTCTTCTCATTCTCTTGACGTTGCCTTTCAAAGAGCAGAAGTTTTAATATTAATGAAGTGCAGCTTCTCTGTTATTTCTTTTGCACATCATACCTTTGACGATGTATCTTAAAAAGTCAGTGTCATACCCAAAGTGATCTAGATTTCCTTCTATGTTATACTCTATGACTTTTGCATATAATATGTTGTATCGCATAAGTTTGTGTTTTGCACTTAATATTTAGGTCTGTGATCCACTTTGGATGAGTTGTTGTAAAGAGTGTAAAGTCTGTCTGATTTTTTTTCTTTGCTTATTTATTACCCATTTTCCCAGCTCCATTTTATTTGTTGAAAGACTATCTTTGCTGGACCTAGGAGCCAGCACACCCTTTTTAGTCAAAGAATTTCAGCATTAAAGGACTTAATGGCCTGTTGAATATAGTCACCTTTTTACTCTGAGTAGTTCCAACTAAATTGTGTCAGATACACATTTCTGATTAAAAGTTTGAATCTTTGTTATTCTGTAATGAGTCTCTTTCTGTATAACAAAGGTGCTATTTAAACACCCAGTGCACTCTGGAGATTAGGTTTGAGGTGAGAAAAATAAAATCAGGACTTGGCCATAATGAGGGTGACTGTATATTTTGTTGTTCAAACTGAGAATAAGGTATTTTTCTTACAGCAAGCACAAAGCAGATTGTCTTAAGTAAAATGGAACATATGATCACCCTACCTATATCCAGCTATAAGCAGGTCATAGAAGCATTCATCCATGCTTTTCTGCATTTGGAGAAAGAGAAGGAAAAGTGGACAAATTGGGAAGAAGAATAGGACAAAAGCAAAAGAAGGGCAAGAGGAAGGGATATTCTACACACACAGAATCTGGGCAATAGAATTAGTGTCACAAAAGGGAGAAATAGTATTCTATTTGAAATTTAAAAATTCACTTGAAACATTACCTAAAGTTATTCCTTTCACAGAAACTACATGAAAGTTATGTTTCTAGGGATATCTATATTTCATTCCATCTTATTTTCTGTATAACAGATTATTTAAATTTTTTTGTATGGTTTCAAGGTATGACCTTAAGGATACAAGTAAAATCACACTGATTGATATACAACTGATTGCTGCGATGGGCCCTCCAGGTGGTGGAAGAAATCCAGTCACCCCTCGTTTTATTCGTCATTTCAACCTTTGCACTATTAATACTTTTAGTGATGAAACTATGGTCCGGATCTTCTCATCAATTGTGGCATTTTACTTTAAAATTCATTTATTTCCTCCAGAGTATTTTTCAGTTGGGAACCAGATAGTCAGTGGGACAATGGAGGTAAGCAAATAATGCATTGTAAAATGTTTTGGCTTTATAAGTTACCTTCACTTTCCCCTTTAAAAAATGTTTTTATTAGTATGTGTTTGCAGGACATAATGATTAGAATTATCATGGGGAGTTGGTACATGTACATAATACATCTCAATTCTTTTTTCTTTTATCTCCTACCTCCATCTCTGCTCCTTCCAATTCTTGGTTCCCTTCACATGCACAAAAGGTCTATTTTCATCTTTTTTCCCATCCCTTTTAAAAACCATTTTTCCACCCTGCCATCTACTTTGGCCTTCATTGTCAGTGAAGTTCTTCAGAAGATTTAGGAATAGGAAGATTGCAAGCTTTGATATTAGCCTAACTGGGGTTGAACCTTGACTGCTATTTTCTAACTATAGGACCTAGTGATTTGACCTTTTATAGGCCAGTTTTTTAATTACTAAAATGGAATGTAATACTTATTTCACAAGATTGTTATAGGGAATTCATCTAGTATAAGTATCTACCACGTGATACTCTATGAGGGTATTACCCTCATTGTCAGGTTCCTACTATGATATTTATTAACTTTCTTTTTTTTCTTCACATTCTTAAGCATCTTAAAAATATATTACTTTTACAAGTCAAACCACATAAGTTAGAAGGAATAGTGAAAAAATAAGAAAGGTAGGAGCAGAAAACAAGACTGCCCTTGTGGCATTAACTTGTTCAGAGTGTTAGTTTGCCCTTGCTCAGAGGCTAGAGCCAGCCTCATATCTAATGGTAAAAGGAAAAAATGCATTTAAAGGTAAGCTGGTGATAACCTCACCAAAGTAAGCTTTCTGGAAGCTTGGTAAGTGGAGTTCACTTTGTGATGAGACTGGAACAGGAAGCAAAAGGCTCCCTAGAAATCACTGCATCAGTTTCCACAGATGTTTTATCTTTTTAAGGTTCTCCCTTTGTTTTGGTGGAAAATTTGTAGTATTTGAGAAACTATGAGCTAAGAGGTAGCATATTTATTCTGATATAGAAAAGTACATCTGTTTATAAAATCTATTTCTATTTCAGGTATCTCTTGCAAAGGTGGGGGAGTTGATCAGCTAGAATGGGATGCAGAAAGGACTTTTCCATCCCCATTCTTTGAAGCATCAGACACCTTTCATATGCAGAGTTTGGGACAGGATGAATTGTAGAACACATACACACATTATTTATTTATCTACTTATCAGGCTATGTTGCAAAAGATTTAATTTATCCTCCTCAAAAAGAATATTAACTGTCATTTGATGGATTTAGTATATAGTTAAAATATGCTTCATTTCCATATTATGCCAATTAAGATGGAAGAAGAGGGGGACAGAGAGCATAAGAGAGAAAAGGGAAAGAAAGGAATAAATTGATTTCTTTCCAAGAGAATTTAAATCATTTATTGATCACAGATGATAATGAATAACTGACATGCTTCATTCACATCTATCATTTTACCTGGTACCGTTATTCAATTTAGATATTGTATAGGATGTGCCAAAGTCATTTTTAAAGACTGTTATTAGCATATGCTTGCAACAGATAATGAATATGTTCATTGTGAGGAATCAGCACCTGTGCACAACACATCTCAGTTCTTTTATTCATCTTCTCCTCCACCCTTCCCCCTTCTTTGCCAGCATCAGATTCACTTATTTATCTTATAAAATCTTATAAAGTTAAAAATCATAATAAAGATAACAGCTGGATTAACAAGCCAAAAAGCATATAAAACACATCAAGCAATCAAAACAAATCAGGCTATACTTTTAGATATATCATCCATGCTGGATTATAATTACAATTTTCTGTTGTTTGTCTTTTATTTTTAACCTTATTTATATAATGAGTTTTTCATATAGAAAAAAAACATTCAGTGTTTAAACTTGTCTGATTTACTTCATTTAATGTTATGATCACAAGGTCCATCCATTTTCATAAAATGACTCAAGTTTATCCTTCTTTATGGCAGAGTTATATTCCACTGTGTATAAATACAAGTTTATTTATCCATTCATCCACTGATGGGCATATAGGCTGCCTCCACGATTTAGCTATTATGAATTGTGCTTTGTAAACATGTTTATGCACTGTAATATATTTTTTTTAAATACAAAATGATTTTAATTTCACTTAATGTTACTTTGGACAATATTATTGATTCAAACCACCAAATATTTTTATAACTCATATATAAATAAGGTTTCTTAACAGTAGGCTGTGTTTCTTGCATTAAATATTGATGGTATAAAATGTTAGCATCTACAAGGTAAACTGTTGCACTTGGAAAGAAGTATTTTCCTGTAAGTCTTTTGGGAAGACATCTAGAGAAGGAACAGCTGGGTCAAATGGAATTTCTATTTTTAGCTTTTTGAGGAATCTCCTATGGATTTCCATAGTGGTTGTAGCAGTTTACATTCCCATCAGTACTGAGGAAGGGTTCATTTTCTCCTCTGAAGCTTCTCTATTTGTTATTGGTTCATTGCTTGATGATAGCCATTCTTTCTGAAAAAAAATCTGTGTTCTTTTTGTTGTTGTTGTTTTGTTTCATTTTTTGAGAAAGGGTCTCCCTATGTAGTTCAGGCTGGCTTTGAACTCACTATATATACCAGGCTGGCCTCAAACTCACAGCAATCCTCCTGCCTCAGCCTCCCGAGTGCTGGGATTACAGGAGTGCACCACCATGCCTGGCTGTCAATATTGTTTTAATTTGCATTTCTAGGATGACCAGTAATGTTGAACTTTTTAAAACATATTTACTGACTGTTTATACTTCTTCATCTGAGAAGTATTTATTAATTTCAGATGTCCATTCTTTGATTGGATCTTTTAATTTGGAAAGGGCTAACTTTGGGGAGTTCTTTATATATTCTAGATATTAGTCCTTTGAGGGGTAGAATTTTCTCTCATTCTGTAGGTTTTCTCTTCCCTCTGTTGATGGTTTTCCTTGCTGTACAGAAGTTTTCTAAGTTGATGTAATCCCAGTTGTTGATTCATGGTATTATTCCTGTGTAACAAAGATTCTGTTTAAAAAAAGTTTTTGCCTACAGATTTTAATTTTTAAAATTTTAAAAATTTCAAATCAAATGTGGCATTAATCTGAAGGACTTCTAACTACACACTGCTGAAGACTTTTTTTTTTAATCAAAATTACTTCAGAATACACTAACTTTATACAGTACATTTGAATTTTTAAATTAATTTTATTGGTACGTTTCAGATATACATAATGATAAGATTCATCATAGGAGGTTTGTACCTGTACATGTTATATTTTGATTGTTTTTTCCATTCCTTGCCCCTCCCTTCAACCCCTCTTCCCCTCATTCACAAAAGCTTTGTTTCCCTTTTTTCCTTCTATTTTTTCTTTTTGCAGCACATTTTTTAAAAGATACATTTATTCTGCATCACAATCAGACTTTTTTATTTAGCAACCAACAGCATAGGTGCAAAAAAAGCTCTACATTAAAATTCTTTGTTAGAATGATTTACACTTTCCATGGAACAGAAACTAAAATAACCTGTTATACAATTAATCACAAATACAGTGCCTAGATTTTTATCTTTTTTTTCCTCATACATATGATTATTTTTTTTAAAAAAATATGTTGTCTCTGTAGCTGCCAGGCCCGGCTGCTATTGTTCTTGACTGAGATGATAAATCTGTTGTAACCTGTGGCTCCTCTATCACTTTCTCACTCTCTTCTGTTGAGATTTGTTTACTGGCCATAGTTGAAACCTTTAGCAACTGCCATAGCTACTGCTGTTGTTGGAACTGCCATAGCTACCTTGAGTCTCCACTTCATAGGGGCCAGAGCATCCTCTTCCAAAGTGGGTCCAAAATTTGAAGACTGATTATTATATTTGTCAAAATCAGTCTTGCTTGCAACATTTTCAAAATTGCTTCCATTAGCACCAAATCCACTGTAGGCACTCCCACCACCACCACATTCATCACTACCATAGCTGCCACCAAAGCCACCTCAACCACTGTTTTCTCCACAACCAAAATTGTCATTGCCACAAAACCAGCTATCTGACTGCCAACAAAGTTTCCAGAAGTACTTCGACCTCTTTGGGTAGAGAAGCACTAGTCATCTCCTACTTCAGTAGGGCTTTCCTTACTCCACAATTATGCCCATTAATAGTATGGTTATTTCTGAATGACAGTCTTATCCATAGAGTCAGGATTGTCAAGGACTACAAAAGCAAAGCCCCTCTTCTTCTCTCTGCCTCAGTTAGTCATGATTTCAGTGACTTCAATTTCTCCATATTGTTCAAAATAATCTCATAGGTGATGTTCTTTAATCTTCTATAATGCCACCAAAAAGAATTTTCACAGTTAAGAGGAAACCTGCTTTTGGATAATTTTCTCCTGAGACTCCTCACTTTGGTTCCATAGGTCTGCCACTCAGCTTGTGTGGCCTTACCATCATGACTGCAACCACCTCTTCCAGAAGGGCATATGCAACAAACCCAAAGGTCCTGGAGCACTTGGTCTTGACTTCTTGTTACCACACAGTTCATGATGTTCCCCATTGCCCAAAAAGTCTTCTTAGACTATCATAAACGTCAGCCTTCTGACGACGAGCTTCTGCAGCTGTTTAGACCCGTTAGGAGATTCTTAGACAGAATGCCAGTGACTTTAACAGTGCTTCCTCCAGTAGAAAGGAGTAAGCTAACAGATGTATCCCCAATTGCTTTCAAGTTAATGGTAGTCAACAGAAAATTATTTCATCCATTTCAGGATGAGTTACCTAATTTTACTTTCTACTGCAATTTTTAACTGCTTGCCCTTACATCATCATTAAATAAAACAACTGCAAAATAAAACAACTTGGAAATGAAATAGACTTGGATGGGATCCAAATTGAGGGAATATTAAATTTCCTCAACTTCCAAAAGTCTGGTTGGGTGCTATAGACCAAACTAAACCTACATGTCATACTAAGCTTACTACTATACATTTTACCAAGCTGATATAATCTGATAGGATAAACAAAATCTTTCTTATATTACATATTTGTTATAACTTTGCTAGTTATAAGCATTTCACTTTTGCTTTGTTGCTTTTTTTATATACAGATATATAAACAATCCATGGAAAATCTTTTGCCCACTCCCACAAAATCTCATTATACTTTCAACTTGCGTGATTTTTCACGTGTTATCCGGGGTTGTTTACTCATCAAAAGAGATGCTGTAGACAACAAGCAAACTATGATCCGTCTGTTTGTACATGAGGTTCTCCGAGTGTTTTATGATCGCCTCATTAATGATGATGATCGAAAGTGGCTCTTCAGATTAATTAAAACTGTTACAAAGGACCATTTTAAAGAATCATTTGACAGTATCTTTTCACATTTGAGGAAAGAGAATAGACCAGTGAGTATATTTAGTGATTTAAAACATATCAGGCTAAAACAGTAAAATTGCATGACTTATTATAATCAATTAACATGTTTAAACATCTCATTGCTTTTAAATGGACATGTTCCTTTAGCTTTTCTTATAGAGAGGTATTTATTTTAAGATTAGTGTTCAGAGGAATGTATATAACATAGAAGTTATTTAAAGAGTAACCCCTTACATGATAGGGATTAAATGTTATAACAGACGTAAAGTGCATAACAACTCAGTGCATAGGAATTACCCAGTGATTCCCCAGTTTCTGAAAAAAATACCAAAACTTTTCTTTTTATTTCAGAAGAGTATCTTTTAGTTCTTAATTTTACAAGTATATCACTTCCTACCTTAATGTTTACAATAATTATCCAACTAATAATCATTTTACGAGTAAAATAAAATTGTGCACATTTAAAAATGTATTTTAGAAAAAATTTAAATTTTGTCATTTGTTGATTTCTGTTTTATAGGTAACTGAAGAAGACTTAAGAAATCTCATGTTTGGTGATTATATGAATCCTGACCTTGAAGGAGATGATAGAGTTTATATTGAAATTACAAATATTTACCACTTTAGTGACATTGTAGACCAGTGCTTAGATGAATATAACCAAACTCACAAAACAAGAATGAATCTTGTCGTGTTTAGGTATCTACATTTGCTATTGATGCTTGAAATTGCTAAAGTTTTATTATAAAATATTTAAATGTACAAAAAGATAATAAAGAAAAGTATGTGAACACCCATCATCATATTAGGATATAAAATACTAGCAATTTAATTGTAGTCCCCTGTTGTACCCAACCCTCTCTCACTGTGTCCCCCATCATAACCTGTAGTAGTAAAAAGAAACTCACGTGTTTCTTTGAACTTTTGCTACACATACATATTTCCCTACACATACATGTACAATATTTTGAATGCTTTATTTTCTATTTTAAAAATAAATTTTATGTGTATATTTATAGTAAAACATGCTATTATAAACATATATAATAAATGGTAAGTGTATTTACATGTACAGTGGTACCTGAGTTCATGAATTTAATTCATTCCTCAATTCTGGGGAAGATGCTTGTGTTTCTGTTCATCATCCAGTGCAGAGTTCATGAACAGAAGCAGAATTCTGCCTAACTTCTTTTTGCAAACCAAATGGTTTGTGAATAGAAAAATTTGTGATCTGAGGCATCACTGTATACTGTCATGTATAACAAGATTTTTTTTGATAGGTATGTTTTGGAACATTTATCAAGAATATGTAGAATTCTGAAGCAGTCTGGTGGAAATGCTTTGCTTGTTGGACTTGGAGGAAGTGGCCGTCAATCTTTAACTCGTCTGGCTACATCCATGGCAAAAATGCAGATTTTCCAACCAGAAATTTCTAAGAGCTATGGTATGAATGAGTGGAGAGATGATATGAAGGTAAAGTTATGAGCAAACCTAGTGTCTAAAACGATAACAGAGCATTCTTTTACCTGTGAAGGGAGAACCAGCCTATGTAACTGTGTACTGAATGCATGGGTGGTGATTACAATACTACTCATTGAGCGTCTGCTGTGTGTACGCAGAGAAGCCCACACCTGTTGTGCCTATAGATGAGATCAAGTAGGTAAAGCACTGAGGTGTGGCCTTCTCTGTGTTTTACACAGATGAGGGCACGGAAGCTGAGGGAAGTGACGCACGGAAGAGTAAAGCCTTTTTTAACTTTTTTATCCACACTATTAAGACTACTTTATCCTAGTTCTGGGGGAATGTGTTTCAGATAAATAATGCAGTTTCCATCGGATTGTTAAATATGGACTTCGTGGACTAGACATGTTGGTCAGTAGTTCAGCATATGCCCAGCATGTGGAAGGCCCTGGGTTTGATCCCAGTGCTTCAAAAAAATGAACCTGATGATGTGGCAAATATTGTCTTAACAATTTCTTCAGACCTGTGTTGCTGTCCCGTAAACCAATAGAATAGTAAAGTGCTTATGTAGGGCTTCATCCTTATGTGTGCAGGGCTCTGCTGTCTCCTATAGAGACTCCAATAAAGAGGTAATTCCAAGTGACAAAGAGAAGGAAAATATTGCTGAACTTCATTCATTTTCTCCAACACTTACACATTAAATTTTTGCATACTAAAAATTAGCATGGAAAAATAGTTTTTTTCTTGGCTACTTGAAGGAAGTAACGGTAGAATCCAAGTGGCTACGAAAGAGGTCCACATGAACATAAAAGAAAATATTACTTTTTTGAGACAGGGTCTTGCTATATGGTCCAGGCTGACCTTAAATTCACTATGTAGCCCAGGCTGGCCTCAAACTTGTGGTGATCCTCCTGTCTGAGCCTCCTGATTGCTGGGTTTACAGGCATGCTGCATCACACCTGTGAAAATATTACCTTTGTGTTCTTTCTTTTTCTGATCATACTACACAGGAAAATTTTTTATTTACTCACAAATAAACTAGTAGATTTAGAAATCAGCATACTTCATGTACCACTTCATAGCACCAAAACATGGACTTTGAGGTCAGACATATGTCTTAATTTCTATTTTGCATTATTTGTTAGTTATGTTATTTTGGGCAAATTACTAAATCTTTCTGTGCTGTGTTTGTTATATGAACTTACCCATTTCTTCTAGGTTGTCCAGTTTGTTGGCATATAACTGTTCATGGTATACTCCTCCAGTCCTTTTTATTTCTGTGGCATTGATTGTAATGAACTCTTCTGTTTCTGGTTGTAGTTACTTGAATCTTCTTTCTTTTTTCCTAATCTAGCTAAAGTTTTGTCAATGTTGTTAATATTTTTTGAAAATCTCAGTTAAATTGATTTTTAAAACTTATTTTCTATTCTCTCATTTATCTCTTTTTTAATTTTTTTTTTTTTTTTTGGTCTTTTTGAGACAGGGTTTCACTATGCAGTTCAGGCAGACTTGAGCTCACTTGGTAGTATAGGCTGGCCTCGAACTCGCAATGATCTTCCTGCTTCAGCCTCCCGAGTGCTGGGATTACAAGCGTGCGCCACCACACCGGCTTCTGCTATAATATTTTATAATTTCTTTTTCTACCTTTGGGGTTTGGTTCTTTTTTCTAGTTCCTTAAGATACAGCATTAGGTTGCTGATCTGAGATCTTTCTTCTTTTTTAACATAAATGGGCTAAGCTTTGCTCTTAGCCCTGCTTTTGCTGTAAAACATAAGTTTTGACATGCAGTGTTTTTGTTTTCATTTTTCTCAACATATTTACTGATTTTCCTCGTGGTTTCTTTCCTGGCCCACTGGTTATTTAGGAACGTATTGTTTAATTTTTATGTATTTGTGGATTTTCCAGTTTTCCTCTGCTATTGAGTTCTAGCTTTGTTCCATTGTGACTGGAAAAGATGCTTTGATTTCAGCTTTTAAAAATTTAAGACTTGTTTTATGGCTAACCACATGGTCTATCCTGCAGACGATTTGGTGTGCAAATCTCTTTTGAATTTAAGAAGAAGAATGTGTACTCTGCTGTTGCTGGGTGGGATTTTGTGCATCTATCTGTTAGGTCCAACTGGTCTACACTGTTATTTAAATTCTCTATTTTTTTAGTAATAATTCTGTCGGGTATTCTATCACTTATTGAAATGTTGATGTTGAAGTCTCTTGTTCTTATTATGTTGTCAAAATTTGCTTCATGTATTTAGGAAGTTTTGGCCCATAAGTTCTATAATTGTTTTATCTTTCTAATTAATTGATCTCCCATTTTTGTGATACTATGAGGGACTAACGTTAAACCCAGGACCTCGGCTACATGCTCAGCACTTTTTTTGTTTCGTTATTTAATTTTTTTTTTGAGACAGGGTCTCACTAAACCATTAAGTTGCCCAGGCTGGACTCAAGCTTGCACTCCTCTTGCTTTTGCCTGGCACACTGCTGGGACAGAGGCACAGAACCACACCTAGCAATGGCTTTTTTCCCTCACTGCTGGAGATTGAACCCAGGGACTCGTACATAGTAGACAATGACTCTACTGAGTAATGCCGCCAGCACTATAAATTGACCCTTCTATCATTATATAATGTCCTTGGTTGTCTTGTTTTTTTAATTTTAATTTTTCTTTTTTGGGGGGATACCAGGAATCAGACTCAGCACCTCACTCCTGCCAGGCAGGCACTGCACCACTGAGCTAAATCCCTGGCAAATGTGTTTTTGGCACCGGGAATCGAACTATGACCTCATACTTGCTAAGCAGGCATTGTGCTGCTGAGCTACATCCCCAGCTAGTTTTCTAAGTATGTGGTTGTAGTACAGCTTTTTACTTAAGTCTGTTTTGTCTGATATCAGTATAACCACTCCTGCTGTCTTTTAGCTACCATTTTCTCAGAATATCCCTTTCTGTCCTTAATACCTCATCCTATGCACAGATGTCCTTAGACTTGAAGAGAGTCTTTTGTAGGTAGCATATAGAATTCTGGTTTTAATTATCATACAGTAAAATTATCTTTTTTCCTCATGTATAATTCTATACATTTTAAAATTAATTTTATTGGTACATTTTAGATATATAGATAGATATAATGATCACATTCATCAGAGAATTTGTACCTGTGCATGATATATCTTGATTCTTTTTTCCCTCAATCCCCTCCCCTACCTGCAACCATTCTTCCCCTCCTTAGTTATAAAGCTTTGTTTCCATCTTTTCCTTCTATTCTTTTTTTCTTGTCCCTTCCTTCCTTACTACCTCCTCCCTCCCTTCCCATTTGAACATATTCTTTCTGTTTCCCAATATCTATTAAATATTTGGGTCCTTATTTTCCTTTCTGCTTCTCACACCAAAGGAACAATGTGAATGTACACATGTGTGTCCAATTTAATTCACTTAAGAGTATCGCCTCAAGGTGCATCTATTTACCTAGAAATGTCTCAAGTCTATCCTTCTTTATGGCAGAGTAGTATTCCACTGTATAAAAGAAATCATATCTTCTTTATCCATCCATGGGCATTTGGGCTGTTTCCAAGATTTAGCTATTACAAATTGTGCTGCTAAAAATATGGGTGTGCATATATCACTGTGGTATGATTCTTTTAATTCTTGTGGGAAGATACCAAGAAGGGGAATATATGGGTCAAATGGAACCTCTACTTTTAGTTTTTTTCAGGAATCTCCACAGTGATTTCCACAGTGGTTGCACCAATGTGCACTCCCTCCAAGAGTGCAGAATGGTTCCTTTTTTCCCCCCTGCAACCCCACCAGCATTTGTTATTGGTTGATTTCTTGATAATAGCCATTTTTTCTGGAGTGAGATAGAATCTCAGCATTGTTTTAATTTGCATCTCTCTAGTGACCAATGATGTTAAACATTTTTTCATATATTTGCTATTTCTACTTCATCTGAGAAGTGTGTATTCATTTTCTAACTGAGGCTTTAAATTTGGGGGGGGGGTCTGACTTTTTTGAGTTCTTTACAAATTCTAGATACCAGTCCTTTGTCAGAGGAACAGCTGGCAAAACTTTTCCTCACTCTGTGGGTTATCTCTTCACTCTGTTGGTGGTTTCTTCTGCTCTGCAGATCCCAGATGTTGATTTTCTGTGATAGTTTCTGTGCAATCAGGGTTTTGTTCATAAAGTCTTTATTTGCCCACATGACTGCTTCATTAGAGAATTTTAAACTTTTGTAAGGCTACAGGTTGCTGTCTAGGTCCATTTGTTTGAGTCTGAAGGATTTGAATGACACCCTTTAGAGTTTATTCTGAGGCAGATCAAACGGTAATGAACTTCCTCAGGGTTTATTTGGAAAGACCATAATTCCCTAACCAACTTTGAAGTATAGTTCTGCCTCATACAGTATTCTTGTTGGACAGGCCTTGCCCGTCTCTCTCTTTTCCCTCCCTCCCTCCCTTACTCACTTCCTTCCTCCCTTCCTCTTTTGTTGACAAGGTCTTGCTATGTAGCTCAGGCTGGTCTCAAGCTCGAGATCCTTCTGCTTCACGCTCCCAAGTGCTGGGATTACAGGAATGCACCGTCGCACTTAGCTTTTGTTCCACTTGGAATATCATGCTATTTCTTTCTGATCTGTAGGTTTCTGTTGAGGAATTTGTTGATAATATTATGGAAACTTTTTGTATAGGACAAACTGTTTTGTCCTTGTTGCTTTTAAAGTTCTGCCTTTGATTTTTGGCAGCTTGAATACAAGGTTTCCCAGTGTGGTTTGGTAGTCTTTTTTGTTTGTTTGTTTATCCTAATTAGAACTTATTGATTTTCTTGAATTTTTGTATCTATTTCTTCTTCAGATTTGAAAAGCTTTTTGTCATTTATTTCTTCAAATATACTCTCTTCTTTCCTGTTTCTCTGTTCTCTTTCTGAGATTCCAATATAATAATGTGTATATTGGTCACTGATGATGTCCCTTAGGTCTTTATTTTTTTGTTGTTCTTTTTCATTTTGCTTCTTTGCCTCAATGATTTCAAATTACTTGTTTTCAGGTTAGCTGACCCTGTACTGTCTGATCAATTTTAATGCTGAACCCCTTAGTGAATGTTTCAGTTCAGTTATTATACTTTTTCAGCTGTAGAGCATTATTTGGTTATATTTTGTAGTTTCTCTTTCTTGATATTCTTATGTTTTTCTGATTTAGTTTAACTGTCTATTTATGGCCACTTTTGGCCCATTGAGCACCCTTTCTCTATTTGGAGAGAGTTTCACACATTATAAGTTTGAATATGACTTTTAAATATAATGATGCTCATGGGACTAAGTTATAGCTATCTATATTATACAAGTCTTTATTTTGGTATGTTACTAACTATAAACTGACATGATTAGACATAACACTTATTTAAACACCAGCTTCCTTAGTTTTTTTTTTGTAAGCATCAGTTACATTTATATTTTTTGCTGGCATCAGATTTATTTATTTATTTTAAAGTCTTTATTACATTAATTATTATAGGTATAGCCTTCCTTAGTTTAAATGATTGAAAATTATTTCTAGAAACAAAATAGCCTACATGGGGGCTGGGGATTTAGCTCAGTGGCAAAAGCGCCTGCCTGGCATGCGCAAGGTCATGAGTTCAGTTCCCAGTACCGGAGAAAAACCAAAACAAACAAACAAAAAAAAAATAGCCTACATATTGACAGATGGCTTTAATGGTAAAAGGCCTTTATTGTATAAAAAGTCCACCATTTATTTTTATGAGATGAAAATATTAGTTATAATTCATAGTTAATGACTTAAAAGTTATTATTTTACCACAGAAATTAAAATTTATTTTTTAAAAATCATGTGCAGAAGTCATAATGTTCTTTTCACTATGAACTAGAGTTACAGGCTGACAAATACTTAACAACCAGCTTTCTAAGACTTCTGGGGTGAGTAAGACCTCTGGTTTGTGATAATTGCCAATTTCCATAGTGCAAAGCTTACTACCATGGCTGATTTAAAACTATCAAGATGACATTACTTAAAAGATAGTAGAGAAGAGATATGGATAAAGCACCATTGCATGGTATTTTGCTGTATACATTTAAATGACTTTCAGAGTATAGGTGATAGTAAATATAGTAAAATAGGATTAAGATTTAAGTATTTGCTTACATTTGTTTTTAATATATCTTTTTTATTTAGTTGTAAACATTATGTAATTTAATTTTTAATCTTGACTGTCTTTACCAGTCTGTTCAGAAGTTCCCGAAATTTTAGCAGTCAGTTGTAACGTCTGTACAGTCAGCTCCGGTGTACTGCTGCGTCCATTATCTTTATATTAGTTGGATATTTTAGTTGCAATTGACACAGAATAAAACAGCTCAAGCTAGTTTAAGTACAAGACGAAGTTACTGACTTATAAGACTCAAGTATACGGAGGGAGACAGTCTTCTGACGTGGCTGAAGTTACGTTGAATTATGTCCTCAGTAATTACTCTGTTTCCTGGCAGTGATCTTCTCCATTTGTCTTACTTCTCCAGCCAGCAGGCTCATTCCACAAGGAAACACAGTTGGCCCCACGTAGTTTAGATTATTGGTCAACTGTATCCTCCACCTCAGAACAACAATGGTTATTTCAATGCCATCTCAGTCCCTGAAATAGCACTGTAATTGGGTCCTACTTAAATCACATGCCTTCTTCTGAATCAATGATTTTGTTTTGGGAGTTGGAAAAACCAAACAATTTAGATCTTTCATATAGGGGACAGGAGAAACAGAGGCCTTAAGTGACAGCCCCACCAGAATCAAAGTGCCCTTAAATAAAAATATTCTCAAAGAAAGGGAAAGGGAAAGCAAGAAAAACCAATGGAAGTCTACTACATTCTGCTTATACGAGCATTTTTACTTTAAGGGTCTCTTGAAAAATGTGGGTATGCGAGGCCAGAAGACAGTCTTTCTAATCACAGACACTCAGATAAAAGAGGAAGCTTTTCTAGAAGATATCGACAGTGTGCTCAATACTGGAGAAGTGCCTAACATTTTTGCAGCAGATGAAAAACAAGAAGTGATGGAGGTAAATGCTTTTGCAGAAGTGCCATTCTCAGCATAGGAATTTTCTTATCTTAAAACCATTTCTCTACTATTTAGGGTATATGTTGCTTGTGCAATTATTCATGTTTACTTCATTTGGTGTCAGTCTTAGGCAGCTGTATTTATTTATCTATCTTTGCAACACTGGAGGTTGGACCCAGGGTCTTGTGCATGCTAGGCAAGTGCCCTACCATTGAGCTATATCCGCAGCCTCCTTAAAAGCAGGTTTTATTTTTTGTGTATGTGTGGTTCTGGAGATTGAACCCAAGGTCTTGGAATGAGCTATGTCAGGAGCCCTTTTTTAATTTTATAGTTTGAGATAAATTCTTACTAAGTCACTAAATTGCCCAGGCTGGGCTCCAACATGTAGTCCTCCCACCTCAGCCTCCCAGGGTACTGGGATTACAGGTGTGTGCCACTATGCTCAGTTAGCTTGTGTAATGCTAATTTAATACATCATAATTTGGGGTTAATTTTTTTCTCCTTCCCCAATCCAGGCTATGAATTACCAATGTGTCGTTTATTGAGAGCTCTTAAGTATTCATGCTAACAAATCCTTTATTTTGTTTGGTTCTCAGAAAGAAATTGCTTCTGCCATAGCTATGGGGCAGAATTTTTATTTTATAACTCCTATTTTCATAATAATGGCCATTTGTTTTACATATTTGGTAATATTTAGTATGTTTTATAAAGTATTAGAGAGTTTTAAGTCATCTTTTAAGTTGATATAAAAATGACTTTAATGCTACTTGATTAGCCTATGATTGATTGCTGTTGACAAATTTATCGTCTTAATAAAACTACTTATCTTACAGTTCTGATATATCTGAAAGCCCGGTTTCATGATCTAATCAACAAAAAATACAGTTCTGAAGCACCTGCTACTATCAGATGTCACATTTTTGATCCCCATTTCTAAGACCTTCCCACAGAAACTCTCTACTAGTACTTTCCCCTGCTTTTCCTTACTATAACTACTTCTTCCACGGAATTTATCATTCACACTTGGAAGTTTCATTCTCAGCCTCCAGTAGTAGTATCGGGAATGAAATGGACTCACCTTGGCAGGCACTCTGCTTTTGTCTTCTGTGGAGTGGGAGCACACATAATAGCTCCTCCTGTGTAGGGTGGTTATGACATATGAGAACCAAACAAAATAAACCACTTATTAGCAAGTAGTATTAGCAAGCCCTCAGTAAATGGCGCATTCCCAGTTCATGGCCTGGGTTGTTTCTAGATACACACCACCACACCCACTTTGCACCTATGTGTTCTTTAAAATTTAACAAAGATCATATGCTACATATTGTTACATAACTTTTTTGTTTCACCTACTTTATCTTGCTCATCTTCCCTTAGCACATACATAAATATGCCTTATTATTTTTTAAAGTTATGTAAATTATGTTTTAAACAGCTTTTTACAGAGGGGCATTTTAGGTTTTTTTTCTTCTTGAACACGATGTTGAGTTACAGACCTGTACTCAAGTTGATGAACTTTTGTGGTTATCTTTATAAGGCAAATTCTAGGTAAATATTTGTTTTCAAATTATAGAATTATAGAGTTAGAAGGGATTTTGTAAGTAAAATTATATCAAAGCGATTGTATTGATAGAAAAACAAAATTTTAAAAATATTTGTGGGAAGCAATAAAACTTCATGTTTTAATGTTCACTAATCTCATTATCAGCAAACCTATTTCATTTACAAGGTCTTTATTTTTTTATACTCTCTAGGGTGTTCGCCCGGTAGCTCAGGCTGGCAGTAAACATGAAGAGCTCAGTCCCTTAGCCCTGTTTGCTTTCTTTGTCAATCGCTGCAAAGATAACCTTCATGTTGTAGTGGCTTTCAGCCCCATTGGAGATGCCTTTCGAAATCGTTTGAGACAGTTCCCATCTCTCATCAACTGCTGTACCATTGATTGGTTTCAGGTTTGTAAATTTGGGGGGTTAGCAGCTAACTCTTGGAATTCTACTGGTGTCTTATTTAAGCTCAATACTGTACATTCAGCAAGTGATTCTTAACCAGTTTCTATAATGACAGGCATAGTACTCAGCATCAGGAACAGGTAAGACTATGTTCTGCACAGGGATCCTGTACTCTAGACTGTAAGACATAAAAGGCAACCAGCAGTGAAAATTATATAAAAGAGCCATAGTGTTAGTGTGGAAAAGTATATATATATGGAGACAGTGGCTTTCTGAAATATGAAAATGACTTAGTTATCCAAAGGGGTGTATTAAGAAGCAACAGGGGAATCATAAATATGATTTATATAATATATAATGAATCATATCCATATTAATCTTATATATGCTTAATTTAAACTAATTTCTGGTAATTTGTTTTATTGACATTTGCCTATTATCAATTTTATGTTTAAGAACAATTTTACCCTTTTAAGGTTTATATATAAATATATTTATCATTCATTTATCTTTTTGCAGTACTGGGGGTTGAACTTAGGGCTTCACATTAAGCTACATCTCCAGTCTTTTTTATTTTGAGACAGAGCCCAGGCTGGGCTGCAGTCCTCCTGCTTCAGTTTCCCAGAGTGCTTGGATGACAGGTGTGCACCACCAAACCTGGCAAATATACCATATTTATTTATTATGAGGAATTGGCATACATGATTATGGAGCAGATGACAAGTAATGTGATTAGCATGTGATTAGCAGAATGCTTGAAAATTAAGGACTCAAGATCTGCAGTCAGCAGCCTGAAGCCCAGGAGAGCAAATGGCTTAGTTCCACTCTGAAAGGCATCAGGTTCAAGACCCAGGAAGAGCTGATGTTTCACTTCATGTCTGAGGTCAGCAATAAAATCAGTGTCTCAGCTTAAAGGCAAGCAGAGAAGAGGAATTCCCCCTTTCTTGGGAGAAGGTCAACATTTTTGTTCAGTTCAGGCTTTCTGCTGATTGAATGAGGCCCAGTGACATTGGGAGGACAATTTGCTTTACTTAGTCCATCAAACTCATATGAAAAACATGCTCACAGGAACACCCAGAATAATGTTTGAACAAATATTTGGACACCCGCTCCTGCAGTCAAGTTTTATACTAATACAATTAGTATAAGAGGATAGTACATACAGGAGTAAAAAGGTAGAGGTGGCACCGCCCATTTAGGAAACTGCACATAGTTTGATATAGCTGACTGGCAGTGAAGCCCATGGGAGCTAAGTTGCAGCTTTGCATGGTACCAGGTTATGAAGGGATTTGTAAAATGTTCCTAGAATTTGGTTTTATAACTAAGATGTTATAGCTGCATTAACATATTTTTAGCTGATCTGTACTTTAAAAAGTAAAACCAAAACACTTGGAGGCTCTGTATAGATTGATTGGAGTTGGGCTGAAGAAGAAACAGAAAGACTAGTTAGGCAGCAGTTTTAGTAATGCTGGCAGCAAATAATGCAGGCATAACACACTTAAATTTAAGACAGATTGTCACTGCCTACGTAAAAGCATCAAGTATCCATATTCTTGAAAGTGGTAGCCTTCTATTTAATTGTTTTATACCCAATAGAAAATTGACTATACATTAACCCTAGATAATTTCTTTTAAAAATTAATTTCTAGTCCTAATTTGTTTTATTCCCTTTTCCTATTATCAATTTTATGTTCAAAATCCAACTCTGCCCCTTTGAGGACTCCATCTAAGGGTGACTTTGTGTTCATACAACAAAAGCTGTGTGAAACAATTTTGATATTATGTAAGCCATATCTTTATACCAATCCTATTAACTAACAAAAACCCAAAACCAAACAAACAAAATCTTCTCAACTATCTGTCTTCTTTTGTGAAATCTTGTAAATATAATTCTACTACGTCTGTCTCTTTTCTATAATGAATCATAACTGTTAGGAAAATTAGAAGAGGAACCTTGAGGGTAGATAAAGGCGACTGAGTGGTTAGCAGAGGGGAATAAAGACTTTACAGTGAAGCATTATGAAGATAGAACCTGTGTCAGAGGAACTGATAGAATTTGGGACTTGAGTCTATAAAATCAGGGACTGTTAACCACTGTATCGGGCAGCAAGGCATTGACTTTTTGGCTAAATGTCTAGTGGCTAAATGTTTGGGATGCCAAAACAATTTAGAGGTAAGGGATCAAGTATTGGCATGTTTTTGTGTTTCTCATGAATGAATATTAATGCCCTTAGTTTGCATAGCAGATGGCCGTGAGTCATAGTTGGAGTACTAGATGTTCTGAGTGAAATTAAAATTGAAGACGTAATGCTAACATAAGCAGATAGTAAAGGAATGAAACAACTAGTATGGACCAATTTGAGTTCTGTGTCAACCCATCATGAAGCAAAAACAAGAACAGTTTAACAAGATCTGACAAGTTGGTAAAAAGAAATTTAAGAAGGCTATTTGGAATATGGATCTACACAGATTTTAAGCAGTAAATATTATGTCCAGGTTATATCATGCCCTGCAATATTAGCTTATGATAGCATGAGAGCTACTCTTGGATACCTGTGCAACAGCCATTTTCTGCCAACTCTGTCCTTGATGACAGAGTTCTGATTTTTTTAGGTAAGTCATAGGAATTTATTCATGGTTGGACTAGTTATTACTGGTCTTGCTAGGTATTGTTTTATGCATGAGTCTGTATATGAATCACTTCCTGCCAATGGATTCTGAGGGCAAGTCTGCTGGGGACCTTTGGGAAAAAGTTCTCTTTCAATGTAAAAAGTTACACAGTAGGTCAAGGGCCTGTGTGTGTCTCAGCTTTGTTGCTTGAGTATGTGATTCCCATAGTCATTTTGTCACCACAATGGGACAAGCACAAGGATGAAATAAAGTGCACTGAAAATGATGGAGAAAAATATTGGAAAGAATCTGTATCAATGGCATGGTTGAGCTTGTAAAATCAAGGAACCCTGGATATACCCTGGATTTACCATGTAAGATTATACATCTTCTTTTTTGCAAGACAGGTAATACAGATTTTCTGTTACTTTAGCTGTAAATAATCTGTTACAGATGGTATTAAACCTATATGATTAGCAGAATGGTGGAAAATGAAGCACTCACAACACAAAAATAAGCCTCTGTAATGTTTTTAATGGTGCATAAATCATATGACACTTAATCTGATATCTTACAAAATTTCATTGCTCTTATTCTTTAGAAGCCTCTTTTAGGTTAAAAATATATTAGTACAATAATGTCACATGACTACAATTTATTAAAATGCAAATACTGGCAGTATGTGTTTAAAAACCTTTTTACAGACCCTGTCATGGTGGCACATGCCTGTAATCCCAGCACTCGGGAGGCTGAGGCAGGAGGATCGTTGTGAGTTTGAGACCAGCCTCGGCTACAAAGTGAGCTCAAGGCCAGCCTGAACTGCTGAGCGAGATCCTGTCCCAAAAACAGACAAAAAAAAAACTAAAAACCTTTTTACTAGTGGGGTACTTGATAAAAAATTTTGAATTTACTACAGTAGAAAGCTAGGCACTAAAAAAATTTGTCTTAAAATGTAAATTGTCTGCTCCAAAAGAAAAAAATTATAAACATCTTGTTGAAACTAAATTTGGAAAATATTCTAATGAACAAGTGAAGGTTAAATATTCATTTAACATAAATTATTTCATGAAATAAATATTTCAGATATTTGGCAAGTATTGCTTTTGGCACTGAAGATACAGCAGTGAGCATTTTCCTGGAAAAGCAAAGGAATCACTTCACTAAGATGGAAGAGACTGGATAAGAATCAGATTTGGGGCAAGGGGGATAAAAGTTCAGCTTTGGATGTTATCATGGGAATTGTGATGGGCTACTAGGAACAGAAACCTCCCAAAAATGTACAATTTTTGCCTCTTAAATGGGAAAAATCTGGGAGGCAGGGAATATAACTCAGTGGTAGAACACTTGCTTAGCATGCATAAGGCTCTTGATTCCCCAGCACCAAGAAAAAAAATCTGAAGGTGAGCATAATGGAACTTCTGTGGGTTAATAAAGTTATCAAGATCCCAAGTTCTTTTTTGTTTTATTATCCTTAGCATGTGATTTCCATCGCAAAGTCATTTTATCATCTTCACGATGACTGCGGGAGCAGCAGTTTGCAAAACTGTATTCCAGGTTAGAAGCAGAAGAATGAAAGCAGGACAACAAAAATACACATGTCAGCTTTATGTAATCCCCAAAGAGCCTTCTGTGAAGTTCTGCCTGACAACTGCTCATAAGCCATGGGCTATTCTGAATTATACAGAAGTCCAAGAAATATACTCTTTTAGCTAGGCATATCTCTCTCTGTCTCTCTGTCTCTCTCTGTCTGTCTCTCTCTCTTTCTTTCTCTCTCTCACTCGTTTTGGTTTTTTTGCTTGTTTTTTTGAGACATAGTCTCACCATGTAGTCCAGGCTGGCCTTGAACTCACTGTGTTGCCCAGGCTAGCCTCAGACTTGCAGCAATCCTCCTGCCTCAACCTTCTGAGTGCTGAGATTACAAGTGTGAGCCACCATGCCCAGCTATCTAGGCATGTTTCTAACACAAAATCAAGTTGGAGTCCTGAAGAAAAAGGGGCTAATAAATATTGGGCAGACAACTACCAGTAGCATCTTCTGCCGCTGACACTAAGTTTGGAATGCCTCGTAGACACCTAAGTGGAAGAACTGGGAAAGCAGTACCTTTGACAAGTAAAATTCAATGACCTTTCCTTTATAATGTTATCCCTATTTTTAATTTTAATGTATTAAAAAACTTACTAAGTTTTTCATAGTTCTAATAAATTGTGACTTCAGTATCCGAATTCTGTTTTCTCCATTCATGTTTTAATTTTCTCAACCCCAAATTCTTCCCCCGTAAGAAGTCACTTATATAATTGGATTGGGACTATTTATCTTAAATTTCATAAGTTGTTCTTTTTTGTATTTTTAGCCATGGCCTGAAGATGCTCTTGAACTTGTAGCTGTGAAATTCTTAGAAACACTGGAGCTTACTGAGGTTGAACGACAAGAAGTAGTTCCAGTCTGTAAACACTTTCACACCTCCATTATGGACCTTTCAGACAGGTTAATAATAATAATTTTTAAAGTGACATTAATGCCTTATATTTTAAATCATCTCTTTCTGTGAGCATTGTAAATTTTAATATGATGTTATGTCTTCTGAATCTTTCTGATCATTCACTTAGTTAAAATCTTCAGCCTACAGGTAATGGAAATCTACTTGGTCTAGATTTAACAAAAGAGGAAGTCTATTATAAGGATACAGGGGTGTTAACAAGGCTTAAGGCAAGAAATGCAGCTCAATCTCAGAAGTGACCAGAAGCAGGAAGTATAATGCCATCAGGAACCCAGAAATGTTTTTTTTCTGTTTCTCGTCACTCCTTCTCCCTCTGTATCTACTTACTTTTTTCTCTTTGCAGACTGAATTTTATACTTCCTGGTGCATTTGGAGCAAGCTGGATGCCTCCTAGCTTTTCAGTTTATTTCTTCAATTTCAGGTGTAGGCAATGACAAACTATATCTAGCTCCCTACACCAAATTTATTCCAAAATCTGATTAGCCTTGTTTGTGTCCCAGCTGCAGTATGATCACCTGTGGTTAAAAGTAGCAGGTTTCAGCTGGAGATGCTGGAATATGTCTGCAATCCCAGCATTCTGGGAGGCTGAGGCAGAAGGATTGCAAGTTTAAGCCCAGCTTGAGCAACTTAGTGAGACCCTGTCTCAAAATTTTTTAAAAAGGGCTAAGAACATATCTCAATGTGAAAGTCTTGAGTTTAATCCCCAGGACTACCCCCGCCCCCCGTGTAGCAGGTTTTATAGCTCAAACATTGCTACTGAGGCACCGGGTGTGATTCTCAGGGAGAGCTGATTAATGGGGTTGGATGCCTCTAAAGTATGTCTTCTAATTCTATTTACTTCTGATATCCTCATTTCAAAGATGCATAAACCTAAGTGCTCATGATATATTGCCAACCCAAAGTCACATAGTCAAGCCAGCATGGCTGACTTGGACAGAGGCACCAAGCAACACACTGTAGCCCTCAGGCTTGTCATGAAATATGATCATTTCCATTGTATCATTCAACCAACATGTTACATTGTGCAAGGATGGTGACTGATGCTTGCTATCCTATCTACAATTCTCTTTCTGACTCTACTTGCCTGCCTGACACAGTTTATTGGTTCTCTTACAAGGTTAGATCCTCCTGACTTATGAAAGATTTTTTAAAAGCGTATATCTCTTTTGGTGTATCTCACATTTTACAGACATCTTCACTAATTTGTGCTTTTTAAATACATCATTGCTACTGATAACTTGCAGGCAAGAAATCAGGATATGGTTATATAGAGAATTCTGTAGTCATAAAGTTCAAGTACTTGGCAGCTTCTACATAAATCTTATCCTTTATTCTTAAATGTTTGTCGTTACTACTATGTTGAATTTACCTCTCTGTGAAATCCATTACTTATAGTGAGGTATGGTGCTTGCCTGTCGTTTAGGTTCTTGCAAGAGTTAGGACGACATAACTATGTTACTGCTACTTCTTACCTTGAACTTATTGGCTCATTTCGACAACTTTTGACTAAGAAGCGACAAGCTATCATGGAAGCAAAGCAACGATATGTAAATGGGCTTGACCAATTAGCTTTTGCTGAGTCCCAGGTAAATTTGATGAGCTGCTCAGAATAGTAGTATGTACTGAGAGAGGTAAGGAATAATAAAACAAGGGCCATAATTTATTGAGACTATGCTATATGTCAGGCTCTGTGTTATGCACTTCACAAGTATCCCTTCAGTAATTCCTCATAACAGCTCCATGAGGTCATCGTTATGATCCTCATTTTACAGATAAATTTAGTGAGTTGTAGAGAAATTCGTTAAGTTGTTCAAATTTAAATACAATGTTTTTATTATTTATTTATTTATTCACCTTTGAGAAATATGTCTCTGCTGACTTTTTATTATAACATCTGTTATATATAAAACTTAGATTTTTTAAATGAGTCAAATGCTAGTATTTCTTTTGTTAGTTCAATGTAATAGAGATTTTGTTGGTTCGTTTTCACATTGCATACTATGCACATGGTATGATAGAGTTAGCTGAGGTGTTTTTTTTTCCTGGCTGCATGTCTTTCATGGCAAGTGCCTTCTCCTACTGTTACGTTGCATACTCAAAGAAGAGAAAGTCCCTTGTGAAAAAATTGGCTATACTCATCTTTTTATCCTGCAAGGAACTGGGAAAATGTAAAGATTTTCTCTTCCGATACTTTATGACACATCTGAATTTCTGTTATTTGTGTTTGGAGTGGCTGTTACAGCAGTGGAAACTTAACCACAAATTGTCTGTTTAGGTTGGTGAAATGAAACTGGAGCTTATTCAATTACAGCCCAAGCTGGAGGAAGCTAAAATTGAAAATGCACATATGATGCAGGTAAAGTATCCTGAATGTTTTCCAGCAATGTCAAAGGACAATTGAAATACATAAAATTAGCCTTCAAAATAAACCTTAATTTTTATGATTATAGTCAAGGGACTTTGCCCTCTTCAGTTAACTGGATATCTCACTGGGTCCTATGTGGGTTCAATTTTTTTTCTGCTTTTTAAAATTTTATTTGTTTTTATTAGTATGTGTTTACATTTTATAATAATTACATCCCTTGTGGGGAACTGGTACACATACATAACACATTTCACTTCTTTTTATTTATCCCCTTTTCCTCCACTCCCTACCCCTTCCTTTCATCTCTTGATTCCCCTTCCCACTGAAAAAGATCTATCTCCCTACTTGCTCTTTATTTATATTTTGATTTTCTTTTTTTTTTTT
>NW_004955430.1:7107157-7117986 GCF_000276665.1 Chinchilla lanigera | reverse complement strand
TTTTTGAGACAGGGTTTCACTATGCAGTTCAGGCTGGCCTTGAGCTCACTTTGTAGCCCGGGCTGGCCTCGAACTCGCAGCAATCCTTCTGCTCAGCCTCCTGAGAGCTGGGATTACAGGCATGCGCCACCACTCCCGGGTGCTATATTTTGATTTTCTTATATAAGAGAAATCCTGTGATATTTAAGATTGTATGTCTGATTTATTTCACTTGACATGATGGTTTCAAGGTGAATCCATTTTTTTATTTTAAAGAGAAACAAACACAAAATTTCAAAACAAGATAATAGGAGGGTAACAATGGTTAATACATTGCATATTGTTATCTTTAAATTAATTACTCAGAGTGCAAGATATGAGCATTTAATTGCCCAAACAATATTAACACAAACCTTTCTTTTCAATGAACTAAGAGAAATTAGTAGTATAGCCATCTTAACTTTTTTTGCTTTTTCCTTCCTTCTTTTCTCCATTCCCGCATTCTACTTTCTCTTTCCTTTTGAAATTTTTTCCCATTTTACAATATCTATTGTGCATTTTGGATCTTATTTACTCTTTCAGTTTCTCACACTAGGGAGACAATATGATGTTTGCACATGTGCATCTGGTTTATTTCACTTATGAGTATGGTCTAGAGTTGCATTTGTTTACCTATAAAAATCTTCAGTTTATCCTTCTTTATGGCTGAGTAGTATTCTATTGTATAAAAACACCACATCTGTTTTATCCATTCCTTGGTTAGTGGACATTTGGGTTGTTTCTACAATTTAGCTATTACAGATTGTGCTGCTCTAAACATATATACATATATTGCTGTGGTATGATGTTTTTAATTCTTCTGGGAAGATACCCAGAAGGGGAATAGCTGGGGTTGGATGGGACCTCTAATCCTAGTTTTTTGAGGAATCTCCACACTTATTTCTACAGTGGTTGTACCAGTCTATACTCAGTGGAGAAGAGTTCCTTTTTCCTCACAGCCCTGCCAACATTTGTTATTGGCTGATTTCTTCATAATGGGCATCTTTTCTGGGATGAAATGGAATCTCAGTGTGGTTTTAATTTGCATCTCTTGAATGACCAGTGATGTTGAACAATTTTTCACATATTTACTTGCTGTTTGTATTTCTTCATCTGAGAAGTGTGTATTAATCTCAGATGCCCATTCTTGGATTGGATCTTTAAATTTGGAAGGTCTGAATTTTTTTTTAGTTCTTTACAGTAATCCTTTGTCTGAGGAACAGCTGGCAAACATTTTTTCTCATATCACTGGTTGTCTCTTCCCTCTGTTGGTACTTTCTCTTGCTGTGCAAAAGCTTTTTAATAAGATGAGATCCCAGTTGTTGATTCTTTATGATAGTTCCTGTGCAATCAAGGTTTTATTCATAAAATCTTTGCCTACACCAATATCTTCAAGAGATTTACCTATTCTATCTTCCAACAGATTTAATGTTTCTGTTTTAATATTTAAATATTTGATCCATTTCAAATTTAGTTTAGTGCATGGTGAAAGATATGGGTCCAATTTTAATCTTCAGCATGTACAGAGCAAATTTATTAAAGAGGCTGTTGTTGGGAGCCACTGGAGCTGGTTCTTGGTCAAGCAGTCAAACTACCTCAGTATTGAAAAAGGCATCCTGCGGGACAATTACAGTTGTTAGTTGCTAGGCAACATTACCCCCCCCATGATACTAACTTTGCAAGTGTATAAAATAAATGCCCCTACAGCTGAAGTCAGTCCTTATGCTTATCAGGCAAGAGGTAACCCAACCTGACCCTGGCTATTGTCTCTTGTCTTTATATTCTAAATCCTCTGGCTGTTTTCTCCCAGAGACCACAGAGAGACCACCGACTCCCACAGGCTATCTTTCTTCCAGCGAATGTGTTTGGCACCTTTGTTAAAGATAAGGTGGCTGAGTATGTCTGGAGTTGTTTCTGCATCTTCTAATCTGTTCCATTGATCTTCAGGTCTGTTCTTCAGTGTGGTCAGTACCACACTGTTTTTATTACAATAGCTTTATAGTACAATTTCAAGTCAAGGATTATGATGCTCCCTTCCCTGCCTTTGTTGCCCAGAATTGCCTTTGCAATTCTAGGTCTCTTGTGGTTCCAAATGAATTTTAGGGTTGTTTTTTTTTCTAATTCTTTGAGATATGCTGTTGGAATTTTGATCAAAGTTGCATTAAATCTGTGTAACAGTTTTGGAAGTATGGCCATTTTCACTATATTGGTTCTTCCTACCCAAGAACAAGAGATATCTTTCTATTTTCTGATATCTTCTTCAATCTCCTTTTTCAGAGTACTATAATTTTCAATGTTGAAGTCTTTTACATTCTTCATTAGATTGATTCCTATGTATTTCTTTTTTTTGGATGCTATTGTGAAAGGTGTTGTTTCCCTAATTTCTCTCTCAGTGAGTTTGTTATTTGTGTACAGAAAGGCTATTGATTTTTGAGTGTTGACTTTGTATCCTTCTATGCTACTGGATTTGTTTATTAAATCTAGCAGTTTTTTAGTAGAGTTTTTGTGGTCTTCTATGTGGAGTATCAGGTCATCTGCAAATGATGATAATTTAACTTCTTCCTTTCCTGTCATTATTCCTTTTATTTCTTTCTCTTGTCTAAGTGTTCTGGCTAATGTTTCCAGGACTATGCTGAATAAGAGTGGAGACAGTGGACGTTCTTGTCTTATTCCTGATTTTAGAGAGAAAGCTTTCAGATTTTGTCCATTTAGTATGATGTTGGCTGTTGGTTTCTCATAGATGGCCTTTATCAGACTGAGATAAAGACCATAAATTCCAATTTAAGGTGAATCGTTTTAAAGGGAGATATGAGCCCATTTCCAAGTTAGGTCACATGTATTTGCATTTCTCCTCATTTTATCCTAGACCCTTCTACCCTGCAAAATGATGTGTTCGGATTCCCTAATTTTCAAGTATTCCTTGTTCCCCTATGTTTGAGAAAGCAATCAAATATTGAAGAATTGTCTTTGGTTTTTTCTTTATTCCTTTTCTTCAGGTTATTGAGATTGAATCTGCACAAGTAGAAGCAAAAAGAAAGTTTGTGAAATTAGATGAGGAGATAGCCAGTGGGAAGGCTGAAGAAGCCCAGGCTCTGAAAAACGAGTGTGAGAGTGACTTAGCTGAGGCAATCCCAGCCTTGGAAGCAGCTCTGTCTGCCCTGGATACACTTAAGGCAAGTGACTGCCTTGGGTTTCATCCACAAAGTAAAACTGTGTATTGGTCTTTGATTAGTTAAGGTGTGGCACTATTTCGGTGGGTGGTGCTATGTTGTTTTTATCTAGTTATTTGAAACTTGCTTCTTCAGTTTTTTGATACACTGTTATATTTATATTTTTACTTTTCATATATTATTTATAATTTCCAATCACAATATTCCAGTGGAAATGGAATGAATAAGAAGAAGCCAAGGTGAAGCTAAAGTGGTTCTACACATGGACCAGGAGACATGTTAAAAATAGTGTGGTTATATGCGGGCCTGTATTCAACCCCTTGCACCAAGGAAAGAAAGAGAGAGAAAGGGAGGAAGGGAGAAAGAGAGTGAGGGGGAGGGAGGCAGGAAGACAGGGACGAAAGAATGGGAGAGGGAGGAAAGGGAGAAAAAGAAAGGAAAAGAAAAACAAGGAGAGTGTGTAGAGCCTCTCTCCAGCCTGTGGACACGTGTGCACAGAAGAATTTAAGTCATTTCCAGAGTCACTATGATGGGTACCTGTGTGTGCCGTGCTGTTAATGTGACTTACACATAGTGTTTAGGCGAGACCAGAACAATCTTACAAAACACAGCAGGAGAGATAGCACCTGTTGATAGCAATACCTAGAATAATATGGTGGTTCAGGATATTCAGATACTTTTTTTTCTAATCAATACCATAATTTTCATGTAAGAGACCTGACAAGACTGTGAACTCAATATGTGGGTAATCTAGCATCTCACAGGTTAAAACTCTGTCAGAATTTCTGTTATATCAGCCCTGTAGTGGATATGATGAGAGATTATTTTAGAGCATTTTAGAAATGTCCTAGTGTTCTCACCATGTGATGAACCAGGAATTTAAAACCCTGAACTCATTATTTTCTTTTTTTTTATGTTCTCTTCCACATTTAAAGGCCATGAGCTACCCCACAATCTTTCCTTATTCTGCCCTTAGAAGTTTTATCAGCAACCACACAATTTGACAATGTCTTATTTTTAACAACCATTCCAATCTAGGCAACCAAGATCATTAATTTAACAAACTATTTTACCACTATGTTCCATGAACTTTCAGCACTCCTGCTTCTGATACAGGCTCCTTGACGCCTTCAAATCCCACGAGTTCAGATCATTAATCTTAGGTTCCCCTTTCAATCTGAGCCTGTTTCTTGTACCCTTCCTGGTATGCCATAGTGTATTGCACAGTTAGGGCTCAGTTGCAGAAAATCGAGTTATTCTATTTAATATAAGCAGATAAAAAATTTTAACAAGAACAGATCCTAGACTGAGTCATTAGAAATGATTCAAAAGCCAAATTGTGCAAATAATTAATCAGCGGAGCTGTCCCTCTGAGAAGGCAGCCCTCAGACCCACACCACCTCCACTATAATCACAGCAGCAAAATGGATGCCTCACACCCTACCACTTCCCCATTTACTGTCTGAATTCTAGTGTCCCGCGAGTGATCTGACAGTGAAACCTAATTCTCACCCAGAACTTTAGTTGCATGGAAACAAGACACATAGTTGTTAGCTTTCAGCATTTGTGCCATTGAAGGAATGTCAGGATACTGGAGTGGTTAATAAGTGAGTCTATAGTATCTGCCATAACAATATAGACCTTTTTAGAAATTAATGTTGGAATCTGGACCTACTTCTTCCATTTTTGTCAATAAAACTAACTAACATGAGGAAATATACAATTAAGTTTTTGTTTAAATTAGGGTTCTTAACCTAAATTCTATGGATAGGCTTGATATATACTTTGTATATGTGCAAAAATACATTTTCTAGAGAATTCATAGCTGTCATGATGTCCTCATAAGGATCTGTGAGCCCCCAAACATTTGTGAACCGTTAGTATTGACCTATGCTAAATTCTCTTTTGCTAATTCTTTCATAACCATGCAAGGCAAAAAAAAAAAAAAAAAAAAAAAAAAAAAAATCACAATTCTAAATTAAAGTGGATGATTTTTCATTCCAGAACATTACTTTTTAAACTCTCATTAGTCAGAGATAAACTATTCTGAACATGTCTTGTTTTCTTTTGCCTTAGCCAGCTGATATTACAATTGTGAAATCAATGAAGAATCCTCCATCTGGTGTTAAGCTAGTTATGGCTGCTATTTGTGTCATGAAAGATATAAAACCAGAAAAAATTTTAGATCCTGCAGGAACTGGGGCAAAGGTAATAATTGGACATGATTTAAATCATATTAATTGAATATACAGAACTTCTACGCAGCAACTATTATCAAATTAAATTCCAACAGTACCCAATCCGGAGAAGAAATAGCTTTCAAGAACTGAAAGGATTCAGCACTATCCGTGGAAAACATGTATTCTAGGGAGTATAGTGTTGGAAAAATGTGGTTCCAGTTTCTTCTATCTCCTTTTCTGTTTATGCAGGGCTCCAGTTATCAGTGGACTGGAATAAACAAACAATGAGATAACTGTACTTTTGCAGCAAAGACTCTTGAACATATGATTTTATATGTGTGTGTGTGTGTGTGTGTGTGTGTGTGTGTGTGTGTGTGATCTTTCTGAGCATTCAGAAAATCCTGCTGAGTTAAGTAAGCAGTACAGTGGTACCTCGGTTTACAAACTTAATTTATGATTAATTTATAATTGTGTTTTATGATTTGGGGGAAGATGGCTGCATTTGTCTTTGTGTGGGGAAGGTGGTCGTGGTGGTATTTATCACCCAGTGTGGTTTGAGAACAGAAGCAAAGTTGTGCCAAATGCTTTTGTTTGTGAACCAAATTGTTTACAGACAGATGTATTCCTGAACCAAGGTATTGTGTATAGGGAAATTGTTAAAAGCACATGTTCTGGGGCCAGAATGTCTGTATTCAGAAATCCTGACCCTTAAAGCAGCATGACGTTGGACACTGTGCTTATTCTGTAAAAAGAAGATAAACATAGTACCCACCTGATAGGATTAGGGCAGTTAATACATATAGCAATACCTCGGTTCACAAATGCTGCTGTTCGCCAAGAGTTCAGCTGGTGTACTGAAGTGTTCCACAAAATTTTGCTTCCATTAGCGAACCCCACATCAGGTGAGTAACAGCTGCAGCCATTTTCCCCAGAATCGTGGAACAAATTAAACTCATGAACCAAAGTACCATGTATAAAACTCTTTTGTATAAAGCCTCATAAAGAGTAAACTCACAGTAAAGGTTAGCTGTTACTACAATTATTATTCAAGTGTAGATCCCTTAAATAGAAAGCATAACATCCATCTTAAACTAAATTTAGACATATTTTCTTTTCAGGGCTTTATTATTCCTGAGTTTGAATTCCTGATTAGAAAACTGGGATTGTTTGTTTGCTTCTTCTCTCCTTCTCTTCCTTTCTTTGCCATCTTATCCTTCACTGGGATAATAAAAAAAGTGTGTTCTCATCATTATTCTCATTTACATGAGTATATCTACATAGGTGAGGAGTTTGTAAGAAAAATGCTTGCTAATTTTCTGATCCGAAAGAAGCAAAAGCTAAAGGAAAAGTTGAAGTCAGAAAAATTATTTTCTTTTATGAAGTTGTGATGGTGACCATGCTAGCTGCTTTTCTTGTTGTCATAAGAAATAATCATAATTTCCTTTCCATGTTTAATAAAAATTCAGTCTGTAAATTCATGTCCATATTTAAAATATTTCATATATTTAACATGTTCTAAGGAGAGGAGTCTTAGTTTTTAAGGAGATATAAGTTGATATTTTTAAAGTATATCAATTTTTTTTGGAGAATATCTTAAAGGTTTAGAAGAATTGTACACTGAACATTTAAATTTATACATATAATACATTTCCATAAATTTTATTTATAGGTATTTGATTACTGGGGACCTAGCAAAAAACTCCTGGGAGATATGAATTTCTTAAGAGATTTGAAAGACTATGACAAGGACAATATTCCAGTAAGTGACATTAGATTTTTTTCTCTAAGTGTGACTCTGACAACATGTATAAGATCTTTAAAATTATGTAATGTTTTCAAAAACATTGGGTTATAGTCCTTTTTTGGATTAGGGAAATAATAAAAGATATTATAGTTCTTAAGCCATTATGCCAAAGATTGAGTTTTTTAAAAATTTTTGCATGAAATTCATATGTTACCTAGAAAAAGTCAAGGAATAAAAATTTGAAGTGAAAAAATGTTATTGTGTTCCACTGTTATGGGCATTTTGAAACTGAAACACTAAGCATTGAAGGGTGAATGATGATATTTGAATTCCCACAAGGCATAGAACTACTCTTTCAGTGATTAGAAAGTTATTTAATAAATTAATGTTTTAGCATAGTATTGACTTGAAAGAGGTCTCTAATGTCTTCTTATAATAAACAGTTTGCTAAGAACTCTTAATCACACATTTACATAAGAATCTTTTCTATTGTTATTTATTAATGTTTAATTGCTTATGTCATTTGTTCTCTCAATGCACAAAAGTCTTTCAGTATTTTTGGAAGAAACAGCTTGCCTCAATATTTATAATAAATTTGTATATTTTCTAACAAATATTACTTGTATTTTTTCTATACTTACGTTTATTTTCAATTATCTCAAAATATTGATTTTGGCAATTTTTGTTTTTTGATCTGTTTTTTTGAGACAGGGTCTCACTATGTAGTTGAGACTGGCCTTGAACTCATGACCATCCTTCTGCCTCAGCCTCCCAAGTGCTGGGATTACAGGTGTACACCACCTTCCCCGGCTTGATTTTGGTTTTTAAAGACAGCATAACTTTTTATTCAGAAGTTTGTGATGTACATTGAAATTTTAAAATCTGAATCTTTGTTGTATAGGTGGCTGTTATGCAGAAGATTCGTGGTGAATACTTGACAAACCCTGAATTTGATCCCCCAAAGGTTGCTAAAGCCTCCTCTGCAGCGGAGGGTCTGTGTAAGTGGATCATGGCTATGGAAGTGTATGACAGAGTTGCAAAGGTATTTTGAGATGCACCCATTTCCTACTAAAATATTCTCAGATGTAAAAACCTACCATAAATACATTTACAGGTTAGGAAGTTTCTCAAGGTGATTCCAGGGAGAATTTTTTCTGCTGTAGCAAAATTATCAGATGTTGATTGTGTACTTAGCAGATGAAGAAAATACAATTTGGTTGGGACTGATGACAGACACAATCGACGGAATTGTCCAGACCAACCTAGGGACCTCAGGCAAATGAGAACTAAGGTTTGATCCCAGAGAGCAGAAATTTTAAAATCCAAAACATAAAGGCAAAGCAGCAGTTTAAAAAGTTGATTCAGCTTTTTAGATTCTGTATATGAGTGGGATCAAGTGTTCTTTGTCTTTCTGGGCCTGGCTTATCTCGCTGTGACATCCTCTAGGTCTTCTGGGTGCTGAAAGTGACAAGATGTCATTCTTTTTATGGCTGAATAATGATGAGTTGGGTATAGTACCACATTTTTTATAACTCCAGTCATCTGTTAATAGATACTTAGGTTGATTCTATCTTGGTGGGAGTACTGTTATCTTTTTGACATACTGATTTAATTTCCTTTGGGTATATAAGATGGTTACTTGGGTGTTTAAGGGGAGAAGGGCATCTCACCCCACAAAGAATAGGCATTATCAAGAAATCAACCAATGACAAATGCTGGCAAGCCTGTGGGGAAAATGGAGCTCTTCTCCACTGTTGATGAGAGTGTAGACTGGTGCAACTACTGTTTAAATCAGTATGGAGATTCCTCAAACCAGGCCTAGAGGCTCCATTGGGTCCAGCCATATACCTTCTGGGTATCTTCCCAAAAGAATTAAAAGCATCACACTTCAAGAATATATGCACACCCACGTTTATAGCACCACAGTTTGTAATAGCCAAATCTTGGAAACAAGCTAAGTGCTCATCAGCTGGTGAATAGATAAAGAATATGTGGGTTTTATATACAATGGAGTACTACTCTGTCATAAAAAAGGATAACCATGAGACATTTCTAGGAAAATGGATGCACCTTGAGACCATATTCTTAAGTGAAATAAACTGGACACATGTATGTAAATACCACATTTTTTTCCTCTGGTGTGAGAAACTGAAAGTGTGAATAAGGACCAAAATGTATAATAGGTGTTGTGAAATAGAAAGAAAATGTTCAAATGGGGAGGGGAACAAAGGAGAGTGGAAGGAGAAAGGAAAGAAGGGAAAAGTAAAAAAAAATGAGAAAAGAAGGAAAACATGGAAACAAAGCTTTTGTAAATGGTGGGGAAGAGGGGTTCAACGGCAGGATAGGTGAATGGGGAAAAAAACCAAGTTATATCATGTACAAGTACAAATTCTCTATGATGAATGTGATTGTTATGTATATCTAAAATGTACCAATAAAATTTAATTGAAAAAAGGGAGAAGGGGATGGGAAGAAGTTGGTCAAAGTACTGTACATGTAATTACAATTAGAAAGGAGAAATTTTTTAAATGTCCAGAGCAGACAAATATATAGACAGAAAGTAGATAAGTGATTGCCTGAGGCCAGGAGATTAGGGAGTGTGGGTGGGGGAGGGGTAGAAATACTGTATGGTAAAGCATTGGTTCACGTACTCTGCACTGAGTGACAAACACAGCCGTGGCCATGTCCCCAAGAATCATGGAACAATGAGTTCATAAACCAAGGTGCCACTGTAACTAATAACAGTTATAAAATTTCTCTTTTGGGTAATAAAATGTTCTAAAATTGATAGTGGTGATTTTTGCACAACTCTGAACATACTTAGAACCATTGGAGTGTACACTTCAAATGATGAGTTATATAATACCTGAATGAGAGCTCAGTCAAGTGTTTAAAAAGTTTGATTCAAAAGATTAAAAGTGAGAAGATCAGACGGAGAAAAAGCAGCTGCTTTTGCTGCAGCACTAAGAGAAGCAGACCCTAAGTCTGATTCTCAGGGCCCCAGGAAGAACTCGACGACTGCATTCATCTGCTACCACTGTTAAAAGCCAGGCCACCTCAAGAGGAACTGCCCTAAGAAGCCCACTGGGCCATGCCCTGAATATAGAGGTGACCACTGGAGATCGGTCTGCCCTCTGAAGCGGAGGCCCCAGAGCTCAGACCCATCCTACCAGTTAATCTAACAGGAATGAGGGGGCCCGGGGCATACTCTGCCTTCTCCCTCTGGCCAGACTGTCATCTCCATGGAGGAGCCCCCGGTAATCATGACTATAGAGGAAAAAGAAAACAGCCTGTTGCTAGACGCAGGTGCAAGTCTCTTCGTCCTTCTTTTCAATCCTGGCCTTCCAGCCATCACACCTCAGTGAAAGGAGTCACTGCTGAGGAGGCAATATGCTATTTTTCACAACCTTCAGACTGTAACTACTTGTTAGATCTTTCTTGTGTATCTCCATCTTCCTGAGAAACCACTTGGAAGATACCACCATGTATTACAGCAGCCATTGATATTTTCTTACCAATCTGTCCATAACTCTGTAATGTTTGTATTGTTCCTATGCTATTTTGTAAATGGATGTATGTTTATTACTATGTGTTTCCTACAACAAGGATTGAGAATAGTCAATGAATATTCAATTGGTCACTCATGTATAGCTCTATTTGTTTTCTCTATAAACCACTTTGAAGATACCAAAGTATAGTAAAACAACCATTGATAAT